>NW_028277056.1:7360500-7665000 GCF_059951505.1 Python bivittatus
TAAACAAAATTAGAGACAGAACCCACCAGAAAATCAAGTTATCGGATGACGACGAAGCCCAGAAAAATACACTTTTCCAATCCATCAACTTGAAGACAAGAGCTTCTCATTTATGCAGGATTTGGAAATTATGTGAATGGGCCTCTGATTGCAGTCTATGATAAGTTGCCTTAATGATCTTTCAGTCCAAAGTTGGGATATAAATCTAACTATACATACTACAGACTCAAAAGAGATACATGCAGGACTAGCTTATTAAAGATTACTGGTGCCTGCTTATAGCTTTTTGAGATTCCACAGATCTTTTCTGCCTCCCCACATCGCCTTTTTTGTACGGCAGCATGAGGGATTAAATCAACTCAAATGTTCAGCTACACTCCCTTCATACCGGTACAATATGATACTTATCGGATTCATAGTAGGTATTAGTAATTTGGGATGTGATGATACACTTCTGCTTTTGAATGTTGTCTGGCATTACTGGAGGAATCGTTATTCCTGTGGCGCTCTTAAATATAGTCTCTTCCACCCATCCACCAGAGGACAATTTAATTGGCCCCAACAGACAACGTTCGAGCCAAGACGAGAGGTAGACACGTTTAAAGCATCACTATGACCATTTAGCACCACCAGGCATTTCAACTTTCCAAAAATGCTTTAAAAAGGTTCAGATGAAACCATGCCTTTCCATTGTGTATTTTGACAGACAGAAGAAGGGAGCCCAAAATTGAAAGGATTGTGAAAAAAAACAGCCACCTTTGAAGGAGGGGGGGCAAAATAATAAAAGGCATTCCTTTCCCTGGATTCAGTTGATTTTGGAGTTTGGGTGGGGTTTTGTGTGTGTGCATCTGTGGGGGGGGGGGGCACTGCCAAAAGCAAACAGTGAATCACAGCCTTGTTATCTCTGTGTGTGAGAAGGTGGCCAGATGACTCTCCACCTCCATCTGCTACAGCTTTAAAAGTGCCATGATTTCAGAATTTCGTTCACCGTGTTCTCTTGGCTCTTGAGAGGCTTAAGGGAGGTGTTTTGAAATGCTTTCCACAGGGACTGGAGAACAAACAGCCTTGTGGAATTTGAGAGACAAAAGCCCTTCCTTCCAGATGCTGTGGTGGATCGTGGTCCATGTCTACGGACACTGGTTCTGAGAAGGATTAGAAGCACGCAGCTGTCGCAAGGGCAAAAGGAGAGGAGGAAATGGAACCCAATCTGATTTGCAGACCAGACCTGGGAGTTAAGTACCTCAGTCCATCATCCTACTGGTTGGTCCAGGGTTGTGCATGGGTGGTGGGTTAAAAAAGTCAAGATGGAGCTGTCACTGCACAATCAAAGCCTCATTCCTTTCTTAGGTGTGTCGCAGCCACCACCTTGACTCCAGTTCACTCTGTTCCCATGAGCAGGAATGGGAAAAATGGAATCCCCTGGTTAGTTAGCATTTCTTTAGAAAGATAGCTATCCATTTCAGGAGTGCATGTTTCTTTCACTTCTCTGATGAATGAGGATGAAAGTTATAAAAGAAGACAGGTTCACACAACTATATTAGATGCCATTATTTTTATGTTTGTGCCTTCAAGTCCATCTTGACTCCTGGTGACTGACTAGACAAAGTCCGTGCGGTTTCTTAGCAACATTTTTCAGAAGTGGTTTACCCTTGCCTTCCTCTTCCGGGGGCTGAGAGGGACTGACTGAAGGTCACCCCGTTGGTTTCATGTCTAAGGCAGGACCAGAACTCATGTCTCCTGGTTTCTAGCCCAGTGCCTTAACCACTATACTGAACCTCAAGTTAGATTTCATAATCAGCTCCAAAGTTTGGCACAACTAGAATGAATTTATTCCATTTATTCCAAGTTCTCCCAAACCTTTTAAATTTAGAAGCAGGAAGATTTACTATCACTAGAAATCAACAGATTTTTTCTTTCACAGCCTCCCATGTTTGATTTTTTTTTAAAAAAAACTCTGCCTGCAAACTTACCAAACAACAGACTTACCAAAATGACAAACTGGATTTGTAAAAGCCCCTAACACTGTATTTAGATTGTCTACTAGCAAGAACTTACAGCTATCACATAATGATATCTAGCTGGACATCTCCACTCTGGGCTGACCAAGCAATGACATTCAGATCCTTTCCCAGTGGCAGGTGGATGTGGGGGTCTGGATTGGGGAGAATAGTTTTCAGCTCAACTCTAAAAAGAATGAGTGGCTGTGGGTTTTCAGCCCCATCCCCCAATTCTGGAGATTTTCCATGCACTTCCCTAGGCAGAATTGATGAGCAATTCAGGGATCTTCCTGGAGTCATGGTTCCTGCTGTAAGGTTTGCCCCGTTCGACAGAGAAACTCCCATGACACGTGTGGTTCACAAAAGAGGTTTACTCATGCGTAACGTAGCAGTCACAAGCAAAGCCAGGACTGGCTTGGTACATTTACATTACACCTTTATAGTTGTCTCAATCCCCCCGCGGGCCCTGTTGCTAGGTTACATATTACAAATTAGATTGCAGATTGCCCCCTGTAATCCCCCGCTTCTACTGGAATGGCAGGTTCAGCCCAGTTCTCTTGTTTCTTTGATCGTTGTTGCCTGTGGCGTGGTCGTTGCCTTCGTTGGGGCTTCTGTCACGTGCACAGCCGGAAGCTCCCCCTCGCGCGCTGATCTCTTCCTCAATTCCGGGCTCTCTCCTTTGTCTATAGCGCCCGCGGCCCTCTGGCTTAACACAAGGCATCCGCTCCAGATTAGTGAAGTGGCGCCAGGGGGCCCATTCATTAGCTTGCGGTTTCGCCTTTCCTCTTTCTGCGCTGGCGCTCGAGCGGTGAAATTGACTAAAGCGCGGCTGGGCAAGTTCCTAGGCGTGCGGTGCAGGCTGAACCTGACACCTGCTAGGAGGGACCTTTGCACAGGTTCATCTTGTGTGCCAATTGTGCCCTTCTTGACTGGGGGGCTTGCTCATAGTGACTCATGCCTTCGTTGCATCCCACTTGAGTACTGTAATGCACTTTACATGGGGCTGCCCTTGAAGAGTATTTGGAAGTTGCAACTGGTCCAGAACGCAGCAGCATGGACAGTTCTGGTGTCTCTCAATACACTAATATAACACCGTTGCTCTGCAAGCTGTCCAGTTCAAGGTACTGGTTAGCCCCTATAAAGCCTGACATGGCATAGGGCCAGGCTATTTGTGGGACCACATGTCCCCCAATCTTTCTGCCACCCCACCAGGTCTAGCAGGGAGATTATGCTCCAGATGCCCTCCATGAAACAATGCTGTGTTGTTTGTCCCCAGAGTTCTACTTCTGTGGAGCTGAACCTGCCCTGTGGAACAGCATCCCCATGCCCTGAAATCCAGATGGCCCTGACCCTGTTAGCCTTTCAAAAGACTCTGAAGACCCAGCTGTTCCTTCAGGCTTTTGGGTTGTGTGAGGTGGTTTTGCTTTGGGGGTCATTGTTTAACCAGGGTATCGTGAGTTGCTACTGTTATACTGTCACTGCTGTTAAATAGGCAGCTCTATAAATCAAATAAATAAATAAACAAACTCTCTTACACACACACAAAAAGCATATATTCATACCTATCTAATGCAAAGTCCAGCTGACCAGACTACATTTGTGTTCCAGAAGAATTGAGGCCAGAAGTTCACCAGATAGGTCTATTCTGTATTCTAAGGTTCTCACCTTTAAAGCCCTACATGGCTTGGGGCCAGGTTATTGGAAGGACTGCCTTTTCCCAGTTTCATCTGCCCAACCCACCAGATTGGGGAGGTAGGGTATTTTATGGGTCCCCCCATTAAGGAAGTCCATCTAGTGGGACCAAGAAGGAAGGCCTTCTCCGTGGTGGCTCCCTCCTTGTGGAACATCATCCCCACAGAGATAAGACTGGCCCCCATCTTGATGCTCTTCTGCAAGGCCTTGAAGACATGGTTTTGCCAACGGGCCTGGGGATCCCAGGTCAACCTGGAGCCCATCAAATGGCTAGTGTAAATGTATTGTTGTTGCCAGGGGGGTCGGGGGTGGTGGTGGAGTGGGTTTTGTATTTGGAATTTTTATTCTTGTAAGCCACCCGGAGTCACCGTAAGTTGGGCAGCCATATAAATGGTTTAAATAAATAAATAAAATAATGGCTCCCAACTACTAGTGTTCCTACCCACATTGATAACTTCTGACAAGACTTCACCAGTCCCATCTCTTACCTCTTGCTACTTTTCCCCTTGAGTAACATCACCTTATCCAGTTCACATGGAAACCCTCTCTTGTTTTCAGAACCACTTTGTGTTTTGAGAATCATCTCTTGTTTTGAGGACCCTCCACTATGAGGTCTTCCCTGAAGCTTCCAAAACAATTCCTTCAGCATTTACAGCAGAGGTTTTTAACTGTTTTGTTCCATGGACCTGTTTGAGTGTCTGATTGAAACCTACGGACTCCTTCTTAGGAAAATGTCTTTCAAAGCATAAAATCAAAGACCTAGATATAGATTGTATGACAAAGGGAATTGATTATGCTCAAATACGGTTATTGAAATACAGTGGTACCTCGGTTCACAAACTTAATTCGTTCCGCGACTCTGGTCGCGACTCGAATTGGTCGTGACCCGAATCAAATTTCCCCATAAGGTTCAATGTAAATACGGTTAATCCGTTCTGACCCCTCCGAATTTGGTCGCGACCCGATTTTTGGTCACGTCCCGAATCAAATTTCCCCATAAGGTTCAATGTAATTATGGTTAATCCGTTCTGAACCATATGATGTTTTTTTTAAAACCGCAAATATATGAAACAAAATACAGTACGAAGAGAGAGAATGCTAACCTTGCTCGACGCGACTTCTGGCGTGGAGGACAGGAAGCCGGGTGGGGAGGCGGATATTGCTTGGAGGGAGAGTCCCCCTCCCTACAGGAAGCCGCGACCACGTGTCACGGGAGGGAAAATGGCCACGGATCCTGTTCGTCACCCGATCCGACGTTCGCGAATGGAGGGAAAATTTTGCGAATGGAGCTGTTCGTGACCCAAACTGGTCGTGAACAGAAGCGTTCATGAACCGAGGTACCACTGTATTAAAAAAAATAATGTGTAATATAGGGGCATCTTTATTAATCCTTAAATCGATAACAAGACAATGCCCTTTATTACACTATAATAGTTGTAGATTTATTGAAGTTCACAAGCATTTCTGGGGTCTATAGGCCATAAATTACTGTGTTGCCTACATACAGTATGTCACTGAATGAAAAGCTAAACTTTAGTTAGTGGTTAGCGAAAAATAAGTTGTCATTTTTTCCCATCCATGTTCACAGACCCCTGAAATCTATCCACAGGCCCCCAAGAGGCCTGTGGACCCTTAGTTAAGAAATCCTGCTCTGTGGCCTACTTTGGAAGGGTTTCATGTCCCCCACCTTTTGTATACATCCATTCATATCTTCACATAAGTAGATGGCCTTAGATAGTATACACCCTCTCCTCGTTTAGTGACCATGTTCTGTTTCTGCAACTTTGTCATTAAGAGAAATGGCTGCTAAGCAAACACATGACTAAGAAAGAGAGAGACACTGCAAAGATCACTTGTTCACTGCCATCTAATTCAGATAAAGTTCTCTTGCACATTATTCTGTGTCTGATCCTTTTTCCTTTTTTGCCCCCTCCCAGGGTGGAGAGATTGCTTAAACAAGCGATCTCTTCCTGAGCTGCTTTTCTCTGCTTTTTTCTTCCCTAAAAAGTGCAAACTGCAAATTAACAAGCTCAACTCTGTAAACTTAATTAGTTGATTAGAACTCTCCCACCTTGCTGCCTGAAACTGACCAGGCCTTAATCAGTTTCACATTGAAGGCTTTTTGTTGTCAGACACACAAAATTTGGTTGTAAATGTATGCATTGGTCAGAAAATGATTTTTTATTAGCCTTTATTACTGTCATATTTGCAAATGGTCAGTAACTGAGGTAGACACTAAACAAGGAATGGCTGTATATACATGAACAAAAGAACTATGAATCAAATTTGGTGACATAGCAGGTCACCAAAGATGAGTTGTATGGCATACAAGTTCCCTTTATTATTGCTTCTCCCAATTTCCACATAGCCGATACCTGTTACTGTTGATTTAACGCTATTTTCAGATCCATTTTACATTTAGGGATGCTTAAGGGCATCTGTAAATTCTGATATGAACTGACATGAAGTTTAGCTCTCATGTGAATGGATAGATTAGAGTTTAAGTTTATTTACACACTTTCATATATCCATGATGCTCTGATTGAAGTCTCTGTCAGAAAAATGTATGAAAAATACAGTGCAGTTTGAGAGATCAGACCTTTAGAGAGGCATATTTTCAAATAAATATCTGTATATAAAAAGTCAGTACATAAATATCTGTGTATAAAAATCTGTATATAAAAACAGATTTAAAATGGAAATTTTCAAGCTGAGTTAAAACATAAATCACAGATTAAATCAGAAATAGATGTACGGTTGAATGTACAGAGAAATGACAAGGACTACAAACAGACTGATCATTTCTATTTATTCCCACACACCTGAATTTTACAAAGTTCCCATGTTCCGTAGTTATTCTTTTCCAAAGGCCCGCTCTCATATTAATCAAGATATTTTAAACCCTTCCCCACATTGGACTACTCTTAGAGATCACTGTAAATTACCCTTAATAATCTCTATATATTTATTATTAATTTTCAATATTTTCAAAATGTGTATGCCAGCTGATCCACCAAATTCACTATACGCTGGTTCACTGGTTAGATCTAGTTCTAAAACTAAAAACACGATTGATTCTGGACCATTGCAATTACATTTTCTTCCACACCAGATAAAATCAATTTCACTCACTTCTAGCTAAAAGGAAATCTGAGGAATTTTGAAAGCAGTAATTTCATTAGCACCCAAAAAAGCCCAATCAGGATTTTATGCATCTTGTCAGTCCGGGTGATTCCCAACTGCAGTTCTTTCCTTTCTGCCGCAGCTATGGAGTTCTAGAAGGAATCATGGTATCCAAATACTTGTGGGGAGATCCTTATCGAGCAAGAGAATGGAGAAACCAAGATAACTAAAAAGTATTCCAACAACATTAGCAGACAGTTATGCCAAAATATACCCCAAAAAACTCACTGCTATATGGAGATGGCTGATGGAAACTTCAGCAAAGGATTGACATCAACAGCAACATAGATGCAAAAAAATAGAGTAAGGAAGATGACCTTGACAGAGATAGACCAGATCAGTTACCACAGCAATGAGGAGAAAACATGGCTTAAGTCCAAAACAGGCAGAAAGTATGCGTATTTGGCTCAGACAGACACCTCCCTGTTTCACATGAGTATAAGAAGGGGAGGGAGCACAGCTCAGACTTGCAAGATTCTGTTCTTATAGCCACTCTCAATAAAATTAGTCTTAGCTTTCCTGCAGAGTTGATTCTTGGTCTAGTCTACCTGGTGGAGCTGACACAGTTTCAGCTATGCAGAATAAATACATCTAAGTACTGTCCGTGGGGCTGCCCTTGAGGAGTATGCGGAAACTTCAGCTGATACAAAATGCAGCAGCACAGGCAGTTGTGCATGCCCCTAGAGTGGCACACGTTAAATCACTGTTCCGCAAGCTGCATTGGTTGACAGTTTGCTTCCAGGTCCAATTCAAGGTGCTGTTTTAACCTTTAAGGCCCTTCAGGGCATGGGGCTGGGTTACCTGAGGGACCGCCTCTTCCTGTTTACTTCTGCCTGTCCCATTAGGTACGGCAGAAAGGGTACGCTCCAGGTCCTGTTTGCAAAGGAACTACATCTGGCAGGACCCAGGAGATGGACCTTCTTTGCCATCACACCCACCCTGTGGAACATCATCCCCCCCAAAGTGAGACTGGCTCCATCTTTGATGTCCTCCAGAAGTCCCTTAAAACCTGGTTATGTCAACAGGCTTGGGAGTCTCTCAGAAACAGGGATTTAATAAGGTGGCGACATTGTGTGTATCATCTAATGCTCTCCCGAGCCCTTTTTTAAAATGATGATGATGATGATGATGATGATGATGATGATGATGTTTTAATTGTAGCGTGTTTTTGTAATTACTGTTTTTTATAGTTTTATTGTACACCTCCCTGAGTCACGTTTCTGTGAAATGGGTGGCATATAAATATGATAAATAAATAAATAAATACATACATACATGCATACATGCATACATGCATACATGCATACATGCATACATGCATACATGCATACATGCATACATGCATACATACTTTATTTTAGCCACAGTCATGGCTAAAATAAAGTCATAGCCACTAAAACACAGTTTGGTGTTTTTATCCTATGCATTTTGTGAGATTCCACTCACTCTCAATTAGTTGCCCTCTGCAAATGGTTTTCATCTGCTAATCACAGATTAACCATTCTTAAGGTTTTAAGCAAATTGGGAATGAAGACACATTTCCACTCTCTATGAGTTTTAAAAGAGGGTCTTTGATGCCTGTCTTTTGCATGAATTCACAGGGCTTTGGGATTCTGGATAATTTTGCAAATAACAACTGAGGGGGCCACAAGATTGCTTTTCTATTTTTGATTTTGGGGGGGGGATGGGAGGAGGGGGTTGAAGAAGAACAGACTCTGATCTGAAGTGCTGTTGCAAAATATCATCGTTTTGCCCTCAACTTCCTGCGAGTAAAATCCCAGAAAAAATAGGTAGGGATCTGGGTGCTGCAGAATGCTGACTTGCAGAAAATCCCAGATTCAGGTAGGGATGTAAAAAACATTGGCCAATCTGGATTCCATCAGAGTATGAACAAGGCACAAAATCCATAAATATTCCTCATTCTCAGCTCAAAACTTTAGTGCAAAAAAAATTGTGTATATTATTGCAAAATGGTGCCTTAAAAGCATTTTATATCATGCAGCTGCAAAAGGTAGGATCTATTAGGAGAAATGACACGTAAAATACTGCATATTAAGAAAAGCCATGACCGTTTTCTTTTTCTTTTCTTTTTCCTTAATTGAAAAACTCTGACAGAGGAAAAGCATACTTAATGTATCACTTTCTCAGTCATATTTAGACTCATCTGTACATTCCAAGATTTGTCTATTACCACTTCCTGTTAATGCAGGTTATGGAAAAGATCCTGGCTTCAAACTCTGGAGGTAAGACAGAAGCTGATGAAACCAAAGCTACAGGCCAAGTTTCCTGTTAAAAAAACATAAAAACTCTTGGTGACTGTCAGGCTCTCCCTAGGCAAGGATACAGTTTCCTGAAGTTTTCCAGGAAAGGCCAGGACCAAATAATTATTGTAATGCTAGAATGGGAGCCATCACAAACAGTTGAGTCTCTGAACTATTATGGCTGATTCCCAAATGTATATCCTCCTTTCTTCCTTAGGTCCAAATCCTCTCTTCCTGTGTTTGCCTTTTCTGTAATGTCAACCAGGCCTTTCACTTGTTCTTAAGTGTAGTTGCCTGTTTACATTCTCTGCATTCCTATTCTGAGAATCTCTAATGAACTAATGAAATGCTAATACTCTCAGCCCTTTGAGGTAGACCAGACCAGGAAACCAAAGTTATGAATGCTAATACTACTTTTATTATAAGGTTACAGTAAGAGACTCTTGCAAGTCTGAATGTGCCTCTCCCCTCCCTGTCTTTATCTTTAAGAGGACTAGGGAGGGTCAAGTCTGAGACACTTTCTCAGATTATCTTTCTGCTTTGGACTAAAATTTCTTTTATCCAACCATTGTCTTGGCTGAAGCTCTTTCTCCTGTTCCTCAGGGTTATTCTTACAGTCCATTACAAATACTGACTACATGGGCATGATCACTTAGCAGAAGTAGTTTCCAATGCCTTCTTGTGGGATTTTTTTTTCCAACTTCCCAGTCTATTTTACATCCCTAAGTTTTCCTAGAAGTTTCCCATTCAAGTACAAAGTTCAATCCTGCTTAGTTCTTTTGAGACCAGCCAAGTTTGTCACCTAATGTGCCCAGACATATTGCAAGCAAAACGTTCCCCCTCTGTTATGCTCCAATACAACTGAAGGCTCCTGAAATAAAATAATCTATATACTACTAAAACTCTTGTGTCTGTAACCTTCAGCTGGGTGAAACAGTGTGTCATAGGGCAACAATTTTTGAGCCAAGGTAACTCAAATGGGCTAACTTACAGAATGCATCCAGGAAGAGGCTTCACCAGAGCTCTCCTGAGGGTTGTGAAAGGAGGGCAAGTGGTGCAAGCCTATATTTTATGTGGGAAGGAAGGAAGGAAGGAAGGAAGGAAGGAAGGAAGGAAGGAAGGAAGGAAGGAAGGAAGGAAGGAAGGAAGGAAGGAAGGAAGGTTTCTGATTCTCCCTGCCAGCTTCCCACAAGCAAAGTCAATGGGGAAGCTGGCTGCAAGTCGCTCATACTCCCACTGCTTTTTTGCCTTGGTCATTCTGTTTTTCTATTTAGGTAAAGACATGTCTCTGAAACAATGACCCAACGGGTCATGGGTTGTCTAGTCCTAACTATTGCTTTGGTAGTCAACTGCCAATAAAGATCATTCTCAGTTGCCTCCCACCCCACATACAGAAATACATCCTGCCCCCTGCTAATAAGGAGATCTTACAGTAACAACACCAAATTCTTTGTTGTTTTTTTTCAAGGAACATAAATTGATAGACCACCATCTAAAGTTAGGAACCAACACAGACAACCCAAGATGCACCTCACCAATAAGACACTGAGCAAAACCTATGATTGTGCAAGGGAGAAAAAAAGCCCGTACATGTACAGTATTCCCCCAAGCAATGTTGTGTTTCTGAACTCTCTCCACACTTGCTTATATAAATTGCTGACCTTGTTCACTGGTTTCCAATGCAATGTAGAGTAAGTGAAAAATGAAAATGACAATCCTGGGCTAGATTTGCAACATTTCTTATCCAGGGTAGTTATAAAGTTCTAGGGCCTGCCTTTGAACAGCCTGCTAAACTTAGTTTTAAATTTGGTGGGCATTGCTGTTTTGTTCTGGTTTTGGTGACACAGCATATTACACAAGCCTAATCAATCTGATTAGTTTATGACTCAATATATTACACAAATGCAGCCTTTGCATTTTTACTAGCAGGGAAGGAAGAAAGCATTTACCCCTTTTTGTTCTTAACAGCGTTGCCTATTCTGATCAGAGCTGAAGATACTCCCTTCAATTCACAGAACTGTTGTTATCCAACAGGCACACCTTAAGATGTAGCTACAGAAAGAGCAAGAAGGAGAAGGAAGGAAAGGGAACAAGAAGCTCTATTTTGCATTTGTGAGATTTCTGGCCTCCTCCCCTAATAACACAGAGGGCTGAAAGGCTATATGTCATGACTTAGTTCAAGGAGCTGCTTGTGATTCTGGTCCAAGCAATGAACTGGGTTGGACCACCTTGGCCTCCCAATCGGTATCAAAGGAAAAATGCATGATATCACCAGGGCATTCCATCCAGTCATAGAAAGGGCTTTGCAGAACAAATGTGGCAATACAGTGTCTCCTTGAAACGATAAATGAATTTCTGTAACACCCGACCCCTCCCGGAACAAAAATAACAATTTCATTGGAAATCAGGCTGAGCAAGAAATACGTTATGTATTGTTAGCCACCCAGAATCACTAGCTTAAGATGGGCAGCCTTATAAACCCTTTAAACAAACACATAAAGAAATAAACAAAAACATTTAACAATTGAATGTTCGTCATCGCGTTACAGGAATTCTCAAATTTTCCACTACCGTAAGCCCCTACAGTGAGTTTGCTCAGAGAAAGCAGAGTATGATTCTGAGTATGCAGTGCTCTGCTTTGTCTATGCAAGCCCATAGACTCAATTTAAAAAGTCCTTGTCCTTTCTCTAAATTGGGAGCATCATGACCCACAATTTGAGATCCCCATCTTAGAATTAAAGCACCATTTCAGTAGTGCAGAAATCTAAACAATCATGTTCTTTGCACTTTACATCTCAAGCGGTGCTTCTCAACCTCAGCAACTTTAAGATGTGTGAACTTCAACTCCCAGAATTCCCAAGCAATGTTGACTGGTTATTATATATTTTTGTGCAGAAGCTTCCTCCTTTATTCACCACTTCCTGGAATGACCATGTAATAAAGCAGCGTTGTGTGAAACTGTCAGTTCGAGAAGCATCACAGAAAAGTCGAGTCAAGGACAGCTGTAAGCATGCCAGTCTTTTTTAAAAAAAATGAAATGAATTGACCATCTCTTCTTCCATTTCAAAAAATAATCCATGCAACTCACACCCACCCCATCCAGCTGAGAGTCACACAACTGAAGTGGCGTCAACGCATTTGTAACAAACACATTTGTTCAGATTTTTAAAACAGCCCTTAGGGGGGGAAAATGTCAGATTCAAAAATCGCTCTGCCAAAGTGGTGAGAGACCTCAGTGCTGAACACATATCAGCCATCTTTGATTTTTTGTAAAAAAAAAAAAATCTAAATTCTAACAGGCTATACGGTGAATTACCTGAAAATATTTCCATTTTCTTATCCAATTACAATAAAGGCATTGGCAGAGATTCTAGTATTTTCTGCAGGGTTACATTCAGTTGGCCATGCTAAGCTGTGCAAATTCTTTGCTTTCTGAGGACTGGACTCACCAGAGCAGGGTTCCTCAACCTTGGCAACTTTAAGAGGGGTGGACTTCAACTCCCAGAATTCCCCAGCCAGCCTTGCTGGCTGGGGAATTCTGGGAGTTGAAGTCCACCCCTCTTAAAGTTGCCAAGGTTGAGGAACCCTGCACCAGAGTGTAGTAACTGCCCAGAGTAATGTATCTTCTACCAAACATGGATGACTCTTGTGGGCAAACCCTATCAACCGCTTAATATACAGCAACATGTAGCTATTTTTTCCTTATTGAAACAGTAAGCTTATGGGATCTTAACTGAATTAGAGCTCCAGTCTCAAAGATAAACAGTGAGCTGCATTGCATCCTCTGAAATTTGCCTAAAAGAAACACCCAACCATAGATTTTCAAAGATTTCACATCCCCACCCCAGTCCAGAGATGAATCCTGTCCCACTCCTGACTGGGGTCTTAATTCAGATCAAGTCCTTACTTACTTCTGAGGAGAGAAAAGAACTGAAGTAGCTGCATTCTAGGTGTTAAAAATAATATTTAGTCTGGTCTTTGCATTTTATTTCTCTGTTAGGTCATCTAGACAGTGTTTCTCAACTTCAGCCAGTTAACGTTGGTAAGGCTAAGGAACACTGATCTTGACTCTTTAGAGAATAAGTGGCATTATTTCTTCCTCTTGCAATCACTTGAAATCTCCCAGATCTTCATCAACTTTCATAAATTGGCACCTGGGATTTGACTGTGTATTTTCTGCATGCCTGTCTGATCCCTGCTTTCTGCAAGAGATTGGACCAAATGGAGGCAAAGGGGAAACTCCAAAGCTGGGTTTGCTACAAAAGGTTAAAATGAGGGGTGGGGTGGGTCAGCTGCTTTCAACATATCCTGGGATCCCAGCCACTGGGTTGGCAGGTGAACCAGGCTATCTTATTAAACCATAATATGGTTACCTTACTATGGTATAGATATTGTAACTCAGTAGTTATGTTTAATTAATCCAGGTGTCTCATGTGACCATACCCACCAGTTAACCTTAGCCTTCTCTATTGGAAAACTCTTAAGGAAAGCTGTAAATTCAGGAGCTATTATAGATCAAAAAGTGATAGCACAGTTAAGAAAGATGCTTTTCCAAGTTCTGGTTCTCAGTGGATTCATGCACTGGGGAGAGGATTAAACTGGATAATCTCCAAGATCCTTTCTGACTTTTCTATCCTATGATTCTATAACTGATGTTCAAGATTAAGTGCAAAGATGGGGGGAGGGATTCTAGAGTTGCATTGGGTCACCAGCTGGAATGCTTAGGACTGTAGTAGGTATGAACCGCAGCTAAAGAAGAAAAATCATTCCAGCCCCCATATTGTAATGATATTATTGGATTTGCTGGGGAAATATCATAACAGAGCTATCAGACATCTTCCATGAAAACAAAATAGAATAAAGAAAAATGAAACTGAAGAACAGTGAGCAGGAGAGCCCTCAACCTAATCCAGTGTGTGGCTATAAAAAGATTTACCACCTGGAAGCTAATTCTCAACTTTATTGCTAGTACGTATCAAATTGCTCTGTGAAGGAAAGGAAAGGAAAGGAAAGGAAAGGAAAGGAAAGGAAAGGAAAGGAAAGGAAAGGAAAGGAAAGGAAAGGAAAGGAAAGGAAAGGAAAGGAAAGGAAAGGAAAGGAAAGGAAAGGAAAGGAAAGGAAAGGAAAGGATCTGTCTTCTTTAGAGCAATCACTCATTACAGGATGGGTACCCAAATGCCAGTTCTACTGATTGTTTTTAATATTCGGCTATTTTGGAAAAATTGGCGGCAGGCTATAAATAGAGAACTGACTCAAATGATGTACCTATTGGTGTTTTGCTATGTCTTACGGGGGTTTTCCCCCTCTTCCTTTGAACAAAATGGGTCTACAATTTCAGGTCTGTTCTAGCAAACTCAGTGGGAAGCACATATAAAAACAGAATTGGCCAAGTCTTCCTGATGAAGGATCAACATGGCTTTCTGTACAGAGAAGCCCTCCTCGCCAAATTTGAAATGAGTTAACTCCAAGGCATGATCTGAAATAATGTATACCTTAGATTCCCAACTTTTGACATATCTCCCCACTGCTGCCAGAGGATGTTGTTAAAGAAGTTAAGAACATTCAAAACAGCATGGAAAAAGCATTTCAGGATGAACTATCAATAAGCACCCAAGACATATCTTAAAAACAAGAGGGAGCAAGATTTGTTGGCCTGTATTGTGCTAAAAGTGGTATTCTTTCAAAAAGTATTTACGTGGAACCCAGGACAAAATATAGGTACAGTGAGGAAAAAAATCCCCACTAAATTTTATGGAAGCTTACACTCCATTAAAATTAATTAAATATAGTTCATAATTCAAATTGTCACATTAAAAGTGATGGTCCCGTAACAACCTATAGAGGCAAGGTAAGTCTTGACATGAGAATATGTGGCCTCGAGTCTTCAAAGACCGTTAAGCAAACAATTTCAACTATGAAAACCCTAAATGGCACATTGGCTCTTCACATCACAGAATACAATTGTATACCCCATACCAAATGTTTTCTGTTATACTTCTCTGAGCAACTGTCTCTCTCTTTTGACAAAGCTATGCAGGGTGTACAATAAATCTAAGGAAAGCTGTGGTCCATAAGATCAAACCCAGACAAAATGAATGTTGCTTCAACAGAATATAGCCGTATCACAAAAGGAATTAGATCAATGTACAGCGGCCACGCCAAAGCTTTCAACCCTAATTCAGCATAAATGATTTGGCTTAACTAGGCAATTGTCCCAATCTACGCAAGACACATTATTTAACAAGGAGAAATTCAACTTGCTAGGGATATTTCAGACAAAAGAATCCCAAAATATTCAATAAGTTGCTCAATTCTTTTTGTGAATCACCAGAGAGCTCTAAACTCAGGAACTTTTTACAACACTCTCCAGGTTTGAATGTTGAATTTAACCAACTCAGAAGCACTTAAATCAAATCCATGGCTTGAAATGGCACTCAAGTAGGAATTGAACTGTTGCCATCACAGCTACAATACTCATCATCATAAGCTCTAAGATTGCTATATGTTAAACAAAATTACGTGAAACTGGAAGTGATTTATTCAGTGTGGGTCTGAAACTTTTATGGGATGACAGAAAGGGATTTCTGTATCCAGTCTAACCTTCACTATCCTATGATGATTCTGCATGTGAAAAGTTGGTTTCCCCTTAGAGAACATCACCCATCATAACACCTTCAGCTGACCCTCATCCTCCTCTTCGTCATCAACACCATCATAAAACTCAGGAAACATTTGAGTGTCAACCAATCCTGTTATACTGAGCTCAGTGGAATTTGAGAAGCCTGTCCATAGTCAAGATTTGGTGGGTGACTTCCTGGGTATTTAGAATGTTATGACTATATGGCCTGCAAAAAGTTTGCCTTTAAGTATTTGCAGAGTAGACAAGGCAAAAACTGCTTGCTTGTGGGTGGCTGCTGGAAGAGGGACAAAACATGACTTAATTTTTCTGCATTCACTATAGAATGAATCAGGCTGTTTGAGACAGCATCCAACCCAGAAACGTGCAAGACAGATGGAATTCTCTGCCTATCCTCTCTAATCAATTTTTGCTGAAGGCTGGTGATTCTAGTTGGCTTTATTTTATGGTGGAACTATAGCAAGAGGAGCCAATAATTGTCAACACAGATTTATTAGCTGGATTCGCACACCAAGCTAAGCACAAATTTGCTGACAGTTTGCTGAATAAACCATAATTGGCTGGATGTACAGAGAACACAGTAAGCTAGCAGCAGTAGCTTACAAGCCACAATTATTGGGTTCCTATCCCTACCATCTGCATGACCACAAACAAGCAAACACCATTTGTATTGTTTGAACACAGATATGTTATTCCAACTTTCCCAACTTGCTGCCTTCTAGACATCTTGGATTATAAAACTCCTCTTCATGTGGTCTGAAGAAGTCTGGGAATTGTAGTCCCAAGCCCTTTTGCAGGACATCAAGTTCCAAAAGTTGATGTCCTCATATAACCCTATATATGCACAGCCTTTCCCAAGTATTTGTTTTGGGAATTAGCTACAAAGATGCCACTTATGAAAAGAGAAACCTTCACAGTTTTGCATCCCACAATGCAAACATTGTGTTTTGTTTGTTTCCATCACTACCTTGAAGGACACTGCACTGTTCTGAAACTTTAATAACTTAGTATTTTTATTTAAACCCTTCCTTCCAAAGCTTTCCACATGGTCCCACACCATCTCCAAACTTGATCTCAGTACTTCGTTCCATCTCCTCCTTACTTCTGGCCACCTGTGAAGCAGATTGGAACTGTTTACTATGCTCAAACGTTAATTGGAAAGTCTGCTGATGACTTTCAAAACATTTCTGCCAGGTGCAACTAGTCATGGCACACAGGAAGGGTTTTTCACAAGCACAGTGATTCATGAAAACCTGCCTACCAGCACACATAACAGCAGATTGGAAGTCAACGTTGTATTTTACTTTCTAGAGGGTTATCTTCAACTCATCAAGCTACCTTGATCAGCAACCTTGGCTGAACATTTTTAGTCTGCACATGCAGTAAGTCTGATCCCCTAACAGCTCCAACTACATAATGATTTTAAGACAGATACCTGGAATTTATTTCTCTTGCAATGACTTGCGAAATCCATTTCTTTCCCCACACAACCCACCCCAGCAGGCTGCACACAGCTGGGCTTAAAACAATTGTTCTCCACGAACAAGCAGCCACAAACATTCAACAGGAGGACGCAAAGCAAGTAAGACTGTGACATACCTTGAGCTGTGGGTTCCTCCACAATTCCAGACAGCTGTGGTGTGCTCAGCGGGCACCTGCAAAGATGCTCAGAATGAGTTGCTTCAGATCCCTGGCATGAGGTGCAGGGAGCACTGCTTGAAAGTTATCTTCTGAGGCCTCTTGGTCTCTGAGGCAAGGAAGCTGGACTTTGCTTTTGGACTGCTAATGTTACAGTTCCACTCGCAGAGAAAGCATAGAAGAATGTATGTGTCGGCAGGAGCAACGCGCACTCATCAGCCAGCCACAAGCAGGGAGATGTGAGATGCATTCAGAAAAAGGCAGTGCAAGGAGGAGTCCTCTCCTGGAGAGGAGCATCTTTTTAATCCTATTGCTAATTACACCCTATTGACCTTGATGAGATTGACCACTAAGAACTCGATCAGTCAGTGGGGAAAGGAGTGGGGGGGGGAGATTGCGGGCAAGGGAGGGAGTTTGTGCAAAGAACAAGTGTTTGGATTCCACTTCTTTTATTACCACCGACACTTGCCAGCAAGATTTAAAAAAGTTTTCAGGCCAGACGTTTTGGGGGGAAAAAAGAACAAAGAAAACTTGATTCATCACTTTTTTTTCTGGTCTGTGGTCTGAATCCACACTTACTCTTCCCCAGTCTTGTCTCACCTGGGTTGGAGAATAGTGGGACGGAAGCAGATGGAAGAGATTTTCTTAATATTTACAGGAAAAGACACTTGGGACTGACCCATGGGGTTTTTTTGGGGGGGGGGGGAAATACCCTCCAAGGAAACTGGTTTGATTGCCTGCAGGGGAAATGAGCTTCAGGGAAATAATCTGGAAGATGGCTTTTCTACTCCACCTTCTCCCTGGGATGTCCAGCTTGGGTTTATCCATTTTCTATAATTTGAGATCATAGAGAACAAAATATAGTCTTACTGCATGTTGGTCAAGAAAAAACAGAAACAAGGGTTCTGATATATATCATGTTTTGGGGGGGGGGGGATGTTCCATCTTTGTGTGTACACATATTCATACGCAGCCTAATTCGGTGGCTTTATTTTATCTGAAATTATATAAAACTCTCCTTTCCTTTCCTTTCCTTTCCTTTCCTTTCCTTTCCTTTCCTTTCCTTTCCTTTCCTTTCCTTTCCTTGTGTTTTACTCTGCATTCACATAATACCCCTTAACCTGGTTACTGAATGAATTTTCATTCCACTTAATTTAATTTAACTTAAATTTCCTGCATTGGCAGGATCCATAAACTAACTAAAACAGCTAGCTAGGTTCATGCAGCATCAAAGCCAACTGCAAGGGGGGAGCAAAAGGGGGGGGGGGCAAATGACAAAATATTGTGCCACCATGGCACAAACCAGTGACTTACATACTTGCATTACCTTGCACTGTGATGTCACAGCACGTGTTTTGTTTTTTGTCACCGTACTTGTCCCTGCTGCTTATGCACAATGTGTGAAGGCATACTGGTCCTCCTCCCCCAACTAACACCCATTAGCTGATGTTATATAAATCAAGTTTAACATATTGTTCACAAGTAGCTGCTATGGCCTTTAACTGATGGTGTTGTGGAACACAGCTGTGGAGTCCTTGGTGCTCTCGGAGCTTGGGTGTTTGCAGACTTTTCATTACACAACTAGGTAACAACAACGGCACTGATGATGTTACCTAGTCGGGTAATGAAATGTCTGCAATCAAACAACCCAGCTCAGAGAGCACCAAGGACTCCACAGTTCAACCCTGAGCTACAGATATTTTCTTCTAGTGAAACACAACTATTCTGAATTATTTTGTGACAAGTAGGGGACAATCAGCTTTGTTGGTTGAGAATTGACTTATTCTCAGTCAAAAACACAATGCCAGGCAGAGACAGAAATTTGGCTCCTAATGCTAACTTTGTCCCCAAATCAGCTGTCTTCATTTACTCTCATGATTTGCTTTGGCACTGAGTTTAAACAGCACTGATTTAAAAACCCTATGCTCCTCCCTATCTTAATACAGAAGTGGGGGATATAAACAATTAACACATTAGCAAAGAAAATATTTACCATCAACTATTCAGATTTCTAATAAATCCTCTAAATTCCCAGCCATATCCTCCAAATCAATGCAACTGAATTAATCCACCTTGCAAACATTAAAAAATTAATTGCATTACCATTACATCCTAACTTCCCTTCAGGACTTCAAGGGAGCATAAACAGTTTTTCCCTTCTCCCTTCCACCCCACCCCCACCCCCACTATGATATCGTCACAACAATCCTGTGAGGTAACTTGAATGGCAACTTGAATCTGGACAGCAACATTGACAGAAGCATTGCACCATGAGTTTCACCCATTTGGGCCCCACATGTGAACTCATGATACACCTAGACAAGGAGTAGGGTTTGCACTATAACACCATAACACTGTTTGCATGTTTCTGAACCCACTCCCCAGCCCTCCCTGTGGATGTCACTGAAACTGTGTGCCCTTAGTCCTAATGGACGTCTCTAATCATGACATTCTCCACGTGCAACATTTTTCCCCAAGAGCTGCTAATGCCGATAATTTACAGCTAACTCCCAACATGACATACTTTACACAGTTCTGTACTAATCCACATTGTGGGTTTTATTTATTTGTTTATTTATTTATTTATATTTCAGATTTGGACACTGCCCATCTCACAAGGAAGTGACTCTGGGCGGTTTACATTAAAAACAACAAATAAATATTAATTAAAATACAATAAAAATAGTATAAAAATGCAATAAAATTGTTTGCAGAATATCTTGAGCCATAAACTAAAGCAATCGACCAGGTTTGCACAACACCTTCCCATTACAGTGAACCTTAACCAGGTTAACAGTAACTAGTCTTTGCAGGTTGTGCAAGTTCAGTAGCAGGGTCTCTACCTGACCAGGTTATATGTGTTGTGGGGATGATACAGCCAGGTTGTAAATGGTGCAGGCACTGTGATGGACTGGAATGGAGGAAGGGGGGTGAAAACGGTGCTCTCATCTCCAGAGCAACGCTCTGGAGATAAGTGGAGAAAGCTGGCACATCCCTAAACATTCCAGAAGATAGTGAATAGCTGTGCCTGGGAACTAGTGGTCAGTCTGAGAAGATTCCTGTAAAGAGACTCTGGCTAATAGACCTTGCTGATTGAACCTGCATGGTCTCCAGGAGTTCTTTGGGCCAGGCCTGACAGGCACAAAGCTTTTCCCCCTTTATGAACTTGATGCAGCCAAGATGGCTGAACTATTCCAGTGGTGTTAGGGGTGGGTGGGTGTTGGCAATGTTCAAACTCAGCAGGTTGGTAGAGGATCAGGACACATGCCTCACCCCTTTGGAAATTGCACACAATGCATGTACAAAAGGGTTGCATTGCGATGGCCAATTCACCATCATGCTGGGTTTGACTTTCCCCCCACAAATGCTGCTGAATCATTCTGATGTCTATTTCTTCTCCACTATCCTCTCCTCGGTGGGTCTGGCTGAAGGAGGCCAATATCAGTCCTACCAAAACGGAGTGGCTGTAGACGTTTAGGCCACCCAAATCTGAGGATATCTCAGATACCTCTGACCTTGGATGTGGTGGCAGTTCCCCATTCAAGGGTGGTGAGCAACTTGGGGGTCTTCCTGGAAGACCTGGCTCCTTTTCAATGAGCAGCTGGCTAACTGTGGGGCATTACAATAAGGCTACCATATTTGGGCTGCAAAAATCTAGACTACCATTAGATGGCAACAAAGATTTAGTGTAACAGCCTCTACAGACACCCAAAAAGTTGCCTTGTGCTACTTAGCTGATAAGAGAAACAGAGATCAGAAGTTAGTTTAGTTTCCATAGCAGAATGTTCTCATAGGAGAAGGAAAGGCTGATGGGCTGGCATCAGAAATGGAGTTTAAACACACACACACACAGAGAATTCTAGGAAGAAGAACTGGAAGGAGAATTTTGATGGAGGATCTGCAACAGCTGGCTGGTCCTAAGATGGCTCTAAATAGCACTAGCAGTGAAGATTTCTTGTTTCAGTAAATTCAGATTTCTTGGCTGGTAAACCTAAATGGTACTGTGCAGCTTTATGCTGATGAATGAGAGGATATATCTGGATAGGACTGCTGAAAGGATTGGTTGGGTAAATCGAGAAGAACCACTGAAGATCTGAAGAGGAGGATGCACCATGAGGCTTCTTCTACTCAACACAGAGGATCCCTCAGGAACTGAAGATGATGGAAGATAATATGTTCAACAAACCAGAGCCAAGGGAGGAACCCTGTGCCAGTGTGAGAGATACAAAATGCTGTCAGTATACTGCATTTAGCCCTTCCTTGTCTTGAAAGCATGAGCATCAATCTTCTTTTATCAAAATGTTAACAACAGTATCACACCATTGGATCATTGAGCTGTAAGCTCCAACTCTTTCTAGATGTGCTTGTACCTGGATGCCAGTTCAAAGGGAGCAGGGCTTGCAACTGAACAGTGCAATGGTGCTATTTGGAGACTGACCAGTTTGGATGTGGATGGAATAATTAGAAATTGCCATGCATATATATGTATTAGTTCAATATTATGGCTTGCAAACATATATGCAGTGAGAGAAAATGTAGGCTATGATGTTCAAAGCAGAGGAAAACAGAATTCTCTCAGCAAAGCAGCGGTGCTATCAGCAGACCAAGGGGAGGAGAAAAACAGGTACTGGAACCTGGATCTGTCACACCGTCTACCTATATGGCACTGCCTTTGTTCAGCTGCATCTTTTACTGAGTTGAAAGCACGCGTCCATATGTTAGGCCTACCATATCTGGGTTCCAAAACTCCAGGCAATCACTAGCTGGATTGAAATGCTCTGTATCTCTTTGCAGCTATCTAGTGATCATCAGAATTGGGCAACCTAGATATTTTTTGTGTGAGTGTACCTTCAAGTCATTGTTGGCTCCTGGTGACTGCCAGGACTAGTCCCTGCAGTTTTCTTGGCATGATTTTGGAAATGGTTTGCCAGTGCCTGCTTCCTAGGGCTGAGAGAGAATAACTGGCCCAAGGTCACCCAGCTGTTTTATGTCTAAGACAGGACCAGAACTCACGGTCTCCTGGTTTGTAGCCTGATGCTTTAACCACTATACCAAATGCTCTATGGTAACCTACCATGGACATATTAGCCCAATTGTATAAATGACAGAGGGGGAGGGTTAGAAAGAAACTTGGAAACATTTCCTTTTTAAATTTTTGTTTTCATTTATGAGTTTCTTTATTTTTTGCATTGTGATATGGTTTTAATAGTTACTATGCTTGTAAGCCACCCAGAGTCTCTCTTTGTGAGACGGGTGGCTATATACATTTGCTAAATAAATAAATAAGTCTCCATTGCTCCCATCTAAAGAACCAGGATAATAGACTGATTCAAATTAGATCACTTGTCTGAAAGACCATTAAATTCCAGTTAAAAACACCAGTCTTCCAACTGCAAAACTAAAGACCACAAGGAGCTTATGAAGTCATCCTTCTGCCTGCTCGCTAGTTATTTATATTTTGTCAAACATTTGGGGGGGGGGGTGCGTGTGTATTTTCTTTTAGGTGTTGATTCTAATTCACCAGCCTTCATCAGCTGGCAACTGTCATAAATGCAAATTACAGCTTTTTTCAAGATTAGGGCTCTTCATTATTCATAACTGATAGGAGAGCCACACATTTTCAAAGAAGCTTGTTCATGAAAGAGTCTTGGAAAATGTAACTGTCTCATACAAATCATGTAAAAATAAGGGGGATTTAATGCCATTCTAATATCTTCGAAGCTAAATTATTAATGTTCCAGGGTAAAAAAAAAAAAAAAAAAAGGAAATGCATCTACTAGGTTAAACACACAACTTGTCTTGGATGACATTCAGGTATCCTTGCTTTGAAAGTTAAAGTGGAAGTAAAGTCAATAATATTTTTAGAAAGTCAAATATGGAATGCTAACTGAAATACACCACTTGAATCAGAGATTCAGCACAATAAATACGAGGGAGATGATGGGATCTGGCCCAATCATACACTGAATTGGGTGATCGTGAAGAGATTCGGAGGTGTAGCCGGATGTCCTCCAAGTCTGTAAGGAAAACTTTTGAGATAGCCTTGGCTGGAATTCTCCATCTCATTCCCTGGGATCTATGTTTAGCAGTGTGCGTGTGTGAGAGTGGGACCAAATCCATTAAGAGCTACAGGGAAGATGGTTAAGAACTACTTTCAATGGTCACAAAAACTAAGACCAGAAATAATCAGCATAAGTTGCAGTTATCTGGATTTGGTTTAAAGATAAGGAACAATTTCCTGACAGTAGAGAACTATTCCACAATGGAATAGTCTACCTATCAAGATTGTAGGTTCTCCATCTGTGGATGGCCACCTCTCACGGACAGTTTAATGGATTTTCCTGCATGTTGCAGAAGTTGCAATACATGATCCTTGTGGTCTCTTCCAACTCTACAATTCTATGATTAAGAGTATCTAAAGTTAGAGTTTTAAGATCCAAAAGGCCAAGTAAGTCTTATCAAGGAAATTACATGCTCTGACATCTCTGAGCTTTCTGTCCTCATGGAGAAAACAAAAAAGAAAGTATTACACTCTTCCTGTAGGAGGCAGGATGAAGGGGAGGGCCTAGGAAAATCAGATTTCCAATTTTTTTTTTTTTTTTTTTATCTGCGCTCAGTCGTTACTGACTCTGCAGTGACTGCTTGGACGAGTCCTTGCAGTTTTCAAGGCAAGTGTTTTAGAAGTGGTTTGCCAGAGCCTCCTTCCTAGAGCAGAGCCCAGCTGGCGAGTGCAGGAGGCGGGGTTTCCGTTGCTTCGCGCCCTTTTTGGGCGCGCACGGTTTTTCGCGCTTACCAGCAACTGCTCCCGACTCCTTTTGCAAGGCGCCGCCAGCATTTTCCTCCCACCGGAGTGAGAGTACCCATTTATCTACTCATGTGAGTTTTCGAACTGTTGGGTTGACAGGAACTGGGGAGGAAACAGGAGATCACCCTGTTAACGCAAAGGCTGGGCTCAAACCGCTGAAGCATCGACCATTTCTGGCCGGCAACTTTCAGCGTCATTAAGCCGCTGCGCCACCGCGTCCCCTTAGAATTCCAATTAGGTGAAAGCAAAGTACAAAAAAAAGACAGGAGCAAAGAGGAAATTGCTTATTTGCTAAGTCCTCTCCTGACGCCCCCAGGGTCAACAGGACCAAAAGTGCTCAGACTTGACCCCCCAAAAAAATCCCCACCACCAACTTGAAGTTGCAAGTGCAATTCAGTGTTTTGGAAGGCTACAGATTAGCAAAGTATGTCTGTAAATTATATTTTCCGATGCATCCTTATGGACAAGGTATTCAAGGAGCATCTCAGAATGTTGCCCACTTCTCCATACTTAAGCCTTCTTCCTTCCTTGTCATGTGGCCCAAGGCAGAGCTGCTATTATGGGATGGAATTAATTGCAGAAGCTGGACTCTGCAGGTTTCCCGAATCTTGTTTCTCTTTGTGACACATTCTTCTTTTCCAAGTGTGTTGCAGAGAAGGGACTCCATCTTTATTTCTTTTAGCTATCATCTCCATTTATGACAGCTGGACTTTATGATGCATTTATTTATGAAATATTCTTTCTTTTGTACAACATGACACTAGCTTCTCTTCCTAAGCTGAATGAATTGAATTACATTTCTCAGGATGAAAATAATGGGAATTATTTCCTTTGCAATAAATAAATGTATGGAAGCAAAAACAAAGAGGAAAAGAAAATGTTTGTGTAAAGAGGAATTTCTGTGTCCTACTATGTGCAATGCAGACTTCTTTTCCCATGCATTTTATATGTTCATAGTTTAGCATTGATTTTAATTGCCTAATCAACTCGATTAAGTGCCATCAAGCTGATGTTGACTTTTGGCGACCACATAGATAGATTCTCCCCAGAATTATTATTATATTATATTATTATATTTATTATATTATACTATTATTACATTGCATTATGTTGCAATAAATATTATATATAGCAGAGATATATATTGCATTTTATTATATTATCTATTGTAGTAGATAATGCAATTTTATATTATGTTGCAGAGATATATTTAATTGACAACATAAACTTAACTTCACCATTTATTTTCATCCTGAGCAGTTTACTGGTGTCTTCTGTGATTTTGGGAACAGCTGCAGAAGTAAACATGAGAATGAAAAAATAAACCTCAGGTTGTATTTTTAACCAGATTGGTTATGATCAGCTTACACTTTGGTCTGTTTATTTATTCCTATGTTTTGTAGAGCGGTGTCTATTGTATTGTGGTTAAGAAAAGATCTATTTAATCTTTAAATGACATGTTTCTTGATAAAAGGAAAATCAGACAGGCATAACAAACTTGATGAGAAGACAAAGCTTCAAACAAACATATATACAGGAAGGGTGTGGTTATAGGAAGCTGTAAAAAAAGCAGTACTCTATCTTCTTCAGGTCTCTCTAGATAGATAGATAGAGAGATAGAGAGATAGAGAGATAGAGAGATAGAGAGATAGAGAGATAGAGATAGAGATAGAGATAGAGATAGAGATAGAGATAGAGATAGAGATAGAGATAGAGATAGAGATAGAGATAGAGATAGAGATAGAGATAGAGATAGAGATATTTCTAGTATAACAATGCCACTTAGGTTAGATGTGCTCATGGGGTATTTCACCATAGCTATTGCATATTCCAACAATACCTACTGTTTGCAGGAGACCTTAGGTTCAAATTATACTACTTCAGAAACATTATGTGAAGACCCAGCTCTCTGGAGAAGGCTCTAATGTTGGGAAAGGAAGAAGGAAAGAGAAGAAGAGGACGACCAGCAACAAGGTGGAGGGACTCAGAGTGGTGATGGGGACACTGTTGGAAGACGGGGCAGGTAGGGGACAGATGACCATGGAGAAAATCTATCTATGTGGTTGCTAAGAGTCACCGTTGACTTGTTGACACATCATCAATCAATTTTCAAGGAAAGCTCTAAGCAATTTCTATAAAATTCCATAGGATTTATTTATTTAGAAAATGTATATGGCTGCTTAACTGAAGTGAATATCTGGGTGGCTAATAACAATACAGGAAGCAATGTAAAAACAGAAAGAAAAATATGATTAAAAACAATTGTAATCTAATACAAGAGCTGAGGCATCTCACAAGCAACTCACTGCCCTGGAAATACACATATCGGGTACCACTGGCAGTTGGAGTGAAAGGCCAGGGCTTCACAGCTTTCTGGATGGCCACCAGGGTGAGGCCATCCAGATCTCAGGGGGAGGCTGTTCCATAGGGCTGGCACCATAACTGAGAAGGCATGCCTCCTGGGTCCCACACGATGGCACTGTTTCTCAGAAGGGGCTCAAAGCATGCCCACCATTGCTGGATTTGAAGGGACATGCTGAAACTACTGGGGACAGGCAGTCCTGAAAGTATCCCGGCTCTGTGTTATGTAAGACTTATGAGTGATAACCAGCACCTTGAATTGCAGCCATTTGTGGTCAGTATTCAAGACTGCATTTATGTAGACTGCACAGGAGCATTTTATCCATCCTACACAGAAATATATAGGGGGGGAAATCCTGTACATGGGTCTTGACTTGTATTTATTTATTTCCTTTGCATATGAATTGAATTAGAACTGATAAGGATACAGAGCTAAAGAAAGTCAGGGACTCACATATCTTTGATGTAAAGATGCTTCCTATGGTCCTGGAATGACAAGTACTGACCTGTAACTCATTCAGCTCTGGGTATGGACTCTCTTCCAGATCCAGGAACATTTCAGTGCCTATAAACTCTGGTACATCATCCCACAATTTCTAGTTACCTCCTTAGGTCTCAGAAATAGTTATAGGGAGAAATGGAATGTCCATCTTTCCTTACATTTTGACTTCTGACCACTCCAGGAGGCGACAGCATAAAGTCCTCTAGTGATTCAACAGCAGCTTCCATCATTTCTGACCACTGGTCAACCTGATTGAGACTGATGAAAGTAGCTATCCGTGTGACAGTTTATAAAGATTGATTTACTTAGTTTGATGCATAACCTCGTTCCCTCCAGCATTTCAAGGCAGTGTACATAGCATTCCTTCTTCTCATTTTTCCTCACAACAACTCTGTGAGATTGGTTGTGCCATAAGAGAATGGCTGCCTCAAAGTTACCAAGTGAGCACTCATGACTGAAGGTGAACCTGAACTGAGCTTTCCCTGGCCCTAATCTACCACTATAAACGCTATACCACACCCTCAAAAGCTCACTCAGTCTTGAACCTCATCAACTCTGGTGAGAGTCCATATTTGCTACTGTGGCAACAGCTCCACCATATGCCTTCTCTTTTTATAATCAGGCCACACAAGGCCTGGAAAGGCAATTCAGGTGGAGTGAAAAAGGGAGACATTCTCAACCACCTTAAGATACCGCCACCATTTTCTGGAGCTGTTTTTGTAACCAGCCATTAAATCCCCCCAAGCCAATACGTGACATAGTCAACCCTTTCTTTCCCAGCTGGTTGCTCTGCGGTGAAGGCAGCCATCAACTTTGACTACAGCAAGGATACCTGCTGAACTCTGTGAGTTGGCTAGAAAGCATTTGTTATTTCTTTATGACATTTATATCCCCATTTTTCCTCTAGGAACTTCAGGCACCATTAATATTAACTCAGGACTGGCAACAGTCCAGATTTCAAGACAAAAAAGTACCTGTGAGCAGAAGCTTCCACAGAGAGGGGAATCAGAACACAGTCGTGCAACTGATGCAAAATGCATTATTTTTGTCTCTCCCCAAAGCAGCTAGACCACTAAGTGGGAATTTGAACAAGGTATCCCCACTGGTAATTTCTACTGGCTTCCTCGGTTTCCCTTCTGCAAGATTCCTGAGTCACTACTCATGTTCAAGATTCTTCCCTGCTACAGATCCCTGTTGAACTATTCGTTCATGAATTCTGTCCTCCAAATAAGTCCACAGATTTAATCAGAAGGGTTCTCTATGGGAAGGAGACAAAGTTGGTTTTAGCTACCTTCTTTTCCATCACCAAGGCACAGATTAGTGGTCAAGAGCCCCCTCCGGCCAAAGGGGCTTTATTTTAATAGATGATCTTACCATCACGTCTGTCAATATCTCATTTAAGTTCTAGCAAAATCCTTGATGGCACCTCTGACATTGTCACTCCATTAGGAGATAAAGCAACATCTGCTATGAAGGTTTAGCAGTGCCTTTTTGGAGTACTAACGGGGTATATTCTTCTGCTCCATGAGGATAGATTCAAAGCTGTCAGAGATCTTGACAAAATTTAAACATTTCCAGCACTGAAGAAAACAGAGTCTTGAAAAGTTTGGGGAGAGAGAAGAGAAAAGTATTTGTAATAAATGGCTTTAAAACTGAGCCCCCCATATGAAGACTACAGTCGGTGATCTCATTGATCTTGAAGAGCTAAACTGGACTGGAGCTGGCTGTTGTGGGTCTTCCGGGCTGTGTGGCCGTGGTCTTGAAGTCACAGATGCTGGCGAAACGTTAGGAAACAAGACTTCAAGACCACGGCCACACAGCCCGGAAGACCCACAACAGCCATCGTATGCCGGCCGTGAAAGCCTTCGACAATACATTGGACTGGAGCTGGTTAGCAGACCACTGGAAAATCTCCAAGCTGCCATCTAAAGTGGGAAGTTTTAAAAAATAGTATGGAAGAAAGTAAATCACCTCCAACTGTTGCCAAGAAAACTTTATTAATATGTTCATCCAGCCACCAGGAGAGTTTTTACCTTTACATTAGGAAAATCCAAATAAGAGTGGCGGGAATTTAGGCTGAATCTAGCAGTGAACTCAAAGAAAGGACTGAGTTCTCTTCCATAATGTACTGATTGCATAACCTGCAATGCAACTGGGTATTCAGTGAGACTCTTCCTGCGTCCTCTCACTATTAACAACCTCTTTCTGTCATTATATAAGGTGTGTGTGTAAAGAACGTGGGGAGGTGGTTTGCTTACATACTTAATTTACTGTAAACCCAGGACACAACTGAGATTGAAGGGAGAGATGGGCAGCTGCATGGGCTAAAATGTAATGGTTCCATGACATAATTAATTAATATCGATGCTCTTCATCCCTCCTCCCAATTGTCAAAACTTTTTTGGTGGCCCTGCCCCTTTGCAGTGCAGTCTCCCACTTTACATACACAGGCTGACATGGCTTTTGGTCCCCTGCAAATTGCAGAGATATTGAAGTAACAAAGCTGATTTTGTATCCAGGGAAAATCATCCATCTCTTGCCTTCTGATAAGTAGACACTTTTATCTTAGTTTTCCCCAAGCTGATCAAAGGCCATTTCAGCTGAGAATTCTGGGAGTTGTGATTTGACACATCTGGAGGGCTCAGGGTTGGAGAATGCTTTTGTAGTCAAATTCTAACTTACGTGTAACTCAGGATCCCATTTCTCTAGTCTTAAGATAAAGAGAAGATCTCCATCCAAGGCTAGGAGAAGATCTCCCTCCAATAACCAATAACTGATCCTTCTAAGCATCTGAGATGAGCCAAAGTCAGCTGGTATTTCCACCAGCCAAGGTTTGTGTTCTCCATGAGATCTTTCCTTTTGATGGAGATATTTGGTCTGATCATTTGCCAAAGCACACCCTCACATCCAATCTATTCGCGGACGGTTTGCTTTGTTTGTTTTCAGTCATTTCCTTTATTTGCCTCTCTCCATTTCTCCATTCCCAACACTCCACAGAGTTGGTTTAGAGATAAAGCAAGTGATCCGTTAAAGGGAAACCAGAGAAAGCTGAATGTATGAAAACATACCCAGCACACCTGACAACTGTGCAGCCTTTTTAAATTTTCCACACCAGAGCTATTGTTTCATTCCCAATGAATAATTGTGAAGATTCTGAAACATTCTTTTCAATGCCCTAGGCATAAAGGTAACAATATTTTGCCAGTTTCTGGAACTTTATTTCACTGGATTTTATACTTGGCTCAATCAGAAGGAAAGAGAAATGACATTTAGCTATTGACAGCTTGCCCCTTACAATAATCAAAGAGGCTTAATGCCAGCTCATGCAGTCAAACTCTGTGTGCAGACATGGCCTGGTATTTCTAATACCGAGAGCCAGTTTGGTCTAGTGGCTAAGGTGCAGGACTAGGAGCAAGGAGATGTGTGTTCTAATCTGCCATAGGCACAAAAGCCAGGGGCTTTAGGCCAGTTATTCTTTCTCAACCCCAGGAAGAAGGCAATGGCAAGCAACTTCTGAAAATGCTGTCTAGAAAATTGCAGGGGCTTGTCCATAGAGTCACCAGAAATGAACTGTGACTCAAAGCCCACCCCTCAAAAAACCTTCTAGCGTTCATTGTAACTGAACCAGCAACCAAATCCAGAGGAATTAGATACAAGTTAGGGATCTCCTCTTCTATTGGTGTTTGCAAGTAAGGGTTGGTTGATATACAGCCACAATGACACTGTCCATTCCCAAGCACAGAGGTGGGCAATTCATAACTCCGTGAGGATAGATTCAAAGCTGTCAGAGATCTTGACAAAATTTAAACATTTTCCAGCACTGAAGAAAACAATGAAGAAGAACACTGAAGAAAACAGAGTCTTGAAAAATTTGGGGAGAGGGAAGAGGAAGGTATTTGTAATAAATGGCTTTAAAACTGAGCCCCCCAACTCCAGCAATGGCCTTGCTCCAACCTGAAGTCATATCCCCAGTTGTTTGCCATTTTCTCTGGCATCTTTTAGAGTAATTTCAAGTTAAGAGTTAAAAAAAAAAAAACAAGAATTCCATGAAAATACGATTTAGGGTTTTTTGATGCTTCTTTATGTCCTGAAACTGCCCACTTTACTGAGGGTCATCTGCCTATTTCATTCAATATGGCCTTTGGCATTCCATACAAACCTTGAGAGCAGCTCTCAACTCCAAACTGTTTGCCCACCTACATAAGAGAGAAGTACCTGCAGTCTCAGGGAAACCAAGGGTTTGCAGATACAATAATGAAAACCAGGAGGCAAAGGGGAGGGGAAAGAGAAAAAGAAGACTCAAAAGAGCCGAAGGAGAACTGAACTTGCTCAGTGGGCAAAGAATGCTGATTATTTGTGTGCAGTGTCAAAAACCCAGAGAGAGAGAATATGGAACAGAACACTAGGCAGGACGCTTGGTGATAGCTAAACAAAGATGTTGGGGAATACTGTTCATGGCTGACAGTGAACAGCATTCCCCAACAATACACTGTTGAAATACCTCTTGGCAGAACTAATTTGTCCCAAACAGCATCTGTAAAAGCACAGTACTGTACACAGTGCTTTACGGTGATTGCAAGGATGATTTTCTTCCAAATGTGCTGGATAAAATAAATATTATCTCATGAGTCTCAAGGTTCTCTTTCTTTTCTTAACTCTGGATTGATTCTTCCATCCCCCACCCCCCACCCCCTGCCAATAGTCATCACCAGCACAGAAACCCAGAGGCTCCTAGTTCAATTCCCAGAAGGTTTTAATTACAGTGGTCTGATGGGGCGATTAACCTGTTTCTCATTAGAAGATTCCCTCAAGAAACCACTGATAGCATCTCTAAATTCTTCCATTCAGGCAGCTTCATTCCAGTAGATCTTATTTCTTACGAAGGTTAGGATCAAAGTGTTGCATATAAACTGTTAAAAATGCTGTGCGTTCGGCCTGTGCTATGATTGCCAAGCCATATATCCCCTGTGTAAATAATTTAATTCATGTTTATTGAGCTCAAATGCCAAGAAATGGGAATTAGTTTAAACTGCTTTAAGGTGGGTGGTAGATTAAAATCAAATCAATTGTAGGATTGCTGGCACTTTTCCCCAAGGTGAGCATGCACACACATTCACACCAAGAGAGAGAGAGAGAGACATACACCCCACACACAGACAGAGAGAATGGAAATTTTGAAAATTAAATGCTCCATCATTACCTAAATGGGCAGAGGTAACTGCTTCAATGATTAATATCGAAATCAGGCTGGACCATAGAGGCCGCATTGTGTGGCAAAGTGCCCCATTTGATCAGATCTTTCGTTGCTGGAACCAGCAAAACCATAAATATATCAAAGGACCGAGGTAAACAAAATCATAAAACACCCAACATGACAACTGAGACACCCACAGATGAATAAATATGTATAAATTGATGGACATTTCCAAAAAACTTGCTAGATTTTGACTGGAGGGTTACTTTTGAACCGTCCAATCAGATCAGATTGTCATGTGTTCACATGTCCAGATGAACAGGATCCAAGCAGATTTAGATTAGAAGGGAAGTAATAAGGATTGACTTGACATGTATTTGTAATGGTCTATATTTATTTCAGATTGCCTAGAATGGATGGATGGAAAATCATATCTACCATTCCTGATGTGACCTTCTTATTGGACATACCCGCTAAGTATCTGAAGAAGCATGCAGGCCCCAGAAACACTATCTAAAAGTTAGCTGTTTAGGCTTCTTTCATTGGCTTGTATAGAAGCTTGAACACTACGTATTGCATAAATGTGGAGTAGAAGTGTCCCTTCACTTGAGTAAAGAAGTGATTGGATGGTATCAGAGAATTTTAGGTTCCATAGGAAGCTACAGAGCAAGCCATTGTAGTAACAACATAAATGTCAATGGATGAAGGGCAAACATTTGGGTAGATGTAAATGGGGCATTGGAGATGTCTAGAAGACAGTAGGGCTGAAGGTGCCTTACTAATAAACATAAGGACTGACAAAGTTCATTACTTCCCAACAATTCTACTTTTAGTGAGGTCAGATGTTAAATTGGTGAGACCAATGGGATGAACTTTCCTGTTCTACTTCTTGGACAAAATTACTGAAACTTCTGTCTGGATCCTGCAGTTATTGATCAGAGAGTCTAAGGGACTTCTCTCCAAACTTTCAGATCCCATGATAATACCTATCTAAGCCCTTACTGCTTCTAAGACATGGTGGAAATTGGTGATGGCGAGGATGATCCAGGTTTTGAGAACTTCTATCCCAGCTTTCCTTGGATCACATAGCAGACTGTTCAGGTGACCAAGACCACAATTCCCCATCCTGACCTCAGCAGGCAAGGCAAAGGAACTGTTTTTGTTTCGTTCTGTTTTGTTTCAGATAGGGAACCAAACTAGCTCCCCAGCCCTCCTTCCAAGATGCCATACCCAACAGTTTGGCCAAACTCAACCATTCTCAGAGAAATGTACGAAAGCCATTGTAAGCTGAACTTGCTGGTAGCTATCTAGGTTCTTGATCACATGGAATGTGAGATGTGTAACAAGCAGCCTGAAGACAAACAGAATAAGCAAAATGCTTAATATGTTGACACTGAAGACAGGAGGGAGGCAGAATATGAAGTGTTTACAGAAAACAGCCTGGGGTCAGCCAAATGCTTCCATGATCTCTTGCACCTCTCTGATGGTGGGCCTTTTAGTCCCCAGACCACAACTCTTTCCTCAAGACCAGCCTTACCCTAAGAGAGGGAAGAAAATAATTTGACCACACAGAAGAAAGCAAAGGTGTAGGGAAACAATATCCTTGTGGAAAGAATTCAGTCTGTCCTTGGCCCAGTGATCAGTTTCTAGTGACAGCAGACAAACACAGAGAGCAAAAAAGTAATACCAACTTTGCTATTGGTTGCATTTGTTCACTTTACTCTGTAGAACGGGGTTCCTCAACCTCAGCAACTTTAAGATGGGTGAACTTCAACTCCCAGAATTCCCCAGCCAGCCATGGTTGAATTCTGGGAGTTGAAGTCCATCCATCTTAAAGGTGCTGAGGTTGAGGAACCCTGCTGTAGAACATAATAGAAGTCAGTGTCAACCAAACCTGCCATAGTCTTCTACATCAGGAATATACAACCTGAGACCCAAAGATTCGTGCAACCCTTGAAACCCTTAGATGCAATCTCCAGATCACATTCAAAAGTTGTCATTAAATACTAAACATTGGTGTTTCTTGGGGACAGAATTATTCAATGCACGAGGAGTCACCGCATTATCTATATGTGTACAGTTTTAACTTAAATTGTAGCTGAATATAAATGTAAATATGAATTAAATTATGGCTTTTGTCCTGGCCTTGTCCTGTTGTGGTCTACCCCTGCATGCAGATGAAATTCAAATGTGGGCCTTGGTATTTAAAAAGTTATAATTTTCCCTGGATCTACCCCATTCTCTTCTTAACACCAGGCTACAGGCAATATTGGTCACAGTAGCTGTTTGTTCTGGAAAAAGCTAAGCAGTTTTGAACTTATTTAGATTTGGATGATGGCTATCAGAATATCCCAAATCTGTAGGCCAGATTGGGAAGTTTTAAAAAAATGGCAATGGCAAACAAAAAAAAATTGCCTATTGTTGCAAGAAAACTAGTTGGGCTTCTCTTTGAAATCACCAAAAGATTTACTTTAAATGCAGTATTAGAGATTTAAGATGCTATCTCACCACCCTTTGAAAAAGCAATAGATGGGCTTAACACTGGAAGAAGGTATTTTTAACACTTTGCCCTTCTTCCTCAAAGCTGCTGCAGGCTATACAGGAGTGGGGGGAAGAAACAGACATATTATGGGTACCTAAGGCCCTGGAGTACTTGAGGATGTGGAAAGATACATAACTATGTATTCCAAGTCTAGGAAATCTGATTGCAAATTTCTCATGTAGCCTCTTCTGCTCTGAAGTGAAGGAAACAACCAGCATCTGATTGAGGGAGCAGTAGCACGAGCTTTGAAGTTGCTGTCCAAAGTGCTGGAAGTTGTCTAGGCAGTAAACTGAATTCCCAAAGTTGTGACACCACTGAATTTGGGGGAATGGGGGGACTGGATCCTAATGAGTCCATAACAGAATTGATTTGGGATGTAGCTTGACAGAGCTCAACCCTTTCCTTCTGTTTTGAGGAAAGCTTTAGAAGAAAGAGATGTGTCATGTTCCTCTGTTGTGGAAGAAAAATTATGATGTGGCATTTTACAGACTAGGTTTGTTGCAGCGTGCAAATTCATGGGGAAATGTGTGATTCATTAGAAACATGGAGTGAACAGGAACATTGGACTGCACAGGGGTGCATTTGTACACCCCTGTAAAAGAGATGTAGATTTTTTTCTCTTCATTTTTAAGCAAATTAACCTAGTTTGTATTTCCAAGACTACTAATGAAGATCATAGCATAATCACACTTCAGATTTTGTTTTTTGTGTTTTTTTCCCCTTAATTTGACAATACAATTTGCAGCCCAAAATTTTTTATACAATTAAAAAAAAAGTGGCATTTCTTTTTCAGTTCACTGTGGTAATTTTAGGCCAAATGTACATGATACCAAAAAAAACTGGATATAGGTTTATCTGTACAAACCAATATACATATGTCCATGCACACAAACATAATTTCATACACAGGGATATCCTTGTAAATGTCAACGAAAACACCTTGGCGTCCACTTTAGCTTTTTCTCTAAAAAGTGGGAATTTCCAGTGTCGACAGATGGGTCTGTGAAACATTCAGTGGCCATGCTGGTCGGAAATGATGGGGTAGAAATGATGGCCAAGAACATCTGGAAGACAACAGGTTAGGGTAAGGTGACCTTCAGGATAAGCTAATAATGCTATACTATATAGGTCTCCTCAGCAATCAACTGTATGAGTGTAAGGTGCTTACTTTCAGGGGAAGTAGGAACAGGACTATGAACTAGTGTACATATTGTAAGAATGTCTCTGTTTTGGGTTTGTTTTGTTTTTTCCCCCAGTTCTTCACCTCAGAATGTTTTGTTTTGCAGGACATCGGTTTCTATGTGTCACTATCAGCTGAGTAATAACTGTCTTTGCCCCTATAGATGATTTAAAACTACAGGAGATCCTTGTCTGCTCAGGGGTTTATTGAGCACCATGCTCTTCGCATCTCAAAAGGCACTTCAAGGAGAATCGCAAAGGCAAACGAATGCAGGGAGATTTGTTTTGCTCGCTTCTAACAAGATCAAATAAAAACAAACGGCTTTGCTAGTCATTAAGGAAAGCACAGTGTCCGGTTCTGAGAAGTGGGAAGAGAAACAGGAAGGAAGGTCAGGAGTTCTGAAAAAAGGACCGATAACATGGGAATCATTTAATTTTCTTTCCTTTTTTTTTTTTAGATTTTTTTTTTTAATCCCACCTCTATTATTTTTATAAATAACTCAAGGCAGCGAACGTACCTCATACTCCTTCCTCCTCCTATTTTCCCCATAATGACAACCCTGTGAGGTGGGTTGGGCTGAAAGAGATGGACTGGCCCAAAGTCACCCAGCTGGCTTTCGTGCCTAAGGCGGGACTAGAACTCTCCTGGTTTCTAGCCTGCTGCCTTAACTACTAGATCAATTTTAATGGGCTTTTTTTTAAAAAATCCCAAAGTGGATGAATGAGCTTCAAGTCCCTGGATGAAAGGACTAGAAGAAGTTATGGAAGCCTCACTGACTCTGTAATCTACTTCACTGTCCCTTTACAGCACAATATCGGGTTACGCAGGGATTTCTATCCCATACAAGTTGACCTAAACTCAAGAGGGGATGTCTAGATACATGCACCCCACCCTCTTCATCCTCATAAGCCTGGCTCCTTTAAAGTGCTTTCCATAGCCCAAGTGTCTAGAAATTATTCTATTTTGTTAGATGGTCAAGGTTTTTGGAGTTTCTAGCAATGGAAAAATTGAGTTAGCTTCTTTGGAAGGAGCTGGAATCCCAGAGATTCAATCTCATGATCTTTGGAAGTAAAATATGTTGTTGGTGTAATTCATTAACTTTTGGCAAGGAAAAATCTCCGTTGCTTGCTATCTCATTTCCTTCCTAAATTGAAGGTTGTTTTTTTTTCCTCCTCCACAGGAGAAGGAAACTGGGTAATTGATAGTGGAGAGAATTTGGCCCTATAAATTGTTCCTTCTGAAAACTCATAGTTTTGACACTTTCAAAAGAAAAAGAAGTCTGACTTTCTCACATTCTGTGGGTGTTATCTTATTTATCAGGAAAAGGACCTCGTGATGAGGACATCCACAACTATGCTCTCTCTTCTAAATTTGAATTCTTCTCTTCTACCATTCTTTTTCCCATAAAGGTATACCCTAGCACTGAGGTGAGGACAAAAACAAATGCATCATTCTTTCAGTAATGATGAACTCCAAGCATTATTTTTCTATATCTTTCTTAAACCATCAGCCTAGAGAAAGAGTTTGCTCCATCACTAGAAATATATCTATGTGCATAGATGCATACATGCATGCACAAGTCATCAGACATGTCTCTAAGAATAAATACAGGGTGTGATTTATGGGAGGAGGAGAAGATATGACTGGGTTACAAACTCTCTTGCCATGCCTTCTTTAAAATAAGTGTATGTACTGTATGTGTGGATGTATCCAACATAACATTTATTGCATTTCTGTGTGGTAAAGAAATCACATCTACGTGTTATTGTGACCTGATTGTCTTTCTACCCAATACAGCTTGCTGCCATGTCTGGCCAGACACAGTCAATATTTCTTCTTCCAAAGGTTATTCATGGAACAGCAGTTCTTGTCAATAAGACAAGCACCAGTCTAGCAAACTTGTGAAAAGTTGTTATCTGAGAACAACTCTTCTCTCAGCTATGAGGAGAGGGGAATATCTTCTCCTTTGCTTCCCTGGAAATGGCAGTTCTCTCGCCAAGGTGGGCTTTGTGAACATGATCCTGCCAAGAGGAGGGGATCCATCTGTGAAGGAATAGTAGTAATGCTCAGAGTGAACAGTGGGGTTGATTCAATTAATTTGACAGCAAAGGTTACCCCACCACCATTTTCATTCCACCTGAACCCAAGGAAAAAATTTAAAACCAGCCTGGGAATGTTTCACCACAGCTGACCTTGAAATGTAATGAGAAGATAACACCAATGGATGCAACTGAGCAACCTGAGAGTAACAAAAATGGTGCTTCAACTCTTTTTTTCCATCTTTATTAAGTAAGTCGTTTGGTGCTAAAATAAATAAATGCATCTTATCACTGCCGATCAGGGAGAGTTGCCAAATTATCAAGGCACTTTGGTCAAATAAAAACCAGCGTGCATTGTAAGCATAATCAATAATGGTTTTTAAGAGGATGGAGAGAATGCTGGAAGGAGTCCTAAAGGAACAATTTGGGCATTAGTACTCAAGGATGACAGCATCCAAGAAGAGACCATATTTGACAGCTCATCTATAAAAATGCTCTCTCCCATCCTGGTCATGTTGGATGGCTGAATCCGAGCACATTATAGTAATTTAGAATTATGATGCTCGACATAATGCTGCTTCTATTTGGAAGGAAAATGGCTTAGTCACCTTTGAAATCAAGTTTTTAAAAAAGCACTCAAAATGCATGTAAATAAAACCATGAAACATTAGCTTCTGTATTTGATTGCTTCATGCTTCATTTAAGCCAATTAACCCATTTATTTCATTTCTGTTCTACTTGTTGGCTTGTATTTACTGTACAAAAATAATATAAAAATAGAAACAGTTCAACAGGTTGTCCTTTAATGTACCACTTTGGCTATAACGAGATCAAGCCAGCTGCTGTTTAGATAATCTGTGTGTGGCAACCATCGACTGCAATGATCTATCTAAGCAGGCCAAATGATTTTCAGCCAATGTACATACTCTGGTGGACAAATGTGATATGAAAACAAGGCAATTCTGAATACAACTGGAAGAACTTTGGAACTGTTTTCCGAACTTACAATCAAAGAACTGCTGATGGTTTAGTTATTCCTGACATGAATATCCTGCTTTAGATTTACAAACAGCATCCCTGATTGACTGATTGATTGATTGATTTAAATTTGTTATACCTGCCCAACTCCAGCAGATTATCTCCATCCCCATATATTTTTTCTTCACAACAACCTTGTGAAGTAAGTGAATGATAGCAATTGTCATAAAATCAGGGAATTGTAGAGTTGGAAGCAACCAGACACATTGTCTAGGCCAACCCTCTTCAGTATGCAGGAAAAGCAATTAAGCCATCCATAGGAAGTGGCTGTCCAGACTCTTTTTAAAATCCTCCAGAGGTGGAGAACCCACAACCTTTATGGGTAGACTGTTCCACTCTTGTGTAGATCATACCATCAAGAAGTTTTTCTTTATACTTAGATGAAATCTAGCTAGCTGCAACTTATACCCATTATGTTTGATCTTACTTTCTGTGGCCATGGAAAATATCTCTTGGACATTTTCCCTGTAGCTTCCCTTTATGTTTGTAAACACAAATCCATCTGTAATCCTATGCTCTCATCACTGTCCTAAATTGCTTCACCGCTTATGTCAACGTGGTAAAAACAGAGCCATGCCCCAAACAGAGGACATTTCCTACACCTCATCCATTAGCCATGCTGAGATGTCTATTTTTTTTATTGCACCATATCAACATGTCCCACTTTCTACTCTGATAGCATGAAAAGGGAGTCGTGAAGTCTTTTTGCCAATCTGCAGGTAGACATGCAAGATCGTACTTCTTTAGGACTGAGCTCCTACAAGTACTCAGATTAATTGTATTGCTGACTATTTGAGGTCATGCTCTTTCCAATTCTTAAAGGTGCATCATGCTAAGTTGATTTACAAACCACATCAGCCAAACATATACAACTTACTAAGTCAGAACCAAAAAAAATCACATTATGGTTTAGTCTGTTAGATGAATGACATCATAATTTTTCCCTCTCTTCATAGGTGCCAAAACAGAATTCCAAGGCTCTGTTTACTGAAAATGATAACTGAATGATTGGATGATAACTGAAAATCTATCTTTGCAGATTCAAGGGAAACATAAGTTATATATTTGGACTTTTCTTTGTGACTTATACCAAACTAGAAAACTGTTCTAGATTAACATGGAACAATTAAGATCCGTTACATTTTGTGAAAGGAGATGACAGGAGATCAGAGAACAAATAAAGAAAAAGATGCTATTTGGGGCAATTTTTTTGTAAAACCACTTCTCTTATATGTTGTGACACTTCATCCCCCGCCTGAAACTAAAAACGATGCCCAATTTTGGAAAGGAATAAAAGTTGATGTGTGAACTTTGTCTTTCACTATCTGAAAATCTCGAAAATAAATGTGAGTGGGTTTGTTTTGTTGTGTTTAGTTTTAAAAGCACTCAAAATAAATGATAGTATTGCATTCTATTCAAATAGGACTATTTGCAGGAATTGGCTGTGGGGAGTAAAAAAAATTGCTAGTTTCTTCCCTGACCCCAAAATTGACACTCAAAAATATATCATTTAGTTGTACTTGGAACATAGCCTCTATCCAACTGTATTCTTTGATAAGCAAGATGCAGCATCATTTTGGGGTGAGCAGAAAGCCTGCAGTGATAGCATTTCTACACTTTTTACATATGAATTGTCTTTTTATCAGCATCGTAGAAAATCGGATCAATAGGAGTTGGTGCAGTGAAGATCTACTGTGTTTTTTAAGAGCTGAATTCCTCTGTAGATAGTTTAATATAATGTGTATCATTGTCTTTTTCATTCCCTCTCTCTCTCTCTCTAGTTCTGTCTTTGCTTCCTGTTATTTGCATTTTCATTTAATTTTGTTTCTGGTTATTGTTTCTTTTTGTCTGTTATAGATTCAAATCAGTTTTACTCCATTGAAAAATGCAATGTTGTTTGGCTTCTCTTTGGACATTAGGAGCCCTTCGGTGTTTTGCTGAGTTCCTCTGCAAAGTATTATCCGTAGGATTCAGAAAGGCCAGTTAGAATCACTAGTTCAGAATAGCATGACTGGCACGCACATCAGTTTAAGTAGAATAGGGTTCCCTCTCTTAAAATTAACCTTTATATAGGAATGGCTCATGGATCCACTAAATTTGTAGAATGTTAATCAATTCGCTCTACCCCTAGCATTGGCCCTTTTCTCTGGCTCTGATCACTGCTTTTCAGCAGGAGATGGAAAAATGGCACACACTAGTGTGTTCTGAAATCCACTGAGCCTATCTATGCCCAATGAATATGGTTCATGGAATTGCAGGTACTGAAGCCACTGCTAGTTGGCGTGATACTGCTTACTCAATGGTACGAGTCATACAGTAGGCTTAACCGGGTTACCAAATTCACCCAATATCCAGGTTCATCCACTAGAGCAACCCATCATCTCACTCAATGGTCTGAGTTTTATTCCACATACTAAGGTGTAAATAACTATCCAAAATGCAAAGTTTAGCAGGCTGGGTAAATGATTTTGCTAGATCTTTCACAGATTTGTTGAAGGGTGTTGGATAAACACAGCTGATCAAGAAAGACTTGAGTTATTTTTGTGAAAAGGTCTTCCATCTCCTTCTACAAGACAGTCTCCTGTGACAGAGAGAGAGAAGGGCAGAAACTGAGCAACCCTTTTCAACAAGGGATGACAATGATGATGATGATGATGATGATGATGATGATGATGATGATGATGATGATGATGGCTCCCTGGAGGGAATACTATCATGCAAAGATGGGTTGTTGTTGTTTTTTTACATTCCATTATAAGATTAACAACCTTTTCCTTGCACTTACCTAGTATTTGTGAAATAGATGGAGTCCTGAGCATTAGAAAGGCCATAAAATATATTGAATGCCAGTATAAGCCATGTTTCTTATCAGGTATCAGAGGAATACAGATTTTGGAAACTTCCATTCACAAACACAGTGATTAGATTTATTTCACGGAGAGAAAAGAACAGTGGAACCGATTTCCAACAATGGCTTGCTGACAAAGCTATGGGGCAGACTTGGCAAAGCTCAGCTTAAATATTCTCCAAACCAGACCTGAGTGGGCCCTCCCACTTAGATCTAAGAATCATGCTATATATCTATATTGTGGCTGACTTATTTATGTATTTATTTATTCATTAAATTTATATGCCGCCAATTTCCCCCCAGACTTCCATTCATATAACTCAGTTAAATGAGGTTTTAATGTCCTACTCAAGTTCTCCAATCAAAGGATGGTTCACATCACTCTTGTGTAGCACCACTGCTACAGGAGCAATGTGGGGTTCCAGTTTGTTTCCAAATGCAGTTTAAGGAGCTCATCAATGCCTACAAAGCCTATATGGCTCGGGAGCTGGATATCTTCTGGACTTCTCATTCTAGACAGACTCTCTGTGCCCAGGGCATGCAAACAGAGAAGGTCCCTTGCTAAGAGTTCCCTCATATCAGAAGATTTGATGACAGGGAACTTAGAGGTAGTGATTCTCCATACAGCTGCTTTCCCCTAGAGATGAGGATTAGCCCTTTGTCTTCTGATACTGCAGTAGCTTATGAAAACCTGGTTATTCCAGAAGATTTTAGATGGCCAAGCTGGTTGCAAGTGCAGTACCATGAATAAATGTGGCTAAATGAGTGTCATATCATATGATGATGATGATGATGATGATGATGATGATGATGATGATGATGATCTTATAGTTTGACTATTAGGGACTTGCTTCACTCGGTTGATTTTTATGATGCGTAGCTTGAACTGTAAACAGCTTAGACTGGTCTGTGATTGAAGCAGCCCTAACATCACATACATACATAACACAATAAAGTCACAGGGTGAAAGCACAGAAACAAGAGGAAGCTAATTTCTACAAGGCTTTCTCTTGTACCACTCCTTTGTTTCCTAAGCTGATGTCCTCCTGATACATTGATACATTGGATTAGAGGTCCCAGGGTTGCTCAGTTAGCCTGTACACTTGCTTAGGAGAAAAAAAAATGAATTAATTGCATAAAGACCTGTGAAACCTCTGAAAAACTATGCTAGTCTACATAAAAGGATATCATGACTGCTAGGTCCCACAAAGGGGCGGGGAGTGAGAAACCAATTTTTGCAGCAACTAGGCAACAAACAGGAAAATTTCTGAGCTCTTCTACACCACCAAACATAGTGGGCTAACTATTTTTGGCCGGTCCACAATTATGCAAGATTTCACAAGGCATAGCGCAGCAGAACAGGTAGCTATTTTTTATTTTTTGGGAAAGGTCTACATTTTTGTCTCTCGGATGCCTGCTCCATTACATGTGGGATTCGGTTCGTACAGAACTTAGAGGCAGTGTAGAGAGCCAATGGGGTGTGGTAGTTATGGTGTGGAAGATCCAGGTTCAAGATCATCCACAGCCATTTCATTGGGTGGCTTTCAGCCAGGCATATCAGCACAAGGTACCTCACTGGATCTCCTGGAGAAAACTTGTGATATAGGTGACCAATCAATGAACCTCACCAGGATGCTGTTCTGATTCCCCTACATACTATCCTTGGTCCACCCAACCTTATGCTTGAATCCTGCTCTCTCCTTAGGACAAAATCAGTGGTGAGTTTCTTAGAGGGCAGAGCGGGTTGCAAATCTTCCAAATACAGCTGTAACTCAATTATGTTTTCTCTTTATTACAGTTTAGTCAAGTAAGAATTAAATTATAATAGCCCGTGTTGCTTCCCCCTCCCCCGGACGTGGTTGTTTTTATTCAAGGGAGATGAGAAAAGTGGCTCCCCCCTCTCCAGTCTGAGGTGGCACAGTCCTTTCTGCACTTCTGGAGTTGATCAACTTATTCAAATCTCAGTTGACCATTTGGAAGCGTTGTGGTAAAGGTATTGGATGAGAAGTGAAGTCGCTTCACAGCCATGGAAGCTCACTGAGTGATTTTGGCCCTCCCTCTCTATGCCCAACCTACCACCCAGGGTTGTTATTGGGAGGAAAAATACTGCCTCCTGAGCTCCTGAATGAAAGGCAGGATATAAGTCAAATACACACATAATATATAACTTTCCGAATAGTCAAGCATGTTTCATGAGTACTCCAAATTATTTATTTTCTACTGTAGAAATGATAGTATTAGTTGAAATAATGATAAATGCCCTGCTTGTTGGCGGCACCCAGCAGCTTTGGCTGAACTTAAAAAGTTAAGCAGAACAGCAGCTAGTGAGGACCTAGATGGGAAACCACAAGGAAATGTCGAAGTTGTAGGTCAGCCTGGAAAGTTGTGTGTGTGTGTGTGTGCGTGTACATGCACACTTGCATATGTGGGGTTTTGTTTTTGGGGTTTTTTTGTTTGGGTTTTGGTTTTTGGTTTTTGGTTTTTTGGGGTTTCTTTGGAGAAAACCTATGCGCTTGCTAAGAGTCAATCCTGGCTTGATGGCCTATAATCAGTTAAATCAGATATATGCATTGGAAAGGAATGGCTAACCACTTCCATATTGTTGCCAAGAAAATCACTTCATTGTGTACATCAGGTCATCAGGAATTGTGATGGACTTGAAGGAGGATTTTGTGGGTTTGGTGCCTCTGAGTCAATGTGGACTCCTGGTGACTGCCTGGACTAGTCCCTGCAGTTCTGGCAAAATTTCAGAAGTGGTTTGCCATTGCCTGCTTCCTAGGGCTGAGAGAGAGGGACTGGCCCGAGGTCACCCAGTTGGCTATGTGCCTAAGGCCAAACTAGAACTCACAGACTCCTGTTTTCTAGCCAGGTGCCTTCACCACTGCACCAAACTGGCTCTGAAGTCTCCTTTTGACTTTGCCTTTGCCTTTGCCTTTACCATTTTCAGTACTATTACTACTTAGTAATAATAATGGTGGTGGTGGTGGTGATGATGATAATATAATAGACCAACTTCTCTTCTGGGAAATGTACGTGTTTTTAAAAATAAAGTCTTTATTCTCCCTTTCCTGCGAATCAGTCTTTTATTACAATAAAAATTAAAGAGCCTAAAGTAGCTCTCTTTTGTTTGTCACTGCATGACTGTTACTGAAGGCAAGACGCCGATCGCTTATCTATTCTCATCTGGAGAAATTGATTCATAATGAAGTCCTCCTTTTTTGAGCCCTACCGATGAATATTTTCACTCCAAATTGTATTAAAGCCAGGCAGAAGCTTCTAATGTATGAAAATAGTATTCCAGAGTGATCTATTTTGTAGCAGCTCCTTTCAAACACAAACAATGTCTCTGCCCAGCATCCTCTGGAAAATATATTTCTTTTGATCATCATGGCATTAGTGATTTGAGTGATAAACATGGCATCAAGTAATACTTCTCCCTTTTCTCTGCTCAGTTTGCATCGGAGGCTTTCAAAGAGACACCTCCTTTGAGACCAAACAAAAGCATCTTAGTATTATTTTGGCTGGCTTTATGTGGTAAGATTTGCATTGCTAAATAAAGCTTTGACACTTAGAGAAACAGAGAGGCCTACAACCTCATTGTCACTGAAGTAGCTATCAATTCCTTGAGTTGCACCATTTCAGGCAGCAGGTGATGCTCACAGGATGGAAAGAGAGTCTGTAGAAAAGTTCCTTTATCGAGGAAATGACGGCTTAGGGCAGAAAAGTTCTAGCCTAGCTTAGCCTTACAGCATAGAGCTGGCTTGGGTTCTGTAAAGGAACCTCAGTGGAAGAAAGTCCTCACTGACTTGAAGTGGGTTGGGCCCTAGTTTGTGCCTGGATGCAAGACCACTAGGAAATCTGAGGGCTAGATTAGGGAAGGAGAAGGAGAAGGAGAAGGAGAAGGAGAAGGAGAAGGAGAAGGAGAAGGAGAAGGAGAAGGAGAAGGAGAAGGAGAAGGAGAAGGAGAAGGAGAAGGAGAAGGAGAACTTGGAAGAAGGCAATGGCAAACTAATTGCATAAGGACATCTAAGGTCAACTTCTTGGATGAGATCATCAGGAATCAAGTTCAACTCAAGAGTGTCTTCATTTACTCTCTCAAAGCCTGAATCCTGTCCTTACTAAAATAAGGCATACTTTCCAGTGTATAGGGCAACAAAAAGGGACTACGTATGACCCCATTTTCTCTTCAGGACATTCTGTAACTGTAAGGAAGACCCTTTCAACATGTGTGCAGAAGAGCAGATGACAGAACAGTTCTTCTTGTAACCTAGTGCCTCATCTATTAGACTTCACTGTTGAGTTTCTAGCAAGAAAAACCATTAAGACATTAAATTTTCACATAAAAAAAGAAAGTGAGTGAAGGACTATATGACAAAGAGTTAAGGATATGCAGTGTATAAATCCGTAAATTTATTTTATGATGTGCATTCTTATACATATGCTTATATCCTAGGCCAGTGTTCCTCAGTCTTAGCAACTTTAAGATGTGTGACTTCAGTTCCCAGAATTCCCCAGCCAGCCATACTGGCTGGGGAATTCTGGGAATTAAAGTCCACACATCTTAAAGTTGCCAAAGTTGAGAAACACTAGCCTAGACTACTGTATCAGCTTTTCTGTGCATCTTTTTAAAAGATCTATGAAAAAATTGCAACTTTCTCTACCACTCAGAGCCTTTCTCAGCAACGTCCCCTGATCTTAGTTGTCCCTATGAAATCTCTTCTTTATTGTAAATTTCCCTGATGCCATTCTTTCTCATAGAAACCTCCCCTAAATAGAGGGTTATCATGGCAACGTGTGTGATATCAGCAGTTTCAAAATGGTCACTCCCCTTCTCAGTACAACACGTAGCCTTTTTAATGTAGAAACAGTTCCCACGTTAGGTAGCCAAAAGTGGATACTAGCCAATCTCATTCAGTTCACTGCCCCAATTCAAGGGACTCCATTACAGGCAATTCAGCCAAGGCATTCCCAAAGGAGTTCAACTTTCTTTTATTCCTAGAATCTTGCCCATACAAACAGTCTCAACGAAATAGTTTTATCATTTTGGCTACAAAGAGAGGTGTGTGCAAAGCAACCCCTGGAAAGAAATCTGTTGCATTTTATGAGCTGCTTCAAATGCTAAACACAAGCTGACTATTCAGGAGAATGAGAGTTACATGTGAATGGCACAATTAGGGTTGTCTCTCTCACACTAAAATAATTCCAGCCATGTGGTCATTTTTATCCGTTGTCGCCTGGCAGGAAGAGCTGCGATGCATTTCTGGAGTGATTACATTCTTCAAGCATTCCTCTCCTCCCGCTCTTGTTTTGCCTTCTTGCTGCAATTACATCTGAATTAATTATGAACCATTTGTTCTTATTTTGCCTCTTCCCTTGAGCTGATGGCTATCAATGGGCTAGCGACATTAATTTCTTCTTCTAATTCTTTTGATGGTTAGTGACAGAAGGCCCTTCCTGACAACTATGGAAGAAATGAAGACTTTTTCTTGTCTAAGAAAGCACTGCATTTATTTTATTTTATTTTATTTTATTTTATTTTATTATTTTATTTTATTTTATTTTATTTTTTATTTTATTTTAGCTATACTTTTCTGTCTAGAAAAGCTTCCCATGTTAACCCATACAAGTGTGGGATCAAGAGCCCAATCCATAGTTTCAAACTCCAATCCCATTGCAAACTGTGTTTATTTCCATTTTTTATTCCATCCACTGAAGGAATACTCAGAATCATACGGGTCTTCCCTATAGTTCTCTACCTGACTGTGAGCCAGGAGAAAACTAAACCTCAGAGATTTTGCTTACTGCTATTCCTAGTTGTCCATTCTGGCTTACAGCTGGAAGATGATGTCCTCATCTCTCATGCAAAGGGTGCCCTCTCGTACTTCTCAACATCAGCACCTTGGGAAAGCCTTTCACCCCCAGTTGACCTTCCTAACAATTGACAGGTGGCTGGTGAAGGAAGGAGAAAGCTTATTCAAGGTCCCTATTTGCCATCCTACAAGGCCAGTGGTTGTGTGGGATAGGAGATCTAGGGGCTCTCCTAGCCATCTCCTCCATCAATCCCACCACCATCTTCCACCTCTCCCAGCCTAAGAAGTTTGCCCACTAGGTCTCCAAACCCATAGATCAGCTGCTCTGGTGGATGGAGGACATGGGGGCTTTGAAAGAGTCATCTCTCCACTTCACATGGCACCTCTCCCAGTGCTAGGAAGCCCACTTAACAAGTGCTGGTGGGGTACAGTGGGGTAAGGAGGTAGGCATTGTGTGCTGAAGGAAAAGCTCTCTTTGATCCTCTAAGGTATTAGTCAATTCTTGGCATTATCTGCAAATCTGATAAGCATCCAGGGGCAGGGAGGGGGTCAAACGAGTCAAGATGGCAGCTTTTATCACATGGCTGTGGCCGCCATTGACTTTTTTTTACCCCTCCACATAGACACCTATGTAGGGATCCCTTCCCTTCCATCTTCTAACTCACTTACAATGATGATGAGTTCCTCCAGACAAGGATGGAGTGCTGGGAATGATGCTGAACCATTTACAAGGAACTTTATCATCCTTATTACCCTTCTTTACCTCTGTTTGTGAGTTTTTCCTTAAAATGTGGTACCCAGTCCTGAGTATTACACCTGAAATAGGGTCAGACCAATAGAGTGGAATTGTCACTTCCCATGACTGCAAAATTCTATTTTTATTTGATACAACCTAAAATAGCATTTGCCTTTTTAGCAGCTTTGTCAAACTGCTAACTCATATTGAGTTAGAGATTAACTGCTTGTTCCCTACTACTGCTTTAGAGTAATGATTTTCAAACTCCCTCCTTGCATGAGGTTTAGACCCGTTCACATTCTGGAAGAATGCAAGAGACCTGCTCTATCACTTCAGATTGAATAAATTGGGATGATATCTTTGATCATTCCAAGGAGACAGAACCTGCCAAATAGAAGTAAATTTAGAAGCAATTTAGAAGAAGGTAGAAGGATTTTTTTGGGTGCTAGATTCATTTAAATAAAATTAATTGAAAACAATTTGATTCAAGAGAAAAAAAAACTAACCTAGGGCTAGATGTGAGGAAGCCAAAGCTGTTAACAGTCACTATAACAACATTTTATAAGACAGGCTAACACTTAACAGTAAATTCCTCCATTTTTAAAGGAAGGATTTAAGTGGGAGGATAAATGGAGTGAAATGGAAGAGGAAGGATTTCATGGTTAGGAATCTATCTACTATCTGTCTATCATCTATCAATAAATCAATTGATTATCTATCTATCTATCTATCCATCTATGTCATCTATTTATCCTTCTATCATCTGTCTGTCTGTCTGTCTGTCTGTCTGTCTGTCCGTCCGTCCGTCCATCCATCCATCCATCCATCCATCCATCCATCCATCCATCCATCCATCCATCTATCTATCTATCTATCTATCTATCTATCTATCTATCTATCTATCTATCTATCTAGATTGGATCCTGCTGCAAGCACAGGATTCTCAGAGGCTCACAAAATAAGAATATACAAAAATATATTTTAAAATAAACAGAACAGATGAAAACCCAGCACAGTACATGCCATCAGACACCCAAAGCCCTCTAGAAAACCCCATCTTCAGCTTCTTCTGGAAGGCAGACAAAGTTGGATTTCCAACAAGGACTTTCCAAAGGACTGACCCCCATCACCAAAAAGCAACATTTCCAAGCTTCACCTGCCCTGCCCAACCTCCTGAAAATGAGGGGCAGCTAGCTGCTTCTCCAGGCTTGCGGCAAGATTGTTGTATGCAAAAAGTTGGAAAAGTAATGAAACACCTAAAGTGGAAGATTGGGTTACAAAATTAACTGACCTTGCAGAAATGGCAAAGCTGACCAGTCTAGTCAAAGAAAAAATGACAAAGGTTTTTTTGAAAGACTGGAAAATTTATATGAGCTTTTTGTTGAAAGAAGAAAAGATCAAATTGATGATTTCTGGATTTGGGGATTAAAATGGGCCAAAGAGGATGGGGAAAAGAATAAGATGATGATTACTTGATAGAAGGGCAGGAGGCATAATTATATGTTTTCTTCTCTTTTCATTTCTTTTCTGTTTTTCTTTTTCTTTCTTTCTTTCTTTCTTTCTTTCTTTCTTTCTTTCTTTCTTTCTTTCTTTCTTTCTACCTTTTGGTTGTTGTTGTTTTGTATACTTTTACTGTATTGAAAAATTCTAATTAAAAAAAAAGCCTAGCGGCTTCTCCAAGCTTGCTTACAGTGGTTGGTCCAGCTCTACCGCAAGATGTGGTCCTGCAGGTAACCATAAAGGCTCTAAGCCATGAAAGGTGCTATAGATTAAAACCAGCACTTTAAATTGCACCCAGAATGAGAAGGTAGAATTATAATTGGCTGGAAAATGCAGCATTATTTATTTATTGTCTAAAATGAATCAGGGGCATGACTCTGAGCAGAAGTTAGACTTCTTCAACTCCTGTTCTTCTCTTGACATTTTCTATACATCACAAAGTTGGGCAAAATTTTTCAGCGCTCAGAGGGAACAGCTTTTCTATTATTTTATGTTGCTGATGCCCAATGGAGAAGGAATATGGTGATATCATCAAAATGGGTGGGATCAAGATTCCTAGGCAGTATTTTTTTAAAAAAAATATTTAAGGTTCTGAGAAACATTGGTGTATAAATCCTCCCCAAGCATGGGGAGGTCCCTATTTTTATGCTGAGGTCCATATTTGACAACATAGCCAGAAAAAAGGTATGGATAACTACATTTGATTGAATTAAATTTAAAGTTAAACACAATTAAAAATTAATAGAGTTGATGTGATTACTTCTCATGTCTTTAATATTTCCCCCCTCCTTAATGTTAAAATTATAATTCCATGTGAATAGGTTTCCAGTGGCTGCATATGACATGGAGCTTCAGTGTCTGGCCGAAATGAAGACTTGGAACCCTATTTTACTGGAACTGTTTTGCACTGATAAGATAATAGACCAGGGGGTCAGGCTTTCAGTTCTTGATAGCTGCCACCAAAATTCAGTCCAGTGTTTTTTCTTTCTCTTTTTTTCTTCCCCGCAAGCACATCATCTGTCTCAATCATCAAATCATTTCTGAAGCTTTGAAAAACTCCAGATTTGATTCAGATCACTTCAGAAAGAAGCTTACTTTGACCCGGAAGACAAAAATATTTGATGTGACCAGACACCCTCCAGATTTGTCCACATCTGATGGACATGATAGCTTGTCCTATTTTACTCCAGTCTTTCCCTACAATTGAAAATTGAGTAGTAGCTTTGTTTGGAAGGAGGTTTGTGTAATAGAACCTGTAATATAGTATAGGAGAAAAAGCTTTTGTTACTCTTGTTTTAAATGACAAGAAGGACATTTCTGGGTCAATAGAGCTCAACTTCAATTTCATCCGGAAGTCACAAGTTGGATAAATTAATTTCCAAGTTATTGACACTCACACAGTATCTCTGTTCTCTAGCCAAAGCAGCTTTGTCCCCAACAATAATCCATATCTGGTTAGAATACAATAACACTCCACACTGAAGTCTATTTAAGTTTTAAAAGGATCTTGGGAATAATAACAAAGATGTTACAAATATCACACTGTCAGATCTTGATTGATAGGATGAGACAGTTCTATTCATTAAAACAAGCCACAAAAGCTGTCAGGGACTTCAAAGCAAAACTTCATTTTTTTTTCTTTTTCCCATTATAGCTCTGGTAAAACAAGACCATGTTTTTCCTTCTTCTTCTTAATATTTCACAGTTGAAACATTTTAATTTACCTTAATGCTCATTCTGAAAATTTAATATCATCTGTATTAATTCTGTTCCCCCAAAGGAGCATGCAATTTTCACATTCTTTATGAATGTGTGTGCATCTCTATGTAGGTGTGTATGTGTATGTGTGATGTGTCAAAGAGCAAGGGAGAAGTCCTAATCATATATCAAAGCTGGCACACATTCTTGTTTCACATTCTGTTTTGTAGAAGTCATACTGGCTTAGAAATAATATGGGTGTCTTCTAAACAAAGGAAAAGTTCAAAGTCACCACCTGGCTAAGGGATTCTTTTCTACCTAACTCTATTTTTGCTTTCCCTTTCAGAAGAAGTCCACAATTTCCATCAGTTTAAGGGTCCTCCTCCACTTTATAAGAGGATCACCCCTTAAAAGTAGGCCCAGCCAAGAACCATAGGAGGAGGGTTCAAAAGTTTCTAAGGAATGAAATGAATGCCTTAAACACTGCAAGACCCAAGGCAATGATGTTGCAGGTTAATCTAACCATGAACATGAAAAAATAGCCATCTGCTGCTACTTTTCCCACTTGAGGAGCTCTGGGCACTGCAGAAGGGCCATTAGAAGACAAATGAGTTTCCCAAAATTTTTACCCCATTTGCAGGTTTGGTCATTCTGTTAGGGTTCAATAAGCCAACTTAGGCAGCACATTTAACATTACTTGTCATGAGTTTAGCTGGTGGCCACCTGCCAATGACTCTATGGTTGACTTTTTACAAGTATATTCCAATAGCAGGAAATGAGGTAAAGCCATCCACAGATGTAGGCATGTGGTACTTCTCCAGCTCCATAACTTTTCCAGAGTGAAATTCAGAGGAGCATGGCAAGAGGAAAATAAGTTGTAAGAGATCCTGAGAAAGCTCAACCCAGGAGAAAAATGCCTATGTTTCAATCCTATACCCCTGTTGACAAAGTATGGGAACCATAGGATTCCCCGAACTATGGTAGGAAAAAAAAATGGACTTCAGATCTCCCTTCCTGACTCTCTACCAGCTTCTTTCCTAAGTCTGGATATCAGAACTTCAGAAAGCCCCCCTCTGGAGAATACCAGAGAATGTCTAGGGACAGACACAATGGCTCAGTATCCAAAAAATATTCAATTCTCCATCTCTCTTCCATATGTCTGACCGGAAAGTAGAGCAATCATTTGTTTTTAATGGAAGAAGAACAAAAGGAAACAGGAATTCACAATGTGGAGCTGATCCTGACAACCTGAAACATCTGACATAAATCTTGTCCAGGTAAGGCTCAAGCAGAAAAGTAGTTGCCCAAGTAAGATGTAGAACAATAAGGCATTATGCCAAGACAACCCCCAAGGTGTCTGAAAACCTTGAATGACAATCAGCTACCAAGTAATTGTAAATGCAACTCTGTCAATTAAACACTTTTGGGGGGAACACAAGGAATAAATGGGGGATATGAGGTGCTAGAGTTAAACCTTTTGAAACAATATTTTTAAGGTTGTTCATTAATAATGTTAGGATTGTTTCTAGCATTATTATTAGATTTTTCTTAGTATTTTACTGTGCCATGTAAAGAGTTAGCAGAAGCAGTTACAAAACAGGTTAATGCTAACCTTGGTTATATGTCTTGTAGTTCATTATGTTATGTGAAGACAACCTGTTTGGTTAGTTTATGGTTCAATGTCTTGTCCAAACCCATAAAATGGGTTTTAATTCAGTACCCAGGTTAAAAATCTTGTGTGAACACAGCCATTGGGTATGTAAAACGAAAGTATTCCACCCTAATAATAAAATTAAGAAAAACACTTATCTTTTAACCATCTCAAGAGATTTTGATCTGACAGTTATTAAAAAAAGCATTTTCCCATGGCACCTTATAGACATCCTCTCCTGTATATGTTTTCTTGTCTTATTTAAAGGGGAGAAACATAAAAGATACCTGATAGCTGCATAGCACTACTGCTGGAAACTCCTTCTGCTGTTTTTTCTCCAATTATTCTTCTTCAATTTGATAGAAAAGAAATTGCTTCATTTCCTTTTCTTTTTTTAAAGGAGAAGAAAATTACAGTGAAATTTTCCTGGATAACATGCACTTAATGTAGTTCTGAGTGTATGAATGCCCCAATTTCCAATACACAATAGATCAGCATTTCTCAACCTTGGCAGCTTGAAGATGTATAGACTTCAACTCCCAGAATTCCCCAGCCAGCTGGCTGGGCAATTCTGGGAGTTGAAGTCCATACATCTTCAAGCTGCCAAGGTTGAGAAATGCTGCAATAGACCATCAGTAAGTGCCCTTCCTATTCTTCCTCCGATTTTAAGGGAAGCCAACTTCTCCTCTTGGGTTTTTTTTCTCCTGATCAGGGACAGCTGGAGATCTGAAGAGCAATGGAAAATTTTTGGATGGAAATAATATCAGCACATTGGTCCACCATGCTCCAAATACGTGAGCCCAAACACACCAATACAAGAAATGCCAAAGAAATTCTAAAGAATTCTGAGGTCAATCAAAAGGTGCCTTTCCATGTACAGATATGGTCTTCTGCATACAAAGAGCCTGTCTTCATCCTGCTATTGGAGAAATGCCTAAAGAAAGTAGTACTGAATCCAGTGATGAGTGTACAACTAACATCTTACCAAGAGCCCTATTCCGTTACACCAGTCATTGACTTAATGTCATTTTTTTTTCTAATTTCCTTCAAATGCCCAGAGGAAACCCACCCAGAAGCTTTGAAAGTTAATATTCATTCCCTTTGTCACCCCAGAGCAACCTCTATTGATCAATGGAAGACCTGACTATTGTAATACCTGAGTTTCATGCTAGCTATGCACACACACATTCACCATCCCACTATAGCTTTTCTGATTAAGCAAAAACAGAAAGGGAGTAAGAAAAAAAAAGCGTGGAAATTAAAGGCAAGACATAAGATAAGAAAAGGAAATATAATTAAATCGATACCAACAGCATTCATTGAATTACTCTATATTTTTCTCTCCTTGCAAACCATCTTGGCTTCCACCACTTTCATACATGGCTTCATATTTTGCCTTTTTTCTTTAAACTCCTCAGCTCTCTCTTTTTGAAGATCCCATCAACCCAACCTGGACTTTCTCAGTCTTCCTCTTCCTCTCAATCCATCTGCTCTTCCTTTGTACATTGGTTTTGCAACCGATTGATTGATTATGTGCCATTGTTGACTCATAGAGACCACATAGATAGATTTTCTCCATGTGGTTTTGCAATTAGATTCTACATAATTCTAACTATGTGACCAAACCACCCCAGTGTATTACTTATGTACTTGTTGTTTTGTGTTCAATTCACGTTCATTCAGCACCTATTCATTCTTGACCTTCTTGTTTTACCACATAAAATTCTTAAGTACTCCACCTCCACCCCACATTCAGCTTACTGTAGTTTTATGTTTCCTAACACACTCAACTCTCACTTCTCATCAATAAGGTGGGCAGAAGCACACTCTTATATACAACCATTTTTACTTCTTTCGACAACAGCAAAGTGCATGCATAGACAACAAGCAACCTTTCTACCAGCATTTGCATCTCTTAAAATTTCTCCAGCCATTTCCTCATTTATACTAAACATTCTACCAAGGTACACAAATTCATCCCATTGCTCTAACTTTCCATTATGCACGTTGTTTTCAACAGGATCAAGACAACAGCAGGAACTCCTCCCAACGAGCTTTAAGTCCAGGTGGTCCTATTATTGTGGTTAGAAAATTTCCTCTTCCACTGAAGAAATTTGGGCACTGTATATATATGCCACTTCATACTCTGATGATGATGATGATGATGATGATGATGATGATGATGATGATGATATCCAGTAATAAAAGTCAAGGAACATAGTGAAAAAAATGGGACTAAAATTAAATATAGAGAAGATCAAAACAGATACAACAACCAAACTCAGAATTGACAATGAAGATACTGCAGTAGTAGATAGTTTCTGCCTTTTTAAGATCAATGATCAATAATAAAGGAACAAGCAGTCAAAAAATGTGCTGCAGACTAGCACTCAGTGGAGTGCCATGAAGGTCTTGGAAAGATATTCAGATGCTTATTGACACTTGTGAACTTTGGTGTTGGGGAAGACTCCTGAAAGTACTGTGGACAGCCAAGAAAGGAAACAAATGGCTCATCAAACAAATGAACCCAAATGTCTCACTTGAGGCACAAATGACCAGGCCTTCAGACACATTATGGAAAGACCCAGCTGCCTGAAGAAGGCTCTAATGCTGGGAAAGGTGGAAGGAAAGAGAAGAAGAGGATGGCCAGCAGCAAGGTGGAAGGACTCAGCTGCAGTGGCAATGGAGGCACCCTTGGAAGATCTGAAGGACCAGGTTATGGGCAGATTGTCATGGAGAAGAACTATGTATGTGGTTGCTAAAAGTCAACACCAACTTGATGACACATAATCAGTCTACTATACAACACATTATTGTTGTTGATGATGATGATGATGATGATGTTTTCGTTCTGATTTGTATTATGTTTTGTTGTTTTTAATCCTTTGTGTGCCAGCCAGTGTCACTGGAGATGGACAGCTATATAAATGGTTTAAACAAATAAACAAAATGTCCACCAAATTTCCCTACCCAAAATGCTGGTAATGAAAAGGACTTTGTCTTCAGTGCAAAAGTAGTTCCCTGCGGTTTTCCTGTGAGGCAGATAGAATTTTATTGAAGCACAATGATATATTGAGATAAAGTTTGCAGCACTAATAGCATAAATTCATGTTTTCTTTCATCCCATATTCCAGATCCCAGTCTACTTCACTGGGACTTCTCTCTGTGTTGTTCCAGAGATAATAGTTCAAGAATAGGGTGATATACTAAGAATAAAACACCAGGAGAAGGTTAGAGTCTCATCTTTTCAGCACTGCAGTCCTGACCTGAATGGGAAGAGTGCTCCTGTTATTTAGTCATTCAATCACTTCCATGGACATTGTTTCACCAGCATTGCCTATCAGTAACTGCTTCTCTGAGGTCTTATAAGCTCCTGCTTGGGTGATCAGTGATAGTATCTAGCCCCCTTGTCTTTAATCAGCTTCTTTTCTGGTTGCCTTCAATTTCTCCAAGTATCTGAATCACCTTCAGTGGCTTTTGCCTTCACATTCGTGTCCAAAATATTTCACCTTTAGCTTCATTACTCGTGGTTCCAGTCTGGCTTATATCATAGAGAATGGAATGATTTTATTCTACTTGCAGGTCAAGGTCTTTGCAGCATTTTTTCCAGCATCACAATTCAAAGGCATCCATTTTTCTTCATTCAGCCTTTCTGATTTTGCCTGCTTTCATAGCCCTGTGTGACAACTGGGAAAGCCATAGCTGTGACCGTATGCACCTCTGTTGTCAGGGGAAGGGTGTACAACCCCTTGAAACATTCTGATCAGGAACGTCCTGCCATATTGTCTGGTTTTCCTCATAATCCTAAAGCTTTATGAGTTTCTCCCCCACATGGATCAGATTAGCATGCAAATTGTGTTACGTTGGCCATATTCTTGCTGTGACAATTAATGAAATGGCTTAATTTAGCTCAGTCACAGGAATGGGCCAGTTTTTCAAAACAATGCATCACCAGAAATGTGCTGGTCCTTTAAAATAGATTCACTAAGTAGTGAAAAGGTTTATGAGCACCTACACACCCACCAACCTTCCTGGGTACATACACCATTTTCCATTCAGCCTCTGATTGCACATATCTTTCCAGTACTTCTGAGTAGATCTTTCCTTTAATTATAATAATCATCTGCATTTAGACAAGGTATGTACTGTGGAGAAAATATATCCTTATCTGGTCCCCACCCCACCCCTTATCAGTTCTTACTCCATTTTGTGGAAGACAAATGACTTTGGATTGTTTCTTTGTTCTCCAAAAGAAACAAATTGGATGAAATGCTCATGAGTAGAGTAGGTTTTCCTCGCCAAGCTAATTCTCATGTTAGAGGTGACGTAGCCAAGAGGTTTGTGTGAATGTATCCTATTTTTCGTGATAGTTCTTCTCTCTGGCAGTTTCCTAAACTTCACTTTAATCCCAGGAATGTCTCCCAAGAGCCTTTTTCAAGCTCTTGAAAAGAGACTTCAGGGTGCTGAAAAGAAGTGCCATTATGGTTTCTCCTCTAGTATGCCATCATACTAGAAGGTGGAAGAAGGAAACATTGTGATCGTCTTGCCCCTCTCTTATTTTCTGGTGGTTGGAATGTCCCTATTTCCCTCTGTTCCTTTCATGCTATTCAAGAAGTGAAATTTAAAGAGATGGGACAGAGATCCAGAGAAATTTTGGCTGCTGTTTTCTTTATCTGAAATAGGGAGCTGTAAGAGTGTCATATTGTCCTGTCCCTCAGCCCATGGCTACAGGTATTCTTGGATTCAGAAGGAATAAACCAGTATGGATACTTAAGGCTGTATTCCAAAGCAGTATGAGCAAATAACAAAATAATATTCAGAAACACTGAAGAACCAAAGAGCAAAAAAAAGAAAGATCATATTCCCCTTCTGCCAGTCATGGAGCTCCAAAGAGATGATGGCAAACAGCTCCCTTCAAAGCTAACTAATATGCTCCACCTTCCCAATTAGATCTGAATCAAAGTCCCATCCCATGGGTGTTTCTGGCTAGTTTATATAGACTCCAAACCATAATTAATCAACCTGTTTTCTTTTCTTTTCTTTTTAACTGAAAGTTTATTATAAACATATGGCCACTTTACATTCTTCGAGCTGATAGCAAAAGACTAGCATAGATACAGAAAAGTGAAATAGGGAAACAAAGTGGAAAAGCCAAACAAAGAAAAATGTTAATGAAGAACTTTCGGTAGCTTATTTTCCCCTTCCCTTCCACTGTCCCTACTTAGAGTCAGTATTTGTCCTTTCTTATTTTTTGAAATATTGCATATCATTGCATAGGCATATTTAAATCATTTCATCTGATTTTTTTTTTTTAATCATCTCTTAACGTGTCTTCTGAAGGAACATTTTTTAACCATTTTCCAAAAGTCTCAACCTGCCCTGCTGTCTGATGTATCATGTGTAAGGGAGCCATTCTTCCCTGGATTTAGTTAAATTTCTCTTATGAATATTTGCCCTTGCTATGGATTCTCCAATTTAACCTGTTTTCAATAACTAGTTTCATTTGGTTTTGCCAAGGACAAGGAGGAGGAATTTCATCTTATCCTGTTCTTGGAATGTTTTGCCTACTCCTGCCAAAGAACACAATCCCCAAATTAAGTAATATTTGGTTACACCGGATGGCAATGTGACTACCCCAAAGTTTTGTTTTAAAGATGAAAAAGATCATCCCACTCTACACAGATGTCTCATACCCAGGACAGAATGAAGCAAAGTATAACTCTTTAGTGACTAAAATTAACACTTGCTTAACTCTGTATTACCTACTCTACCATTCCATGGGAGTATAAAGTTCTATGTACCTTTCACCTAAAAGAAAGCGATACACAGCACTATCTAATTCCTTCTCACCAATCTTCTGGAAGAACCACCATCATTGCAAATGCCCTACGTTGCAAGTTGAGTGTGCATATAACAACAATATATTCTCTAGGAAGGTCTGCAGTCAGTCAAAAGAACAGTACAAATGCCTCAGTATTTGTGGGCATCAGAGTGTAGCTGCCCTTGCAGATGTTACTCTTCTCCAAAGGTCTGAGTCCACTTTGAAGGAAACAATCTGTATTCAGTTTAGATAACCTTTTAAATATGGAATTTGATATACACTTTTTCAATCATTATACAGAAGGAAACAGAATGAACCTGCCTGGAGACCAAAGCAGACAATTTGCTAATCTCCAATGTCGTTTTCTTGGCTGATTTATTTTGGGGATTTTTTTTTTTATCTTGCCAGATAGATCTTTTTTCCATCCCTCTTTTAGAAGAAGGTTGACTTTCTAGACAGAGCAAAGATAGGACATATCAGCCTCACATAAACAATGTTTTTCTTCTGTTTAGTTCAGTCATGCTCCTAACACATTAATCATCCAGAAAAGAGGGGAAAGTTACATTGAGAGGTGTGTGTTGGGGGTGGGGGGGGGAGAAAGAGAATGAAAGAGCATGTCTGACAGGCTGCTTCGATTTGGAGAGTTCCCCCTTTGTCTCTGACAATGCTTTTAGCCTCCCCTAAAGCGACTGATATAAAAATCAAATGCATTAGCTTTGTTTACATCTGTGGCATACCGGTGTGCAAATCTTTGCTCTGCTTTGTGTGATGGATGCCCTGTTTAAACATGTCCTCTGAAAGCTTTCACAAATGATCCTACAGAACACTCACTGGAGAATAAATGATTCCTCCTTGAATTGCAGCCATCTGAGTTTTAGCCATCACTTGGCATGGAAGTCGCCCCACAAATTAAATATATATTCCAAAGCCTCTGGGGCTAAGGATTCACTCTCAGGGTGGGGAAAACATGGAGAAAATATCATTTGATCCAAATTGCATGTTGATCCACAAAAGGAAGAGGAAAATATTCTCCTTTGATTTTTTTTCTTCTCTTTCCACTCAGTGGGTTTGCAGAAGACAACCAAAATGTTGCCACTTTCAGCTTTCTACCCCTGCCAGTGGGAGGAAAGAGAAAAAGAGGATAACCACCAGCAAGGTAGATGGACTCAGTTACAGCAGCAATGGAGGATCTGAAGGACCAGGCTGAGAGCAGATCATCCTGGAGAAAATCTATCTATGCAATTGCTAAGAGTCAACACCAACTTCATGGCACATAATCAGTCAATCAGTTAATCAATGTCTGTCAAAGAATGCATTAAAATTTTGTTCAGTGTATTAGAGCTACATCATTCATAGGAAATCCTTAGGAGAGAATACCAAATCCTGCATTTCAGAAGTCCACAATGCAGTGCTGTAGCACCCACAGCACTCATATATGGTTGATTGTTTGATTGACTGAGTGCCATCAGATTGGTGCCAGCTCTTAGTGACCACATAGATAGAATTTTCCATGATGATCTGTCCGCCTGTACTGTATATGGCATCCACAGAATCAAATTAAATATTTAAAACTGACCTAAATCTCATGCAATCATCAGGTCTTCAGTGTTTTAACATGAGATATGCAATCTCATAAGTTTTAGACAAATTTTTTTGAAGAACTCTTTATCAGACAAGATATTTCAAAATCAAAGAAGAAGAAGCCTGTAGGGGAATAAACACGTAGTTGGTATTTAATCTCTGCTGACACCAGGTTTTAGTCCAAGGATGAATTAGAAGACATGGAAAGTATTTAGAAATGATAATGGGGCTCTACTGAAAGCTTGGGGAGTCCGGTGAGGGGACAAGAATTGCCCTCTTCCCTTTACTCGTATTTTTGAGAAATATAAAGTTTAAATAACCTTAACCATTTCCAACCTTAGCCAAGGTTGTTGATAGCTAGAACTGTGATGTTTTGGATGGTTGTTATTATGACGATTTATTAATCAAGGAAGAGCACAGTATAAAGGACACCAAAAAATCGCATCTTTGATAGGAATTCTTCAGAAAATCAAGTTTCAGGTTGGAACCTAGGAATTATCCAAGTAATGTCATAAGAGATAATAGGTGTCGAACAAGGTGGGTTTTGATGATAATAGCCAAAATATTTAATTCTTTTCAACATTTGTTTCATCTGTTTGTTATTCTACCTGATGTGCTAATTGCTCTAGTGATGACTTTGTAAGATCTTTTCCACAATCTACCCATTTTGAATGTTAGATCTCTGTATTGTGTCATTTTTTTCCAATTCTTTTGCCTCAATGCCACTGTCCCTGGGTATTGCAACATCTACAAAAATTACTTTCTCTTTTTAATTATTGTTATATCCAGTGTTTTGTGCTCTAGACAGCAATCAATCTGTATGCAAAAATCCCACAGATGTTAGCATCTGACTTGTTGTTATAATTGCTACTTATAGTCTACCAGAAAGTTCTGACTAGATTTGGTACTTTTGATTATTGGATCCTTCTTAAGGTTCTAGATAAAGTTATTGTTGTAACATATGTAATATTCCAAGCAACACAACTTTTTGTAATGGATGAGTTGAGATTCCCTCCATCCCAAACGTGTGTGCACTTTTCCAGATGTTTTGGGATGGCCCCAAGTCCACCAACCACTAGTGGTACCACTGCTACTTGCTTTTCCCAAATTTGCTCAATCTCTATTGGAAGGTCTTTACATTTCCCTATTTTTTCTAGTCTCATTGACCCTTTGCATTGTTTAATACTCAATATTGCAATTCCAACAATTCTTTGTTGTTGCTAAGTTATTATTTTTAGCAAGATTCCAGTGAGTCAAGGTGGCTGCTTTATTGTGTCTTCCCAAGTATTCTGTCTGTGCAATCTTCTTACAGCTACATAGCAGGTGTTCAACAGTCTCCTCTTATTCATTGCGTAACTGGCATTTATTCTCACGCTGAGTTTTCTCAATTTTAGCTTTTGCTACATTTGTCCGTAGCAACCGTTCTTAAGCCACTAAAATGGGCCTTCCATTTCTTTCCTTAATATGCCTTTTTTTTAACCATTCCTTTTATTACTATTATTATTAACCTTTCCTTGGATATTGTTAAAGCTACTGTTATTATTATATTACGTTAAGGATGCCTGTGATCCCGTTTTGTAATTTAATTACCTTGGGCTGTCTGTATGTATTGTAACTCTTGCAGACTCACTAGAGTTAGTTCTTCTAGAAGTTTCAATAAAGCAAGCAGCCAAGCAAATTCTTGATTGATTTCCATTTCTACAGCTGCCCACTCATACAAAGCTTAAAGCGGGGTTATATATCAATACAATTAATTAAAAGGCAGTAATAGAGATGGCTGCGCCAGGTAAGGGGGGAAGGAAATCACAGCAATTAAACCCAAAAAACAATATCAGTGGGGGGTTCCCACAACATCCTATCCTAGTGTCTGTTGGAAGAACCAGGTCTTCATGATCCCTTTGGAGGAGTGATGTTCTAGGGAGCAGGTACAGTGCTGCAAATGAAGCCCAAATCAATTTCAGCAGTCTCATTTTGAGAGTCACTCTATAGTGAGATGGGTGATGACAAGTTTGAAATATAAAGAAACAAACAAACAAACAAATAAAAATTTCCATTCCAGAAAGAGAAGGAATTGGATTTTATCAATAGAATGCATAGCTTCTGGGAGATATCTAGAAGAACAACCCTATAGAAAAAGGGCATTATGCAAAAACTGGAAAAAGAAGATGGATTTGTCAACCTTGAGAACATGTTTACTAAAGATGATAAAATAGATGGAGAAATTTTAAGAGATGAAAATGGTGACAAAAGGGTATTGGGTAGAGGGTAGGAGGTCTATTGCAAGGAATGAATGTTGATTGAAAGAAGTGAAAATGGTTGTGTATGAGAGTGTGTTTCCATATACTTTATTATATGAAAATGAGAGATGGGAATGTCAGGAGAAACATGCAAATAAATTGAATGCAATGGGAACGGGGTACTTAAGAAGTGTGTGTGCTAAAACAAGAAAAGACAAGGTCAAAAATGCCTTCTCTGTCATGGTGCCTGCCTTCTTGAATGGTATCCCTCCAAATATTGGTATGGCTCCCACCCTGATGACATTCTGCAAAGCATTGAAAATTGGTCAATTTTCCCAGGTCTTGGGGTAGGACAGTTGACAAGACCCTATAATATCTTGTTCTGTTTGTATGGTTCTTTTTCTGTACACACATCTCTTTGTTCTTTTATTCCATTGTTTTATATTAGCTGAACATCACTACCCCAGGCTGAGCTTTAGATGCTATAGAAGTTCTCCTCCAGTGCCTGAAGAATGCTAGGGACCTGACGGGGTAATACAAGCACAGATTAAATTTTCTAAGACAAAGCTGGTGTTTGTCAGTAAACATCTAGGCAATCCACTAACTTGAAAGAGGTAGTCTGTGTCCTCTGGACTCTCAGACGGAAGTCACTGGAATGGGTCAGACCCAACTGATTATTTGTTTATTTTTTATTTATTTAAATGCATGAGCTGCCCAACTCCAGTGGACTCTGATGCATGAGTTATAGCCCTACCCAGAGCAGAATGCCTTGATGACAGGAAGTCATGCCAAAATCACCATTCAGTTGGGCTTCTACAGTACATCCTACATGGAGGTGCCTTTAGAGATGAGTCTGAAGCTGCAACTGGAACAAAGTAGCTATTGCAGAGTAACACCAACTGTAAGGTTGCTGTACTGATTGCCAGTAGCCCAATTCAAAGTATTAATTATTACCTATAAAGGTATATTCAATGTAGCACTGATATATGTCAGGAACCATGTTGCCAATGTCAATTCTGCTTGACCACTCCAAACAACTTGAGAAGACTTACTCTGGGTATATCTCCCTTGAGATTTGCATGGGTTATGGATCGGGGGCGGGCCATTTCAGCAGTAGTTCCCATGCTTTAGAATAAACTCCCCACGGTAGTATGTTTGGCCCCACATCTTGCATTTTGCTTGTTGTACTATTCCAATGTCCTTTTGGTCTTGGTTGATTACAAGTGACCATCTTAGTTAATTATTGTTTGGGGTTATAGCTTTGTTTTCTCTTGCTTAAACGTATACTACTCAGAGGGTCCATTAGGGCAGTTTACCATACTAAAAATAAATAACAATCACATAAATAAAATACCAACATAGATTCAATAACTGTCTTAAAAGCCATAAAAGTCATCTCTTGGAAGGGCACTCACTGGTTGGCCTACCTCTTAGGTTTCCATCATACCATCAAGAGAGCTTGCACAAAATCAATGGAAGAGGTTGTCTGGGTAATTGTGTTTGGTGTTAATTGGTATTGTGATCATATCCTACCCTGTCTTCTTTTCATTTAAGGAGATTTAAGGATCTATTCAAGTTCCAAATTGGTATAAGTTGTCAGTAATGGCTGGGAGGTCAATAATGGCCTGGATTAGGGCCAAAAAGTAGAGCTCAGTCCAAGGTGTGTTTCAGCTGGGGGGGGGGGAATACAGGCATGAAACTTAGGAGAAGGAACATAGCCAGTTTAAGTTGAAGAAATCCATCAAACACCAAGCTTTTATAAGAACTGGTGCTTATTTATAATTTGGATTGCCAGTTTGCTGAGTAAAATTTAAGAGGAAAAAAGGCAACCCTCTTAAGGAAAGGACACAGCTTGACAGCTTTCCAACTAAGTCGTCTGCAGCAGTTTTAGCACCGTACATCCAAAGATTCAACTCTTTCTTTAAGAGATCCTCAGTGGAAGATTGAACGCCGAAACCTAGCAACCCTGGGTAAATAAAGAGAATTAGAATGCATGGAGCAACAAACCGTAGTGTAAAATCGCAATTGGATTGCTGTTGTAATTTTATAATTTGGAATTTGCCTTCACGTCTTGCTTTCTAGATTTAAGCATGTCCTTTGATATGTTTTCCCCCATGGCAACTGGTTGCAATAATGAAAACATGACTAAAATGAAAAGGAGGATACAAATAGTCAAAGCTGCTGTGTGAGCTATTTGTAAAAATGCTATATATTTGTCTTCATGCAAATATGGTAGGGAGGGAAACGGGGGGAGAGTCAGAAGAGAAATGGAGGTTATTCCGAAGAGGAATAACTCAAGCGAACCAAACCACCCCCCTTAATGTCACACTGAGCTAGACTTTTCTAAAATGAACAGTGACTCCCATGTGCAACTCCCAAATTAAGGAAGAAGATTGCAGATACTTCCCACAAAACCTTTCCTTCTGTAACGCTACCACTGACAACCCAAATGCTATTATTCATTTATGATTTGTTTACCATACAAATCATGCAGGGGGAAAATGCCAGTTCTGAATTACTTCATTTTTCCTGCTATTCCTTCCTGGAGAATGCAGATCTGGCCAGAGCAGCACATCTGTTCATAGAATTTAATATATGGAGAGTTCCTTATAGAAAAGCAACTATTCTGGCTTCCAAATTATTTGGGGGGGACAATGGAAATCTCTCAGTGGATGGAAGCATCTGGCCAACCTTGGCTAGGATTTGAAATGCAAAGTCAGCCCTCATATATCTATTGTCTGTCTGTCTGTCTATCTATCTATCTATCAATCATCTATCATCTATCTATCTATATTTCTAGATCATTGAACTCCAAAAGACTCTGAGCAGCTTCACCCAATTAAAAGAGCAACAATTCCATTTTTTAAAAAATCCATACAAAAGCAATCATTCAAGGGAACAAAACTGTCCTTCCACATCCTGTTCCAGCCAAAGGGACTGGTTCATCCATCTTAACCCAAAGTTTGAGGGAAAAGCAATTAAAAAAAAAAACTTGAAGGCGGGCAAGGTGGGGGTCAAACAGATCTCCAGGAAGAAGTTGTTCCAAAGGGCAGGTGGAGGGACAGATGTCTACTTCTTGGGTCTCTCTGTTTGGATGAAAACCCTCCAGGAATTCCAAGGTTGGAGGCTAGATCTTAGAAGAAGGCAATGGCAAGCAACTTCCATAATCCTATAAAGAGAACTTGAGTTGGAGGAGACTTTTTTTTTACAGTTTAGAGTAGAGTTGATGGCCTTTAAATCTTTCAATGGTTCATGGCCGGGATATTTGAAGCACTGCCTTTTCAACCTGTCCATCAATTAAAATCATCTTCAGATGCTGTGAGATTCATTGGGCTGGGATTTAAGAGACAGCTTTTCTCATTGCTAAAAATCTACTAGGAATCGGTAAAGTTTGAATGCATATTTGTATTGCTGTATTATCTTGCATATTTTTATGCTGATATAATGGTTTGTCTTGGCTGTTTTATATTGCTCTGATTTTGTTGATGTGGTGAGCCACCTTCAATTAATTGATGGATAGATGGAGTATAATGCTTTAAGTAAGTAAGCTACCATCAATAGCTACTGTGTAGGACATGTGTGTGTGTATATCTCCAGAAAGAACAAAGGAGGAGGAGGAAACAGGGGAGCCAACTCTCATCTTACATAGCATTTTTAGACAGGACAAACTAGTGAGAAGCTCTGTCCGTGGTGCCTACAACCTTTTTTTAATCTTAATGGCACAACAATGCTTTGTTTTCTAAGGATGGTATTAAACAAGGGCAAGTTCATAACAATGCAACTGACGCTCCACATAACAAAGTCCTTTTCCATTAAGGACTGTAAAGATCAAAATTAGCACTTTAATTGGAACTAGAAACCTAGTAGTAGAAACTCAGAAAGCCTAAACCTGCCAGGCATACTTTAAAAAACAAGGTGGGGATGGATCTGTTCTGCAGATACTGTTTGTGAAGCTTCAACCAACTTATTTTTTAAAAAGCTAGCATTACTTGCCATTTGGCCAACAGCACTCAGGAGCAATCCTTCTTTCTTCTTGCCCACGTGGTGACCATGAACTCTGAGGAACAGTAGCTAAAGCTCTAAGAATGCTTCAAAAAGGGTCATTCCTCTTCAGGTACAGCCCATATAAACTGATCTCCAAAAATTCCAGGAGTCACAGTATCCTGAAGAGCTGATGTTTTTTTGGCCCAGTAATGATCTGTCCACAATAATGGACAGATTCTCCATAACCACCAAGACTCATGTTGACTGTTGCAGGATACAAATACAATAAACAAACAAACAAAATAATGAAGTCAATGTTAGCTCTTCAGCCATAAATATTCCTCTATTATTTCATTACAGAGTATCTTACATATCTGGAAAAGAAATACCTGTTTTAATTGCATATTAATGCATTTAAATGCATAATTGCTGCATCTACAATTTGTACCTCAAGCAGTAGAAGATCCTCTACCAATGTTGTATGAGTTTATAATTGGCCATCCTACTGTCCATCCTATAGTGATTCCTAGGCTTTAATTTCATACATGTACCCTGTCTCTGGATTCAGATGTTATGAAGAAGAGCTGGGTATCATTAGAATACTGATGGCTTCTTGACTCTGAGACTTCCTGCTTTCCAAGGATGCATGAAGCCTGATCTTGCTTAACTTGGTTATCTGGGAGGAGTTTGAACCTGTTACTCCTGAGGAAGTGGACAGGGTTCGGGAACTTTAAGCTCCTATTTAACATCTTCATGAAGTCTCACCTCTTGGGTGAGGTCATCTGCTGGCATGGGATGAGGTGTCATCAATATGCTGATGGTACCCAGCTTTATATTTCTGTCCCTGGCTGACCAAGCAATACAGCAGAGGCCCTATCTTGGTATGTGAAGGCTGGATCTGGAGGGTCTGGATGGGGAAGAACAGGCTTCAGCTCAATCTTAGCAAGACTATTACCTATTTTTAGAACAAGCCATTCCTTAGACGGGAGAGAGGAAGGGACTCAGACCCCCTCTTATAATTTGTTCTGTCTGTTGGGCTCCTCTGGCCCAAGAACTACCCACAAATTCTGGGCTATAATCTACCATAGTTACAGCAAACTCTGATCCTAGTTTCTGGTCCTGTTGATTTAGAGAGTGTACGTCAAGGTCTTTTAATCCATTTGCCCTAAAGCCTTCTAGCAAAACGTGCTATGTAATTGTAGAAGTTTGCTTTAATATTGCTTATTTGAAGTAACAAAATCTGGCACCAAAAGCATTTGTGTGTGTCTGTCCCATCATTATTCCAATCTCAGAGGATCTATTTCCACATTCACAAGCCCATCATTTTGTCATGAGGACCATTAAGGTGTTATGTACAAAGGCAATTGTCTGATGGAACTTGGCTCCAGACAGTCTGAGAGGTGAATAAGGATGGTTGCAAAAGTGTCACCACATTAAGCTGTTGATTAAACACTAGGTAACTTGGCCTGAGATTATCAACCAGGAACGAGACAAAGGATATGAGGTTGGAGAGAGATAATGATTCAAGCAGAAGGGTTTTTACTCTGCTTGCAGAAAATATTTCTTTTCCTTTTCCTTAACCTTGCTTACGATAGGAATTTAAGGTTTCTATGTCCAAGAGCCATAGCTTTCTTATCCAAGCAAGTTTGTAAGAAAAGAGAAATTATGCAGAGAAAGTTTTCTCTTTCTCAAAAGTTTGTAGAGATTTCTACGTGGTCTGTTGTATTTTCTTTTGTTTTAGCTTCTGGTCTACAAGACAGTCTAATGTCTCCTCAAACACAGGACGCCTCTATCCTTCCTCCATAAAGAGTAGTGTATTAAAATGAAGATCTGGAATTGAAAGCAACTCCAAAAAAAATTATTTGCTTGTTTTTCTGTTTTTGTTTGCTTGTTTTTTTAACTTTGGGGGTCTGTGTGTGCCTTCAAGTCAATCTTGATTCCTGGTGATTGCTTGGAGAAGTCCCTGCAGTTTTCTTGGCACATTTTTGCAAGTGGCTTGCCATTGCCTCCTTCTTCCTGGGGCTGAGAGAGAGTGACTGGCCCAAGGTCACCCAGCTGGCTTCATGGTTAAGGCAGGACTAGAACTCACGGTCTCCCAGTCTATAGCCTGGTGCCTTTAACCATTGCACCAAACTGGATCTTTTTTTTATTATTATTATTTTACCTACTTTGACTGTTCAACATTAGTATCTTCTAGCAGGCACATCAATGGAAGTGGGGGGGGGGTAAAAAAATCAAGATGGTGGCTCTGACCATGCAATCAAAACCCCACATCCAGGATATTCCAAACAATGAGAGTCTATGAAAATATATTTTGAATAACTATACAAATTGACAAATATCAAGGCATTCAGCTTCATTTTCCTGATTTACAGTATATGTAGAGTAAATGTTCTATACCAAGAACATTGAAGAAATGACAGAATTTAATTATTAAAGCTTCACTTTTTATTTATTTATTTATTTATTTGTTTGTTTATTTTATTTTATTTTATTTTATTTTATTTTCCTATTTTTTCTCCCCTTTTCTCTTTTTACCCTTCCTGTATTTCCTATTCAGGAAATCCTATTCATTTTTTTTCTGTTTTTTTTTCCTTTCCATAAAATGTTGGACGGATAGAAAATGCATAATACTGCAGAATCTTGAGTTTAAAAGTTATTAGTTCAATCTGTTGTACAACACTTAGTAATAATTGTCCAGATGCATGTCCCATGGGGATGGGGGTCAGGAAAAAAACTAAAGAAAGTTTCTTAGAGAAAAGCAAATTGACGGATGACTTTTCAGCAAACAGGCCATCTGTAACAGCAACGCTGAGCCCATAGACTTCACAACATCATGGCTCTGATTTCCAGGAAAGATCTTGATGTACTTCCTCTAACCCTGGCATGAAAGAGAGAGGGGGCTATGCCCTGTGTTATTTTCTGGCAATTAAAATTGAAGAACAAGAATAGGAAAAAAAAATGAAATGTTTTCTAAAGCACCACCTCCTGGCCTTGTAGTAGGGAGGTGAGTGATTAGGGAAATCTGGATAGCAGAATAATCTCACAAGAGATAAATAAAATAAAAATGTATTAAAAATAAAAAGAATATTTTTTAAAATCCCTCTCAGCTTTAAATAGTCAAATGTAAAACATTCAGTGGCAAAATAGATAAAACATAGAGAGTTGCTCAAAACACAGACAGCATCTGAAAAGAACGTCCAATAAAAAAGCATAAGGGCAATATAATGTTCTGAGCAGATCACGAGAAGGTATTGATCTTCTGCTAAACAGAAGCAACTCTGATGTAAAGAGATGCCAATTAGCACAAAACCACAAAACGACTGAGCGTATGCAGAGACATAGATGACAGAGACAATGAAACATTTACTAGCAGACACAAAAAAGGAATTAAATTTAGCAAAGTTTCTAGCTTACTTTTTCTATTCCTCTAAACAATAGCCACCATGAAGATGTTACCTAGATGGGTAACAAAACATTGGCAAGAAAACAACCAACCTCAGAGAACTCTAAGGACTCCACAGTTCAACCGTGAGATACATATATTCTCTTCTGTTGGAATGTGGCTCTGGCTCTGAGAAGCAGGTGGGAGAGGGCAAAGGGTTGCTCAATCCTAGGAAAGTAGAAAGCATGAGAAAGGAATTCACTTCTCCCACTTCTGCCTTGACCTTCTTGTCCTTAAAAGAGGGCAGTGACAGTTTTGGATGGACATTCAAGATGTTGTTAATCTACCCTAGAATAATAACGTTGTACTCCTGGAATACCTACCTACAACCCTTGGAATAAATGTCTTCTCTGTGCCAACAGAACATTCTTCTTCCCATAAATTCCATCTTAAATCTGAGACTGTGGGGAGATGCAAGATGCCCCATTTCTCTTCTTAGCCCCCCAGTTCCATCTTCTGCCTTTGTTTCAAAAATGAACTTCCCCCCGCCCTCTAAAAATGGAGAGGTTGGGAAATTTGACTTGATATGTGACTCAGAACAAGCTACTATCCCTCGTGCTGATGTAGATTCCATGTCTGAGATGTGGATTGAAATTAAGACATATTTGTCCATCCTTAAACATGGGGTGGGAACATGTCTGCCCATTTACTATGTCATCTATTTATTTATATGATTCATAGCCAGCCTCGTCATAAAAGTTACCAACTTGCTTTGCAAAACAGAACCAACATATTTATGCTGCCTTTTGAAACAGAATCACAAAATACATAACATACGTCAAATATTCTAGTGGAAAATTTGCTGAAGCAACAGAATGAGCATTTCATTCAAATTTGCATCCTCCCATGTAAAAACAGAAGAAAACAGAATGCAGAATGCTCCTGAATCACATTATTTGAACCCAAAGCATCCTTTTCTCAAAGGGGAATATAGTTTCCAGCAGGGAGAGCTTAACAGGTGAAATTAACTAATCTGAGAAAAGCATTTTTCTAGAAATAAAGCATCAAAGCAACCACCATATTGGCTTTACAAAGTCAGAAGTTAGTGCTTTCAAATGATAACATGTGCCTTTTTAAGTCAAAGGCCACTGGAAAAATGTGGATTTTTTTGGTTTGGCGCTGGTACTTCAAGCAGTTTTCTTCAGCACAGTTTCCTTCTTCCTTCAACTGGTTTTATCACCAGGATCCCAGAAACTTGGTAAGAAACACTGACACAATTTGCACTTCAACACTTCAACAAAAAGGAACAGACTTTGAGGGAGCTGCCTTGCTTGAGTCTCTGCAGCAAAACTTGACAGTTTTAGACTTTCAAAAAATAATGAGTGCTTTACTGTCATTCAGAAGAGGACTAAGGTTGGTCCTATCATATCTTGAGGAGTGTCAAATGTTTCTTGATCACATATTGTAGCCCCAAGGTGGTCCAGTGTTGGTTCTGCTTTGATTTCCCTCATCACTTTAATTCCTAGAGTGATACCTGGTGACATAGTACCTAGCACTGATCGTAGGACAATGTTAAAATCAACCCCATCTTGGTTTGACCATTTTCTTTCAATTTGATACAGATGAAAATGTTTCTGACATTATTTTTCCAAGAAGAAAATTGTAAAATTCTCCTAGCTAAGACTTTTGTCTAAGGTGACAAGGAACATGGGTGAATGTCCTATCATTCATTACTAACGGTTTATCTTATGGGTTTGCAGGCTTGTTAGCTTTCTAGATTTATATCCCCACAGAAGACATCCCAAGGGACCTCTTTTTAGACTTTTTAGATTCAGAAATCATAGAATGATAGGGTTGAAGAAGATCTTGGAGATCTTTATTCCAACCAGAGCAGGAATCCGCAGACTAATGGCTATCCAATCTTTGCTTGAAGATCTCCAATGGGAGTCCCCATTACCAACTGTTCCACTGTTTAATAGTTCTCATGGTCAGGAAATTCCTCCTTACTTCAATTTTGGATTTCCCTCTGTAAAGCTTCCACACACTGGTACTCATCCTATCCTCAGGAGTTACGGAGAATAAATCTACTCCTTCTTCCCAGTGATAGCAGTACTGGAAGAATTCTACAATGTCTCCCCTTAGCCTTCTCTTCTTTAGGCTAAATATAAATACCCATATATTTTAACTGTCCTTCATAGGATTTAGCCTCCAAACCACCCATCTTCTTCATCACTCTTTGGGTTATTTCCAGTTCCTCAGTATCTTTCTTGCATTGTGGCAACCAGAACTGGACACAATATTCTAGGGACAATCTAAGCCATTCAACCTAAAGCAGAACTATCAGTTCTGTGATCTCAACAATATGCCTCTGTTGATGTAGCCTAAGATTGCATAGGCTCTTTTGGTAGCTGCAGCACATGGACAGTAACAGAAGTTATAGAGGAATAGAGAGTCTATAATGTCTCTATCAGAAGTAGCTATCTAATTATGATAAGAGAAACATTAAAATATCACTCAGAGAAACTATGAATCACCCAATAATAACATTAGAAACCAGAAGGGCTTTCACAAGGGAAATACATTCTGGGAAAATTGGAGAATAGATTTTGTAGGCAGCTCCACCACCATGAAACCTGGAGATCACAAAAACTGGTCCACAGAGCCTTCCAGAGTGTGATTTGCAGAGCCTTCCCCATGAAATACTAGCTTAATAACTATAATCTCATGTTTCCCAGATGGGAACAGGAGGCATGGAGACAAGGAGTAATTTATTAATGGTCACACAGGGATGGGAGTTGAGCCCAGTTATTCAAAAACATTGAATACTCAAAGTCTATCTTTCCTCACGACGCTGCTCCCCCACCACCAATTTTTGATATGTATCTGTATGTGTGTGCAAACTGACTTAACAAATAAAGCAACAAACGCCTATAATTGAAGATTAAATTGAAGTTAGTGAATTACAACATCTGCCCTTGAAAAGCACACAGTTTCACTCAGGTATAACATCAAGTATTTTAAAACTCTACGAAATAAAAAATTCATTCTTATTTTACAAGATACATCTTCCGTCCTTCCACCCTTCCTTCATTTTTATTAACTAGATTACATTGAAAGCATTAATTTATTACAAGATAAGATCTGTATCTAAGATAGTGCTGCCATCTGCTGATCTCTGCAAATCCAGGAGCATTCAGAGGTTTTTCCAGAGATGCCCTCAAATCATCACCAAAGCAGGGCTGAAATCTCTATTGACTGAATACAATATTCTACACTTGAGGCTTAATCTAGTCTGCATTCCACTGATAATGACAGCTGCCTTTTCTAGCAGCTTTATATCATCTAGGGCTGGCCTCAGGTTTAAGGAACTCCTCAGTCCAAGAAACTGGTTGATACAGGAGAATGCCCAAGGGACCTCCCTCATGGTGGCAGCAATGGGTGGTAGCCACAGCACTTGAATTCCACCTGGTGCCACCAGACTGAGTGTCTCGTGTTACCTAATTGTGTTAAGCAGAGATATTAAAGACTGAAGGCAAACTACATGTTACACTTACTACCCATCCAATTTTGCTTGCATCAAACAGAGTTACCTAGGAAGAATGATCCTTACCAGAAACATGATGTGAAGGGAAGGGAGGCTTACTTCTTTCCTACCAGCACGGCCCATCACTAACACTGCATACAGCTAGAGCACTTAGAGGACAAGTTTTTCCTAAGCAGTCTTGAGTATTTCTAGTAATGTTGGATATGATCACATTCAGAAGTGAAGTGCTAAGCTGTCCTCCCAATATACTGTATACCTACTAAAGATTGTCGTGTGTGTGTGTGTGTGTAAAAAAAATCCCCTTTCACCCCGGTGGGTAGTATGTGTCTTCCTCCATCTTGGGTCCTCTACCAGAGGTCTGGGAATCTGATGGTTCTGCACAGTATCTTAGCTGTTCCTAGCACTGCACTATCTATCTATCTATCTAGATATATATATTATATATCACATACACACATATACATGCATACATACACACACAATAACGGGGGGAAAAGAAACTGAGCCCCATGCTAAACGTTAAGCATACATATAAGCTGTCTCTCCATTCCATGTTAAATCTGGTTTCTGAATTAACCCATTTTCTGGGTTTGTACATATGCTGATCCATTAACAAGCCATATGAGCTAGCTAGCACATCATGCTAAACAACAGAAATACTAACTTGGGTTAAAATTAACCTAGATGTGGTGCAAATGAATTTTCTAAGCCTCTGACGCAACTGGTTATATATATATATTGTATTAACAGAGGCACAGACTGAACCTGTAAGTGAATCTTCTGTGCAGAAATATATGCTGTACCCTTAAACTATGGAAACTAGATTGGGAGGTTTTACAAGAAGGAGGAGGAGGAGGAGGAGGAGGAGGAGGAGGAGGAGGAGGGAAGGGGAGGAGGAGGAGGGAAGGGGGAGGAGGAGGAGGGAAGGGGGAGGAGGAGGAAGAGGAAGAGGAAGAGGAAGAGGAAGAGGAGGAGGAAGAGGAAGAGGAAGAGGAAGAGGAGGAGGAGGAGGAGGAGGAGGGCTTTCTACACTTCTATACTGCTGCAAGTTAACTATGTTGTGGTCCAGACCTGGCTCACCTAAAGTAACCAGATCACTTTTGGTGAGCAAGATACAATATAAATTTATTAAGCATGCAAGCAACAAACATTGTGCATGGAGTTCCTTGCAAAGCATTGGCAGCTTGCTGAGCAGCCCTGAGCCAAAGCAGAACCACAGCTTATATCCCCTTGGCCTAGTACATTTCAAAAACAAGGCAAAGACAGACATAGGGTAAATTACAGCATGATTGTATGAATGTTTTAGATAGACCCATCTGGGTGACCTTATTATTATTTATCCCTTCCTACTAGGTCAGGATGCTAGCTATGCTATCTTCAAGATATGATCAGTGAATATAAACAATTTGGCTTATTGGGCCACTGGTCCTTGTCTGATTCCACCCCCTGTTGCACTCAGGGTCAATTCAGCTTACAGTGACTATTTCATTGCAAGGGCAATTTAAGAAGTTCACGCGTGTGTGTGTGATGGTGGAGGGGGAAATGTCATAAGATTGGTAATGAATGCAACTCACATGTGCATGGAGGAGGACCTTTTATCATCACCACACTACATAGATGTATCTGTGAAGTCACCAAAAATCAAGCTCAGCTTGGCAGAAACTAATGCCCAGCTGTGACTAGCTAATGTTGGCTAACCTCAAAAAGCTAAGCAGGGTCCAACATGATTATTACCTAGATAGCAGAGTGTTAGGAATTCCAGACCTGAAAGCTAGTTTGGGAAGTCAGAAAAATATCCTAGATATCAATGGTAAAGCAGTTTTGTACAACTTGGCTGTAAGTAAACAGCCTAGACATCTCCATGATCAACCTTAGCTCAGGAGTCAAGTTCAAAGAAAACTTTACCTTTTCCTTAATCAGGGCAAGATAAATGGATAAAAAGTCAACTGCACTTGTTGGAAAGCAGCATATATTAAATAATCACAAATTGAAAATAAAAAGAAAGGAAATATCTGAAAAAAAGGAAAAAGTCCACTGGGTCTATACCAACCAGAGTCACTTTGTGTGAGATGGGTGGCTATATAAATATGATTGATAGATAGCTATCTAGCTATCTAGCTATCTAGCTATCTAGCTATCTAGCTATCTAGCTATCTAGCTATCTAGCTATCTAGCTATCTAGCTATCTAGCTATCTAGCTATCTAGATAGATAGATAGATAGATAGATAGATAGATAGATAGATAGATAGATAGATAGATAGATAGATAGATAGATAGGTAGATGACTTTTCTACAATCTGATGATATAAGAGCCAGATGTAGTGGTTAAGGTACCACACTAGAAAACAGGAGACTGTGAGTTCTAGCCCAGCCTTAGGCACAAAGCCAGCTGGGTGACCTTAGGCCAGTCGCTCTCTCTCAGCCCTAGGAAGCAGGCAATGGCAAACCACTTCTGAAATCTTGCCAAGAAAACTGCAGGGATGTGTCTGTGCAGCTGTCAGGAGTCAAGAGTGACTTGAAGGCACCAGACCCACAAAATCCTCCTTCAGGTCCAGCACAATTCCTGATGACCTCATGCACACAATTAAGTTATTAAAGGCACAATATAGATAGATAGATATCAACACACATAACGACTTGGTGTTTTCAACTTTCAACCACTAATTTAACTGAATAATTTCAACATCTGGTTGGGGAACACATTGAAGCAAACAGTCTAATGCTATGTCAAAATCTGTTAGGTACAACAACATAGATAAGATAAATCACTCCACTTCCTTTGCCGTGATACATAGTTAACTATAGCATTTTGACAAATTTGTGCTGTTTCTTTGCTTCACATTAAATTACATGGTGCATTAAATTACACAAACAAGATACATTTGCTAGCACCATGTTTGCTGGTAATGCATTTTTTTTCCCAGCCTGATGTCAATAACAACATCTACACTGGTCATTTAAAAGCTGGCATGCATTATGATTTAGATATAATTCCTGACCCTGTCTCTGGTATAAATAACATTCTGGAAGATGATCCTAGCCATGTTTACCTGGAATTGAATTGGGGGAATTGTAGCATTTTCCCCCAAGATCCATGCTTGACAATTCCAAAGACCATCTCACGTTCAGACCATCTCACGTTCAGAACCTCCCATCACACTTGTATCCTTCATGAATTCTCACAATCTTTCACTATAACAATCAAATCAATCATATCTTTAGAGTGACAAGCTTTCCTTTGCCATATGTACATATAAATGCACTTAAAACGTAAAGGTTCACAAGAAGTTAATTGTGAATTAAAATTCACAAGAAACAGGCCATTTTCTAAGCAGGTACTTACCAGTCATCATTCTCAATTCTTCTGGGTCTCCAAATGGCCTAATCTTTTTTTCTATACTCTTTCATCTTGTTCTAACCTATGAATTCATGCCATCTGGCAGAACAATTTTTCACCGATGTCACATTCCTTCATAATACTGCATCATTTTCACCAAACACACCTCTGGCTCTTTCATTATCACCATTCATTGAAGTGTAGTCTGCCACTGTCATCAACCTATGGATTCCTACTTTCATTGGACCCACCACGATATCCTAGATCAGTGTTGTCCAAACTTGGCCACTTTAAGATGAGTGGACTTCAACTCTCAGAATTCCCCAGCCAGCATGGCTGGCTGGCTGGGGAATTCTGGGAGTTGAAATCCACTCATCTTAAAGTGGCCAAGTTTGGACAACACTGTCCTAGATGATACCAATCCATACTTTCTGTCATATGTTTTAACCTTTTCATTTATCCTTAAACTTGAACCCTCGCTTCCCTGCCTCAGCTCCACTCCACAACATCAGACCACCTTCGTTCAGATTAGCATCTCCTTTCCCCTTCCTCTTAATCTGCTAGATATCTCTCCTGTTTTTCCTTCTTTCATTTCATTTGTCAATTCATGCTCTTTTCCACTGACTCTTATGAAGCCATGGTTTTCTTGGCTTTGATCAACTGAAGCTAATACTCTTTAGTAAGATAGAGAAGTTATGGGCTAGGCTAGAACTTGTGTTGAATGCAGCATTTCCTACTAACGGTGAAGTATTGAGGAAATCTCCACCTACAGAAGGAGATTGTCCGAGCTGTATTCACAAATAATCCAGACTTAAAGAACAAAGCTAGATAGTTTCCTTCAGCAGAATCCTTTTACAAAATGTGCCCTCCCTAGGCAAAACTTTACGGGAAAAGTCAAGAAAAATGTTTAGCATTGTTTTTTTATAGGATTACATAATACTCATTATTATTCAATAGGTACACTACAAGCATAATTTCTGTAAGCCAAACACATACTATAAGCATTACGTTTCCCTCCTTAAATTTCAGTCACCTTCAGTCTTTCTTTTATTCTGTTTCCATACTTTTGGAAATCTTCCTCTTCCCCAGACGGAAACAGGATGTTGAAGTGTGAAGCCATTATCTGCTTTCTCCTATTCCATTCATTTGACCTATCCACAAAGCTAAGGAAAATCCCACAGCAAAGGCCACATCAGTTGGGATGGTATGCTTGGGCCAATACACCACAAGCACAACCAAAACCCTGTTCTACCACTACCATGCTCACACTACTCCATGCAAGCTAGGATCTCTACTCTGGACCCCAACTTACAACCTAATATACCATTGCCTGCATCTTACCAAGTAGGAGGCACAGGGGGGATACTGACACATACTCATTAAGAAAAATGTTACTCTTGTCCAGTGATGTCACAGTTTCCCTGGTCAACAGCCCCACAACCAAGCAAATTGAAAAATGCAGCCACTGGGCCTCAGAAACAGGACTCTAACTTCCCCCACAAAAAAATCAGAGACAGGAAATACCTTGGAAATATCTAGGTACTCAGATGAGGAAGCACGCCACTTCAGAGTCTTTTTCCAAGGTCAATTGCTTACCCCTTGGTGACTTATTGTTTAAAAGCTTTCTGATCTCCCTGCCAACCATTCTATTATGGGCTTGGTCCACTTGGCTTCCATTTTATTCCTGTATTAAAACATGAACACAACCATGTTGTTTTGGGTTTTCCCTCCTATGGCTTTTCTTCTTCAGGCTACGTTTTCAAAGCCGTAGAACAAATAAACCAGATTCTCTTCTGAAGCAAATCACAGCATGTTTTATTTATCTCTTTTATTTCTTTGGCGGGATATCGAAGGCGAAAGGAAAGCTGACCTTTCCTTTCCTTTGCTGACATTACTCCAAGGGAGAGTCAATAGCATCTGTGTGGAGAGGAAACAGAATGGGTAAGCTAATGGAATACATTTTTAAGGGTTTTGATTAAACTGTCTGTTGTAGCATTTTGGCATGAATTGTTAAAAGGTCTCTGGAGAGAGACCAGCTGATTTTTCTCAAGGGTTGTGCAAAGTGCTTAGTTCTAGAATCCTCCATTTTCTTTGGATCATGTCAGTCCCATCATTCACTTTTCTGGAAGTAAAACCAAGAAACAGTTTGTGGTGTTCAGGTGTGATCTGGCCCTGAAATGAAATGGAATGTTTTACACAACCCTTTTTTTTTTTCTTCAAGGTAGAACATTTAAAATTGTGTCTCCTCAGAGTCAGTTCTTCCAAGCAGGCTGGATAGGAATCAGTTACTTGAAAAACAAATCTCTCAGAGCTCTTATTAATATTTATTAGAAGGAAAGTTAACACAAGAATTCCAACAAGTACTTTATTTTCGAACGAGGGTGTTGAAGATCTCACAATATAGTCAGGTCGATGTGGAGTTATGTATTCTTCCAGGCTCCTGGTGTCTAGTTGCAGAGAGTTTTTTTAAGCAAAAAGTGTTCTTTAATTTGAGCCCTTGAATGAATTTAGTGGAAAGGACACAATATAGAAGTCCTTTGAATAAGAATCAGTGGAGGAGAAGGAGAAGGAGAAGGAGAAGGAGAAGGAGAAGGAGAAGGAGAAGGAGAAGGAGAAGGAGAAGGAACACAACCTAAATAGTTCTTCCTCCTTATTTTGCCTAGTTAGATTATTTACTGGGAAATTCAGTCTCTAGACGAATTTTGCTTGATTCTAATTTCATGTTGCCTTGGGGATCTGGTAGGAGAAGAAAGTTAAAATTATTTTCCCTATGGTGGATATTATGTATACAGTTCAAATCAGGATATCATTTCAAGATCTGAGATAAAGATATAACAAATCAATGGAATGACAATTATATACGAAGAGGGGTCATGTAGATCTTTGTCCATCTAAAGTCAAATGACTCATTACCCTAACACATCCTTGGAGGATGTCTCAGTGATCATGCTACCACAAGACCAATGGACAATGGTCTAACCTTATCATTGGGAAATTATTCCTGTTGTAACTGAAATAATAAGAGTTAGCTCACTTTCTTTCCAGATGAGGTTCTTGGTGGTACCTAAAATACTGACTCTTTCAAAAATCTTATGGTGATTTATCACTGAAAAAGCAACATATTTTTGCTTAAGGGAACAGGTGTTTCCATTTGGGGGAGGGGGAGTGGAGACTTTATAGATTCTTAGTTAAATGTATGCATATGAGACAGATATATTGGACACAGGGGTATGGCTATCAGTTTTGTGATCCTAAGTTCTCCATCTTTGGAAGATTTTTATTTCATTCTCATCTCAGCAAAAGGTCTTGACTCTAGAAGCTCTCTACTTAGAAACCCCAGTAATTCCATAGGTATCAATAACAACTCCATCTGTGATTTTTATGATTTAAATTAATACCAAAGTGCAGGCTGAATTCTAAAAACCTCGCAGGCTGATTTCAAAATAACTCCTGGGAGTTTCATTAAATCTTTTTAATGGGCACTGTCAAGTGAACCCTCTGTTCCTGGTGAAATTGTTATATTTCTTTCTCAGCTCAGCTTGTTCTCTAGGAAGGGAGTGATTGTTTTAAAGCAACAGAGAAAAAATATATCCCTGAAGTAAAACAGCCTTTATTAAAAAAAAAAAATCTGTTTATTACACCGTTTTCCTTCCTGTGTGTCAAGGTCCCATTTCAGATAAGAGTCTTTTCAGCACGGTTTAAAAACTCAGTCCTTTAATCTATTCAGGATTAAATTAAAAAAGTAGGGAGAGAGAAATTTAATGGAACTACAAAGGGTTGCTTTGAAAATACTGTCATATTTATTATGGGGTAGAATTAAATTTATTCCACCTCCTAAACTTTACCTCATAAGAATTGTTGCAATACTACCAGGTCCTTACTGAAAACATTGAATGCTTCTTTTTCAGTTACGCAAAAATCAAAACCAGTTGTGATGCTGAGAGAAAAACAAAACATCATTCAGATGAAGGAAATGTATTTATTCAGCCAACTGGAAGTCAAAAAATAGGGTGTGAGCTTTTGAGGTTTCAGAAACTCTTCACCAGGAATTTTTTTAATTACTTTTTTGTTTATAGGTAAGAACACAATGCAGGTATTGAATAGTGTTTAAGATACGCCTGAATGCAACTAGGATCAGACAGGCCAATTCCACATTATTAAAATAGACAAAATTCAGTTGAATGGAGAATAGACCAGCAACCCCAGGAATTGAAAGTTCCCACTGGATTCAATATCTTGGAAAGCATTTAAGATTCATAAATCTGAATGTTTGCCAGCTGACTGTAACGCCTCTCTACTTTGACTGGGGTCTCAAGGGTTCCTAATCTCATTCCTTGCTTTACATTTATTTATTTATTTATTTATTTATTTATTTATTTGGGAATAAATCAAAGCTGATTTCATGTTTAGATCCTTTGGAAAAAGAATAATCAGACAAAGAGTGACGTAATGGGCATTTTTTATGTTAACGAAACCAGAGATCGTTTTCAATACTGTTTAAGCTTAAAAGGACCATTAGAAACTCAACTTGATAGAATTAGCTAGTGGGTGAGAATATGCAATCTCAGGAACATGCTCACAAAAATTTTAAAAAATCAGATTATTCCAAATCCATATTGCTGTTACCCATATTGAAACAATATTCCATTCCGTTAGATTTTGTGAGATGTCCGTTTTCAAAAAGCACATCGTTTCTAAATATTTACTCTCTTTATGGATGCGTCTTTCCAAAATGGGTTTGTTTGAATTGTTGTTTGATGTCTGGAACATGGAACAGCATGGCAGATGTTAGTGTGGAATCTAGGCACGTGTGTGCAAACGACTTGTGCTTTTCAATCTCCAAGAAATATACGAGGGATTTCTTCTACAACTGTGCTTCCAGGGTAAGACTCTTGAGAGGCTAACTCCCGTATTTTCTAAGTCAAGCTAAAGTCAACAGTAGTTGTGATGAACCACGGCTTCTTGCTTGCTCTTCATGTAATCCAGCATCCTTCATGTAGTCCAGCATCCACCCAAATGAAACAGTTGTTATTCGCTTTGCTGAGATGGAGCTGAGAGTAAGGGCTTGTTCATATTCTCATAGGAAACGATTCTCATAGGAAAAAAGGAGCTGCAGAGGAGCTGCTTTGAGCATCGGATACTGAGTTGCCATTTAAGAACTTCAAATCCAACTTTGGGAAGGTGAATTTTGGCAGCTAAGATGGATATAGACTGCAATTGGCTATTGAAGATGGGTTGTTGGTTTTAATGAAGAATAATAGGTAGGCTGCAAACCTGAATTGGATAGGGCAATGTCTGCCTTACCGAGGAGAATTATTTGACCCTATCCAAAGAAACATGCTGAAGCCCAGGAGAGGATGAAAATTACCAGGAGAGGGTATGACTGGGGTCCAGAAGAGAAGAGAAGAGAAGATCAAAAGATGAGACAATTAAGGGTTTACCTGCCAGAGGGAAACCAGCAGACAATGAACTGCCAGCCAGAATTGAGAGAACAGCCACTCATCTTTGTAAGTGCTTCCTTTACTCCATAATTATGACATTGGTAGGGTCATAAATAGGGTAATGCATATGTTCAGTGTGTGTGTGTGTGTGTGTGTATGGATGGATGGATGATAGATAGATAGATAGATAGATAGATAGATAGATAGATAGATAGATAGATAGAATATATATAAATAATTTGCTCTTGGCTAAAAGATGGAATTCAGAAAAAAGTGCTTGAAACACACCACGCTGATTTATCAACAGAAAAGTAGGAATACAATCTCCACAGGTGAATGTCAAGCCATTAGCTGGCTGTAAACTGCATGTACAAAGTTACCTGGAAGTGAACTTCCTACTGTTATTTGCTATCAGAAGCTCAAATAAAAAGGAGGAAAATGGAACATTATTTGTCAATGGTGCCCTGGGGGGAGGGGGTGTCAAAAGTGTCAAAATGGTCTGTGTGATTTTATGATTGAAGCCCACCCCTTTTATGTGTGTGCAAGGTACACTAAAAAGGGGCAGTGCTCCAATTGCCTTGTCACACCAGCCATTTTGACACTGTTGACCTCAACCCTCTGGGCATCCTTCCTATTTGCAGTCTGTCTCAATCAAATCAGCTGGATCCATACATGCACCCCAAGACAGTAATTTTGTTCTCATGATACAAAAAATCCAAATCTGGTTACAAAAATGTCAGCACTTTCTGTTTTTAAATTCTCATGTTCTTATTCTTGTTCTTGACAATTGGTGGATTTTATTGTTTGTTCTTTTATTTAATTTGTTTTATTGAAGACTCTTTGCCTCTTTTATTGTACACTTCTTTGGGCTCCTTTTGGGGAAGGAGAAAAGAGGGGCAGAAGGAGGGTCATCCTGAATCACAGTAATCTAACTTGTTCAACATTCTTTTTCACATTGGCCAACCAGGTTCTCGAGAGTCAGTTAGTGTAGTGATTAAGGTACCAACTAGAAACCGTGAGACTGTGAGTTCTAGTCCGGCCTTAGGCATCAAGCCAGCTGAGTGACCCTGGGCCAGTTATTCTCTCTCAGCCTAGGAAGGAGGCAGTGTCAAACCACTTCTAGAAAACCTTGCCAAGAAAACTGCAGAGACTAGTCCAGACAGTTGCCAGGAGTCAACACTGACCTGAAGGCAAAAAGAAAAATAAAATCAATTTCCTTTGCAAGTTCTATCTACAATGGATTTCATAGTCTTCAAATTATTATATGACCCTCAGGGCTAGGAGCCCTTATTTTGTTTGTTTGTTTGATTGATTGTCTTCTCCTCCTCACACCAAAAGGCAATTTGGTAGGAATACACCAAAGAAAACGCTATTTTCTTACGATGCTGAACCATATGTTGAACTCAGCATGGCTCAGCAGTGGACTCTCAGCCACAAGTCTTCTGAATTGTAAATGCCAGAAATTATGCATTGCAAAAATAATTGCCAGAAGAAGAGGGGGAAAAGTGTAGACCCTGGAATACTCTCATGATTTATTGATATTGTTCCCTATCATCTCTGCATATAATCTGGAAATGCATTCTTGTTGCCACTCACTCAAACAGCAAAATATTTATTCCAATACATTCCAGTAGCAGACTGAATTAATCATGATCTGCCAGTCTGTACCCTAGGAAATGCTAACCACAGTGAGGTTGCCCAGAAGCTGTAAGGTAGCTCTTACATACAAATGTGCTTCATGTAAATCCATGCACTTTTGCTTCTATACTACTGCAAAAAAATTAATTTGCCATCTTCTCACTAACAAATAAAATGATCACTTGGCCATCTTCCCTTGTCATCCTATTTTTGAATATTGAGTGATATTCATTGTAGTTTACAGCTGCCTCCTATAGCAGGCAGGAACCACCTATATTCTCTTGAGAGGGTTTTGAATGGCATGCTAGAAATCACCCTCTAAGATTTAAGAGGACCAAGAAAAAACTAAAGTTGATTTCCTTTCAAAAGAAGATAAATACCATTTGTTAAAAAGAATGACAATGCTGGTTCCCTATCTATTTTATAGTTTTATTCTTCAGTTACACTAAAAATTATACTTCATTTGGGGTCTGCATGAAGGAGCTGAGAGTTTATCCCTCAGTCTTATAGTGCTCTTATCTTCCCTTCCTGCACAACTTACCTGGGACAAAGTCCTATTGCATTCAATGGAATTTACTTCTGAGTTGACCTTCGTAATATTGTCAATTAATCACTAACCTGGACAAATTTCTTCATAAACCTTATTGAAGATATAGATATAAATGAGATGGATATAGATGATACACTGTAGATTTATTTATTTATTGCATCTGTATGGCTGCCTATCTCCCGTAGTGACTCTGGGCAGCCTACATAATAAAACACTCCAAATACACAAAAAACTATTAAAAACAGCCAATTTAAATTAAAAAGGTAAAACAAGATGAAAAATAAGATGGTGGAAATGCATATAAAAAGTGCATTCGATTAACTATCATATAGCCATCAAGTAGGCCCCCCTATATCATGGGATCCCCAAGCTAATTGACAGAAGGCCAACAGGGTTGGGGCCAGCCTCACTTCAGAATGACGTTCTACAGGGCAGGGGCCACAGCAGAAAAGGCTTTCCTCCTAGGTCCTTCCCGAAGAAATTCCCTGGCCGACAGGACCTGCAACAGGCCTCTCCTGCCAGACCTGATGGGAGGGGTAGATATATGGGGAGAGGCAGTCCCTCAAATAACCTGTTCCCGTGCAAAGTAGGGCTTTAAAAGTCATAACCAGCACCAGTGCAGCTCACAAAGTGGAGGTGTTACATGGGCATGCCGAGGCATCCCCGTCACTGTCCATTCCGCCGCATTTTGCACAAGCTGAAGCTTCCAGATACTCTTCAAGGTCAGCCCTATGCAGAGTGCATTTCAGCAGTCCATTTGGAAGGCGACTAGGGCATGAGTGACCGAGAGTAGAGACTTCTGATCCAGGGATGTAGATGTAGATATAGATGATATACTGTAGATACTTTCCAACTCAGTCATATTGGACCATTTCGCCTAGAAACGTTGGACTCGTTTTTCTTAAATTTTCCTTTAAAAGAAAACATAGGGCATTGTCTATTCCATTTTTTCTTGGGATTTTGCTTTTAAATCATTGACTTGAGCTTCGGAAGAGAAAAACAAATTTGAATAAATAATATAAGAAGCCTTGCTACCTCCTGTGTTATAGCGTCATGACGAAGAGGCTGTTTTTTAGACCATAAGTGACCCGAGTTCTAAATGGAGCACTATTCTAATTTGGACTGGCCAGTTCTACTTTCCTAATTTCAGATAGCAGACTATTTTAAAACTTGTTCTGCTTCATTTCATTCCGTGTCAAATTGCTCTTTCTTTAATTGGAAGAGAGCTTCGCCGGCTGCACAATGGTGGCCATAAAAGAGGTTTCAGACTGCTGACGTGCAATTTTATATTTTCAGCTTCAAATAAAATATTATAAAAGTGTAGCTAATAATACTTTCTAAGCCAAAAGGACCCCCCACCCCGCAAGCCTTTTAAAAGATCCATTAGAAAGAAAAAGGGATCTACTCTGAATGCCACTGAGTGTGCCAAGAATCCCAAGAGTTGGAGTAAATACTTCATATATCTTTCCAGACTAACACATTTTATTAAAAGCATAAGCTTTGGTGAACTATAACTCACTTATCAGATGCATGTGAGTGAAAAACTTCTGCTTTTAATAAAATTTGTTACTCTGAAAAGGTGCTACCAGACTCCTCCTGATTTTTGGCTCCCTTAGACTACCACAGTTATCTTCCTACATTATTTATACCTGTATCGATGTACCAAGGCAACACATTTTCATGGTAACATTGCAATAAAAGGACAGATTCCAGAATGAAGCTTGTTTTAATAGAGATATTATTCAATTCCTCCCTTTTAGTGTCAAAATTAGGGATATCTTCTTCTTTTTTGTGCTACAATAATGTAGTTATCACTTGAGTTTCTCCAGAAACATCAAAAGATGACAGCTAAGACAACCTTTTATTCTTTAGATACAAAATGTATCTAAAACCTAAAACCTAGGCTCATTTTGAATGAAATAAGATCAGGACTGCATGTCTACCTCAGTCTGTTGTGTGTTTTACTTATTTGTCTAGATAGGAGAGGACCTTAACATATAAGCTATACAAAATAGAAGGCCTCCCCTAGAGTTGGAGGGAGATGACCAAGTCTGTTTTTCATGTGATGTCCATTCTATCAAAATCAGTGCTTTGATTTAAAAATTCCCCTGCTTTTCAACCATTGTGATATGCTGGGCAAGGAGGATCTGTCTGCTAGTTGACCTGTCAACTCAAACTTCTAGGAAGGTTACCCAGTTCTACCTAGTTGCTGTTAGAAGCTTTATGGTTTAGCTGCAACATATCATAAGAATGAGGAATAGACTTTATATTCTCTCACCATGTTTGATTAACTCTACTTTTTAATTAGCGATTTGTATTGGTTGTTTTCTTTTATTTTGCCATCAAGTGGATTGTATCTGGACTTTCCTTTTTTGGTCTCTACCTATACATCAGTTTTATTACTCTTAATCTAAAATGCAATAAAATGTATAAAAGAACCTATTAACATATAGATGCGATATAAACCAACAATCATGAGCAACTGAGCAATGTTTCAAGGGATTTCTTTTTTTCTTCTATTATTATTTGTTTTTATTCATTCATAGTGCAAAGAACAAACAAAAGAATCACATCTTTAACTGGTGTTCTTTGGAAATCTGTGTTTAGCCAGGAAGCTAGGAAGTATCTAGGTAATATCATAAGGGATAGTCTGTATCCAGCAAGGTGTTTTTTTTTTTTTTTTTTGTAAATCCACAGCCGATGTAACCAAAATATTTAGTTCTTGTAAAATCTGTTTAATCTGTTGGTTATTCCTCCTGGTGCACCAATGATTTTGCTAGATCTTTTCCATAGACTACCAATTTCAATCACTAAAACTCTAATTTTTTCAAGCCAATTTAGTGTAGTGGTTAAGGCATCTGGCTGGACACCAGAAGACTGTGAGTTTTAGTCACTAATTGTATGATTCCTACACCCTGAATATGAAAGAGGTCTTGAGAAGTTTTGAAATTAAATGGAATAATTGTCCAAATAGAGGGAGTCTTTCTGAATTTAAAAAGTCCTAGGCAAACTCTTATTTTATGGGCTAAAAGTGTGCATCAATAGCAACAACACTGCAATTCACTGGATGATGGGGTATGACCTTCTTAGTCATCTACTGTGGGTATTATGAGCTACCTAGCATAGGAAACCATCACCATCAATCCAATGGATGGTATGGTATTATGGCCAAGTCATATGAGTTCTCATTGGAGGAAAAAGGGAAGAGGTAGGACAAAATACAAGTAGATCACACGCTGAAGAACTGGGTCTCAGCAGCAGTGGTGAGCTAAAGCATTCCCCACCACTCATGTCTCTTCAGTGTGCTCTGTTCCCAATGTAGAATCTTAAGTATACATTATTCAACAGTGTCATTGCTGCTACATTGAAAACCAAAGGAGAGAGAGGTAGAATAGTGCCAAGCTACATAAGTAGGCACTTTGGAAGAGATGGCATGTTCAAAAGTAGGTTGCAATCTAATTTCAGCAAGCACAGTTGAGCAGTGCCAGCTATGCATGGATGAAGGCTAGGAACTTCCAGAATAAAAGTCATTATCTGAAAGCACATAGATGTTGAGACAACACAGATGTATGTTGAACATCTCAACATAGTATATACTCTTGCTATGATATAAATCAGTATCCACCTTGCTGGAAACCTGGATTCTTCATCTTGTCCTGACAATGCTCTGTCCATTGGACCTCAGCTATTTATAATCAACTTTGTATGTCCCAAACGTTGGACGAGAGAGAGAGAGAGAGAGAGAGAGAGAGAGAGAGAGAGAGAATAGATGGGATTTTCATTCCACTGTTAGTGTCTTTGCTAATTTTGCTCTCAGAATGGCAATAACTGTATTAAATTGTTTATTCTCAAATTTCGATGCTGACCAAAATGTCTGTTTGTGCTGATCAAGTGGTTTTCAACCATGTTTCGAAGTTTTTTAGACATTTTTCAGAAGTTGCTCTATTAAAAGAATAGTAACAGCAGACAAGCTTTTCTTAAAGACAATATGGTCATCCATAACAGTTCTCCCTAACAAACATGCAAATGCAGAAAAATTCTAGATGTGCTTTAGGGCACCCTCACAGTTCACTGGGAGAATGGAACACAGCCGTAGTGGCTGTCCACCAGGCTGTCCACAGGAAGGGTCAGTATCATCAAAATGACAGTGCAACTGAGCAATCAAAGCCCCACCCCTTTTTAACATCTGTTCCATGCATTGCATGCACATAAAAAGGGAAGGGGCTTCACCCTCACTGGCTGTTGAGATGAACGTGTGTCATGATGCCCTACTTTCTAACATACAAAAGTTCCAAGACAGATCTGCAGGAATTTCTTACAAAACATGCTGATAAAAAGTTTCTTAAGGAAACATAGAATTAGGACAATAATAGGGATTTGGTGATAACACAGGTAATAACTTTCATGAAATAATATTGTTCTGGGTGTTCCTTTTTCTGTTTTGATAATTGTGCTATCTTGATGTCATTCTACAATTACAACTGGCTTTTCATGAATATAAATGTTATTGCAGCTGAGTTTTCATAAATCAAATAATATAGTCTATTTATGAAAGCTCCGATACCAAATAAAAATATTATTCATATTATTCATATTACTTTGCAGCGTTTGATGACTTTCTGGGGCAACTAAAATGACAGGGGGAAAAAACAGCAGCAGATAAGCTTCCTTAGGTTTTGGAAGATCACCTGACATTCAGTGTAGGCACGAAAGAACTAAAAGGAGAAGGGAAGCAAGCAAACTGTATGTTTCTCTCTTAATATTCTCCTTCTTCTCCACCTCCATCACACATAAATAAATTGAAGAGACAAAATGTCATAAGGATATGTCAGTTTTAGGCAAACTTACTTTGGTCACTTTTGCCTCAGTAAAATTCAGGATGGCCTTTATAAAATAAAGGGCTGTGAAAGTGGGAAGTAGGAAAACTGCAGCAATCTTTCTTTCTTTTCTTTCTTTCTTTCTTTCTTTCTTTCTTTCTTTCTTTCTTTCTTTCTTTCTTTCTTTCTTTCTTTCTTTTTTTCCTCCTTTCTTCCTCCCCTCCCCTCCCTCCCTCCCTCCCTTCTTCCTCCCTCCCTTCTTCCTTCCTTCCTTCCTTCCTTCCTTCCTTCCTTCCTTCCTTCCTTCCTTCCTTCCTTCCTTCCTTCCTTCTTCCCTTCCAGACTTCAGCAAAGGTTCCTTCTAGCAGGAACCACGAGTCCAGGAGGTCCTGCAAAATGTAGACTTGCTTCTTAAGGGGAGTATGACCTTGTCAAACACTAAAACTAGAACCAGGATAGAGTCACATCTATTACCAACTATGAACATCTCGATTACACAGGGATTTAATCTGAGCTGTTTGGATCCATCCAGACCCTCAGAGTCTCCAAGCACTGATCATGATTTCCACAACATCTCTGGCTTGGCCTGAAATAATGATATTTAGTTGTGTATCATCACCATACTAATATCTCAACCCAAACTCACCCCATCTCTCCCAGCAGCTTCATGTAGTTATAATAGCATGGGGAGAGAACTGAGACCTCTGGCACCCCACATTGCAGGCGCCACCAGCTTGACTGATCTTCTCCTCCACACACCAAACCTCACACACCAACTGAAGCCACTCGCTAAGGAAGGAGCAAAACTTCTTAAACAGTGCCTCCAATCTCTAGCCCTCACATGTGCTCCAGAAAGAGTCCATGTTTGATGCTATCAAATGCCACTGAGAGGACTAAAAGGACCAGGAGGGTTCACTCCTTCCATCCAGGTCCTGACACAGGACATCCACCAGGACAACCAATGTGTGTATTCACCCCATATCCAGACCTCATTTAATTTCATGTGATACCAATAGAGGCAAATATGTGTAGCTCAGGGTTGAACTGTGGAGTCTTTGGGGTTCTCTGAGCTTGGTTCTTTTCTTGCAAACGTTTCATTACCCCATTAGGTAATATCTTCAGTGTTAGAATGGGATGGGGTTTGCTCTCTATTTATGTACTGTGGCATGCTTTGCCACCAGGCACACAATCAAGCAGTGAACAATACCCTAATCAAAGAACTACCAGAGGAGCAAAACAAAACCCCCACCCCCACCAGCATTGGCAAAGCATGCCATAGTACATAAAGAGAGAGCAAACCCGATCCCATTTTAGCACTGAAGATGTTACCTAGCCGGGTAATGAAACATTTGCAAGAAAAGAACCAAGCTCAGAGAACCCCAAGGACTCCACAATTTCATGTGACTCATTGACTTATTTCTCAGCCTTCTATCTCTGAAGTAATTTATGAGGCAGCTTATAAGCAGGTTTTGAAGCCACAACAAAATAATATCTTTAAAAAGCATCAGAGACCCAGCTATTTAATTCAAAGCTTGAAGAAATAAGACCTAAGGAAAAAATATATAGACTTGTTGGAACTGGCCAGATCGAATATTCCAACATTTTGTTTCTTACAGTAGCCAACCAAATATTTCTGGATGCTCACAAATTGGAGATGAAGACATATCTCTCTTCTGGGTGCCACTGCTTTCATCTGGAAGGTAACACTGACACCTCGAGACTAATAGACCTTAATAGGCCTGCCTGTCTTCCAATCCCCTTTTAAAACCAGATAACTGTTTTAAGAGAGATGGATCCAAAGTTAGTGTGCCACTACAAAAAAAAACCCTGTCTTTCTTTAATAGACCCCTAGCATCAAATCATAGCTGTACTCAAAAAAGGTTCTCCATCACTAGTTTCTATTGTTTGGGGCAAGTTAAAAGTTTTGATGGCATGGTCCTGTGCTAATGACAGCAGAAGTCATATCCAGGCTATGCCTCTACTTCTGTCTGTAGTTCGTCTCTTAGGAAAATATTATCTCCTGATAAACTACACAGCACTAGGTATGTGGCCATTGACACCAAGCAAAGGAGCTTCTCCATCCTGTCTTACTTCATCCAAGGTCTATTGCTCTCTGAACAAATAAAGCATCAACTCCCCTCCAAGTTTGGATCACAAGTCAAAACTTTACATGGGCAGTCATCATGCCTTCCAACAGCCACGTCTCCAGGAATACTCTCTGAAAGCTGCAAATAAATGGCATCCTATGCAGTGTGCAAAAATATTGTCATTGGCATCATGTAGATCATTGCTTCTCCCTACTGCTGAGAGGAGGGCTGTGTTTCCCAGCTGTTGATTTCTGGAAGAGTTCCAATTCTCTAAATCACATGCACCCCCGCCCCATTTTGCCATATGTGCTGGCAAATATACAAATGGCAATTTCAACTCAGCCCTAATTTTATCTAATTTATTGCTGCTTTCAGTATTATTTGAGTAGCTTTAAAATGATTCTTAATGTTTATTGGTATGTTCTGTAAACTGCGTAAATATAGGCAGGACCAAAAAAATAAAAAAAAATAGAAATTGGATAGAGAATATGAGGGAGAGGCAAGGAAAGAGAGAAAGATCACCAGCTATACCAACTAGTTCAGAGAATGGTTAAGTTCTCAGAGTCTTAATATATCATGTTTTCTCTAACATGACAAACCAATCTCTTAATGCCACTGGGATCTTGGGCATTTCTCACCCAAAGTAAGGAGAAGCTTTTATGCTGTTCGCTTTTCTTAAAGATTGTCAGAACCAGATAGAATAATAAAGATACAGACTCATTCCATTAAGTGCCACCAAAGTCATGATTAGTATGCTAATAGACAAATGGGAAGGGAGACATGATGTAAAATGTGTCAGAAGAATAAATAGCCCCATATTTAGAAGGTAGAATGGAAGCATGGTTATGCAAGAAATGGAGGAATGTATTATGGAAGCTCCAAGTTTTAGGTTGGTGGTAACTCTTTGGTGGGGCTTCATGGTCCTCAAAAGAGAATAAGTTAAGTCTTATAGAAGAGTTAGAGTCTGAAAGTTATTTCGAAAAAAAAAACTGGCCTGGCTATAATGTTAATATTAAGTGGGGAAAGGTGTAAGATAAAACCAGCTGTGACATTTTGCTTGAAGACAGAGAAGGCAGTTTCTACTGCTGGTCTCCAATGGCGGTCGGTAGAGGTGCCTGCAGGATCCAATTATTTTGTCAAAATGGCAAAACATGTAACAGCATGACACAACCCTTTTTGTATGTGTGATGTCATGACTCACATACAAAAAGACGGGGTTTGCATAGAGTGAGATTCGTTTCATCATTTGTCCCCCTGCTGCTGTCTGCCCCCCACCCCCTGCCACAGATGCCTCTGATTTTTAAGGTTATATAGACCTATCGTAAGAAGACTCATTTGATTCTTCTTTACATATTATCTTAACTTCATAACGTTTAGGGTTTGATTCAGTGGTGTGCTTTCAGCCAGACTATGCTGTATTTGCACTAGACTAGACTAAGCTAAAATGAGTTTGGGTGGTTTGCAGTTCAACATATTGTGAAAACCCAGCCATTCTCTTAGCGTGTTCTGTGAACTCAGCCATCTCATGAAGCTATGAAATGGTTTATTTGCTTGGGTATCGCTTGTCATGCAAATGCGTCAGTGGAGTTTTTAACTTGGGTTTGGAATTAAACAAGTTGTGTGAATTCAGCCTAGGTGTCTTATTCAACTCCACGTTTGTCTGCAGGACCAGTCCTTTAGGGAGGCAAAGTGAATTTACCTTCTTGGATGCCCAGGTGGAAGAGTTAGTGGATTGAGGGCCCCACTTACAAGCCTCCTGTTCCACAAAGCCCAACTTAATATATTGCAGGCTTAGTCAAAACAAAGGATTGTGGTGACCGGCACTTGGGATTGCTGAGCCATGGGAATGCACTTGTCTCTGGGATGGCAAGGACTTCAGAGAGCTAGAACAATCCAGTCAACCTGTTGGCATGGATTTGTTCAATTCCTCAATACAAACCCAGCCTCTTTGGATAGTAAATGATTCAAGATGTTGGGCAAAATCAGATCACATTGAATTAACCAAGGCTCTGGGTTTGCACAATGTTGGGGGGGGCGGGCTTTTGAAAGGAGCTTCAGCAGAGACGAAGCCAACATTCCTGCACCAAGCAGTGGGACATCTTGAATTGCCCCGGCTTGCCAGGCTGCAGTTCCTGTTGTGTTTGTGGTCATTCTAACAAAAGCTAGTGGGAATCTCTAGTTAACATGGAAGCTATGAAGACCCATGATCCAAGCAAAGATTTTAAGCCGAAGCTAGAAAGGTTCAGTTAATAATGTCCAGAAATAAGGCCCAATATTTCATGATTTCGGCAAACTGGAGTTAAAGTCGTTCTGCATTCCAGTGTTCTACTGCAAGGAAAGAAAACTAGGATGACCTGCTTAGACATAATATCCTTCAGAAGAAGGAATTGGTAGAGGAATGAAAATCTACAGCAATAATGAATGACCCTAACCCCTTTCTGGCCAGTGCGCTATTTTATTGGCCAAGACAACCCCATTCATTTTGAAGTCATGGGCTATGAAAATTACTTTTGGCGGAGTTTATTACAGCAAGTAATGAGACCATAAATCTGCAAGCTGTTTGCTTAGCTTTTGAGGCAGTGAGGACAGGAAAAGTTGCTGTTTAGGTTACGATGAAAAAGAAGTAAAACCCTGCCTTTAAAAAAGCAAAACAGAAGAGCCTCATATATCCTCTGAATACTTATAGTCGGGTTTCTCCTAACTATTGTAATTATGTGGTTATGGTTCAATATGAGAGATTAAATCAGAAGAACTCACATATCCCATATGCTGTAATGATATCTATTTAATAAGCACAGTTGTTTTTTTTAATTTATCAGTTTATCTATCATACCATTTCGATGCTGCCGGGCAGTTCACAATCAAAACATACAATAAAGTAAGATGTGCATGCTTGAAACCATAAAAAAACACGCCATACAGGCAATTTAAAAATCAGTGAAAATTAAAACGAAGAGAAATAGAACTAAAAACCGCCTCCAGCACCTCATCCATAAAGATGACAGCAAATCAATGATTTCATCCCCAAAGGACCAGCAGAACAGTACCACGTCCACTGCCTTTTTAAAACACAACAGCCTAAGGGCAACCTGGATGAGATGTCCTGCTCCAGACCTCCACCACATAACTTTTCAGTGGCAGGACGTGGAGTATTTCCTCTCAGGTCAATCAAACAGGATGGGCAGATTCACTCTGAAGGAGGTATTCTTGAAGATAACCAAGCACCAAGCCATGGGGAGATTTTGGGGTTAAAACCCAGACTCTGAATTGTACCAGGAAACCTACTAGCAACCAGTGCATTGCCTGCAGAGCCTGCATCATGAGGCTGAAGTGGGTCTCACCCACCAGCAAATGGGCTGCCACATTCTGTACCCAATTGCAGTCTTCAAAGGCAGTCCCATGCAATGTGCATTGCAGTAGTCTAACCTCAAAGGGATGAGGGCATAAGTCATTCTCCCCAGGGCTTCTTCTTACTGCATTTTTCTCCTTGCCTAATTACTTCTGTGGTCTCCATTCAGACTTTTCCGGATCAAAACTGGAAAATACCTGAGGTATGGCCTTACCTAGGGCGTTTTGGAGCCTGTTTCAAATATTGACTTGCAAGGCATTAACAGACAGTAAGAACTTGTTCTGCCTGTTGAAATATGTGGAAAGAGATTACGTTATTGATGTAGAGGGCTAATTTCTAGAATTATGCAAAGATTGGATTGGTCATTTTGCTTTGCTGTTTAGAAGCAGAGGGCCCATATAACCATATCTAGCTGACCTTAGTTGGCCTTGAAAAGCTAAGCATGGTTGGTCCTGGTTAGTCTTGAGATGGGAGACTATCAGGGAATCCCAGGGTTGTAAACTAGAACATCCAGAAAGAAGGAAATTTTCAATCACATTTTGTTGCTATGAAAATTACATAGCCATGAAATCACCATGAATTTTACCATTCACTCAAAGCAGTTTTATAGTGAATCCATTCTTTAAAGCTCTATATAGAACTGGTATTGATACTGGTATAGAATATAGAATAATTTGAAATAATAATTCAAATAATTTCAAAAGCATACTTTCAAAACGTTCAGGGAGCTGCATCTTTTTTCAGATGTTAGCAACACAAGACTCCTTAAAGCAACTATGTCTGTTTTCAGGCTCACACAAAAGTATAAAAGAAAAAGATGGGGCTGTTTTAAAGAGGTGTTATGATTGCATTCCCCTGTTTTCTGGAGCACCTTTTCTGAATTATTCGTGAAGATGCACAGCCTGGGAAATAGGCATGGCTACTTTCTTGAGTTGACTCATCAAATAGCTCCATCTTTTTTCAGTCCCACATGGAAGCCTGGGAAAGATGCAGCTGCTTTAAGAAAGTGCTTCACTCATGCTCATATGGATTCCAAAACACTTCTTCTGAATAATTTTCAAAGCAAGCACTTACCTATGATATGTTCTAAAGAATTCTGTAACGTTGTTCAGTGATCCATGTGTTTGTTTTCCTGGCTAACCATGGCTTACACCAGAAAATCCATGGTATTCTCAGGAGTCTTCTCCAACCCCGCATTCAAAACCTATTTCTATCCTGCTTCTTCAAAGTCCAAATTTCATTTCCATAAAGTGCCACAGGGAAAGCCATTCCCATCATGATTCTGATCTTTATACATAAAAATGCATAGATACCAAAATAATATGCTATTGATGTGCATGGACATTCCAGTTCTTTATTCCAAGACTTCTTGAATTTGGCTGTATAGATCCTTTGGTGAGGCCAAGCACTCTTCTGGATTCTATGGCACTAAGACACCAAACAAGTTAGAAAAGCAAAGCTAGTCAGAATGAAGTATTCTGACATGTACATACACACTTATGGTCTCAGGAAGGCCATAAAGCAGGTGTGCTCAGTGTTTGGACAATGGCTGTTCTTTGCAGCTCTTCAAAGGGATCTTGAGACACATTTCAGTCATAAGTCAGGGCTTTCACTGAAGGAACTGCACAGCACTCTGCTCTCAAATATTCCGTTTAGTGTATTCCAACAAAAGCATTTTAAAAGAATTATTGCAAAAGCTTATTATTTTGCGAGAACATTATTTCTTCTAGTGCTAGAGGGGATTTGGAAACAATGTGTATTGCTGCCTTATACAGAAATGTATGCAGATGTCAAAGTGCTTTAACTGAAGATGTTGACTCTGCCTTTTTTAGCAAATCGTATTTACACTGCATTAGAGCCAATCTGGTGCAGCGGTTAAGGCAACAGGCTAGAAACCAGGAGACTGTGAGTTCTAGTCCTGCCTTAGGCACAAAGCCACCTGGGCCAGTCACTTTCCCTCAGCCCTAGGAAGGAGGCAATGGCAAACCACTTCTTAAAAATCTTGCCAAGAAAATTGCAGAGGCTTGTCCAGACACCCTCTGAGAATTGGACACAATTGAATGGATTAAAAAAAAAATTACACTGCAGCTTCTTAGATTACAAAAGAACTGTCTTCTCTTCTTATTAACTGATCTAAGGATATATCCTTCACTTCTCCCACGTTCTCCAACAAAAGCATTCTCTTGTTAATTTCAAGTGTGGATTCTTCTGTCATGTTAATTTAGCCAAGTACAATTTTTAATTTTTATATGATTATCTCTGTCAGTATTTCTTTCTGCTTTCCCTGCTAATGTGCATATCTCAGAATGGCATTAGACAGATCTGATGGTCCACAAAACTCTATTCAAAAGTGTATTTTGGAGTCTTTAATAAGGATAATTTCAACTGATCTACATTTTATTAATGTTCATTTTTAAGTTAAGCAACTACATTTACATTTCTTCTGTTAACGTGCTGATTGAGACATAATTATCCTATGGGTGCTTCTCTGAATTTTGCAATATAGGACTTTTTTTTTTTTTTTTGGCAGACATGAATGTTCATCTTTGGGTGAACATGTGTGCAACACACATGTACATATGCCACCTACATGCACACACATGATGTGTGGATGACATCTAGGCTGTTTGATTTCTAATGATGGTTTTCTGATTATGTACTTGGGTTTAACTTTACTGTGGACATTGAATTTTTTTTTTTCTCCTTTCTTTGCTGCTGCAAAAACACACATTATCAACAACCGCAGAAAAAAACTGGGATTCAGACTCTATTTATCCCACACACTTTTGTTTTTCAAATGTCTGGCTGGGCATTGCTGCTATAGGAACCTGTTTCTGAGCTAAAATCTGGGACTTCAGCTCCAAATAAGCAAACAGATGTGATTAAGCCCCCTAAAGTTCAAAATAATTGCAAACAACTTGGCCTCAGTATGGCCCCCTAAATCAAATCTGTATGACTGAATCCCCATCCTACCAAATATACTAAATAGCCCTCAACATGGGGCCCGATATGTTTTCAGCATTTCTTTTGCAGGTCTGAAATGTACTGAAGCACAATGCAGAAATAGAGGCACGCACATACTACAAGGTCTAGGGAGATTGCCCCAAAACTAAACCTGTGTGAAATCGATGTGCTATGTTATTTAGCTGTCAAAGTCAAACTGTGCAGAAATACAATCAATGTCAACATTAATTGCAGAAATTAATTCTGCCATTTGCATTTTTACATAAACATACACGGGCTTAATTCTTACAGAGACCTCAGCAGTTAAGTTGTGTCTGGGCTAATCTAATTCTAGGCTGATAAGTGGAGACATTCCATCACACACACAAAATAAAATCTCAGCATAGCAGAAAGCAAATGCCAAAGTTATTATGATTCATGCACATTCGAATAATCCAATGCATAGAAAAGGAAACTTATTTCCCCCCACCCCTTTTCATGGGAAAAGTTTTATGTTCCCATATGTACATGGTTTGGCAAGATGTCAGTGTTCTTGTTTCAGCCAGTAACATCAAAAGCACAATCAGCGTCAAAGGCTGCCATTTTCCAGTAGAAGACAATGTTAAAAGAAGTAAAGTTACCAGGAACATGTTCACCCACTTTTGTGAAAGCTAAATTGTAAATGAACATCCAGTTTGAGCCTTTTCCTTCTATTGGTAGTCCCCAGTTTAAAAACAAGTTCTGTTCCCAAGGTCCATCCTTAAGTTGTATTAAGCTGGAACAGTGTTATTGTATAATACTGTATAAGTAGGAATGTGTAATGAACTCGAACCATTGTGTATTTTACTTGAATGTTGCTATAATAGGCTCCATTCTTAACTATGGGTCATCTGTAAGCTGGGTGTTCTTAACCTGGGGACTACCTGGTTTTAGTACTAATGAAAACCAGTGGTGTGTGGTTGAAATCAGGAAGGGATCACGGGCAAGGGAATTTCCTTAGTTCTTTTCTGGCTGTTCACCAATTCAGTCCATTGTCAAGTTCCTTATCCTGCTGCCTGGGAAAAAGAACATGGAAAGATTCTCTTCAAGATGCAAAAAAGGACAGTGCTCTTAAATCTTTAATCATTATTGTTCACTGGGCCCCAGATGAGTTGTGTGATCATACAAATGTCAACAGTTCCTTCTACTGTCTTTTAAATGGCTGTCTTAGAATCACAGCATGCAAAGACCTGATAATCTCACCCTTGGTGCTCATGGCATCCTGTGAAGTAAAGGGATGTTAGAGGTCACTACTTGGTTCTGAGGCATTCTTCAAAATGGAAGAATGGATTCAGAGTTTAGGAATGATAATGTACAGGAAAAGATGGACATTCTGTTCATACCTTGTAAACAGGTAGCCTGTCACTCCTGAAGTCAAGAGCGAGTTAGAAAAAAGATCAAAGGCGTCAAGGACAACCTGCCTTAATTGTAGAAAGCATGGAAGATGACCTTAATGGAAATATGCAAGAACTTCAAAAGGGGATGAAACATTTTTAAGTCATGCAGACATCTCCCTAATTAGGAGGAGGAGGAGGAGGAGGAGGAGGAGGAACAATGGAGGTGAATATGTGTAGCTCAGGGTTGAACTGTAGAATCCTAGGGGTTCTCTGAGCTAGGTCCTTTTTCTGCAAACATTTCATTACCCAGCTAGCTAACATCTTCAGTGCTGGAATGGGATGGGGTTTGCTCTCTGTATATATACTCTTGCATGTCCTGCCAGTGTTGGTGGGGGTGGGGGTTTTGTTTTGTTCCTCTGGTAGTTCTTTGATTAGGGTATTGTTCACTGCTTGATTGTGTGCCTGGTGGCAAAGCATGCCATAGTACCTAAATAGAGAGCAAACCCCACTCCCTTCTAGCACTGAAGATGTTACCTAACCAGGTAATGAAATGTTTGCAAGAAAAGAACCAAGCTCAGAGAACCCCAAAGACTCCACAGTTCAACCCTGTGTTGCAGCCACACCACTATGCTGACTCATATTCAATTTTCAATGAACTATAATTCCAAATTTCTGTTCACAAGGACAATTGCAAAGCCATGTATTCCCCATTCTATTCCTGTGCATTTGATTTTTATTTCCTAAAAATCCCTAAAGGCTTTCTCTCTATTCAATGTCTTCCTCTTACTTTCAGCCCATTTTGGTTCTACAATCTGAAGACTGATTTTAGTTTTATTTCTCCCCTTTAGGATATTTGCTTTCCCATCCAATTCTGTGTTGTCTGAACAAGAAGATTTTGCACAGCCCATGAGAATCTTCTGAGGGTTTTCTGAATAGAGCTAGAAGGATTTCTAATCCAGTTCTTGAAAGTCTGTTCCCTCAGTGAATAAGATGATTGATGATAGATAGATAGATAGATAGATAGATAGATAGATAGATAGATAGATAGATAGATAGATAGATTTTTTGCTTTTATTTACAAAGAAAACAAAGATAAAACAATGAAGAAAGAAAAAAAGATATTTGGTTTCTTGTATGTGTACATAGATATATAATGCTTTATGCAATGATTTCAATTAAGGATGAATATGTTTCATTGTAGTTACCCACCCATAATGTATTTATCCATTTATTTATTTGTTGAATGGCCATGGACCAAAAGAACAGCCACAGGCCAATATAATGTATATCCTTAAGCTTTTGTTTCGTAAGTCACAAGTCACATCCGTGCTTCAAACCACTAGGAAATTGGAGCCATGAATTTATCTTTGCAATGTCAAAGGATTCGTTTCTTAGCAATAAGAAGAGCACCAAGAATCCATTTCCAAGGGCCAGCTCTCAATTTCTGTATAGTTCAAAAGAATATACATGTCCAAACACATTAAACTCTGTTCCCAGGTCAAATTGATACATGTAATTGCATCTTCTCAGAACCTAACCACCCTAGGCCATTGTGAAAAGACATATACTTTGATGAAGCATTATGTTCACTGCATCTCCAACATGATGATATATTCATTCAATTATATATAAATGCAAAGGGGTGCAATAAATCTGAAATACTTGTTTGGGGTATTGTTGAGTAGGCCATAGTTTCAAATTGTCTGTCTCCTCTGTCGATTGGTCTGTCTGTCTGTCTGTCTGTCTGTCTGTCTGTCTGTCTGTCTGTCTGTCTGTCTGTCTGTCTACACAGCTATTGAAAGCTTCAGGTGGAATCAGGACTAGCTCAGTTTTGATACTGAAAAGATAGTCCTGAACAAGCAGTTACCTCAGGGGTATCCTTGTCTCTTGTCCTTAAGGCTGTTCTTGGGGGTGCTGAGAGCCCTCATGTGTACTGGTGTGTTTCTGTTCCTGGTCCCCAATCAGTAGTAGGGATGCTAGCTGTGGATTATGGGAGTTGCAGTCCAATCCAGCAGGAAGTTTCCAGTTTAGGAAAAGGTGACCTCGTCAGCAAAGCTAGGAGGTTCTATCTAAAAAGAAAAATGACTCCTATAAACAAGACAAAGTTATTTCCTGGGTGTCACTGAATCTTATTCACAAGGGCACAACCTACAAATGAATTGCAATAATTTCTTGGAAATGAGAGAGGAGGTGTAGAACCCTTGCAAGGCTTCAGTCCTCTTCAGACTGTTGTACAGAAGCAAAATTTGCCACAGCATTTTGCTTTTTCCCTTTCCTGAGCCCTATTCATCCACACTGCCCTTTCATCTGTTTAGCCGAGACAACTCTAGTTATTTATTTTGAAGCCGGATGGAGAAAATGGGGGCATCAGACAGAGATCCAACATTCATCTCCACAGCTAGTCAGAGCACTCCCCAGTAGAGAAAAGCAAGTTGAGGGGCTATCATGATTGGAAAGAAGGGGAAAAAAACCAGCAGCAGCATTTAAAAGCAGTAGATGGGCGGGAAAGCCTCAAACAGTTTCAAAACAAAGCAATTATTCCTGCAACAGAGGTCAGAAAGAAAGATGCTTATCTTGGCAGTCACACCAAGCAAACACAGGGCACAATGAGAAGTTTCATCTCACAGGTGACCGACGTCCATCACAACTAAATTTAGCACCGATCGTGCAGACTCGGTAACACGTACAGCATTTCCAGTATGTGTCAATCCTCAGCAATTGTCCATTACAGTGTTTCATCCACCAAGGTCTACTTAAGGTGGAATCTTGAATAACCCTCCAATTATTTGGATCAATCACAGCCCTGAACTGGATCTTTGAAAAGAAGACTTTTGTCTTGTAATCTAAATGAACACCCCTTCCATTTTGCGCAGAGCTTGGCAAATTCACACAGCCATCTCAGCTGTCCTCCCACCCTATAATTTGTTTTCAATCATAACCCAACCTATGATTGTTCCAAGAAAACATCAAAGAGGGAAGAATAAAGTTTGTAGACTGACATTTGTAGGTACTGAGAATGCTTAGTATCACCCATCTTGATATTTATTTTGCCATTTCAGTATTTGTTTCTATAAAAATCACCTTCTACTTTTGTTGAGAGATGGCTGAGAAATAATCATTTTTAAAAAATCAAAATAAATATTGATACCACTGCTCAATAAATCTGGTTTAAGATGAGAAGATAAGACAACAAGACCAGCAGTTGATTCCTGTTATCATGTTTCAAATTGTTTTGGGAAATCTCTTGGCTTACCAAAATATCCTTCCTAACTTAATCTAATGTTCTCCAGACATTCTGTAACTACAATATCCAGAATTCCCAACCAGCATTCTTGGAACTGTATGTCCTTCATATCAAATGGGGACCTTACAAAGGTTGCCTTAGAGCAGTGTTTCTCAACGTTAACAATTTTAAGGTGTGTGAACTTCAACTCCCAAAATTCCCCAGCCAGCACTGAAGTCCACAATGTATTAAAAGAAATCAATTGTAATTAATTAATTAATTAATTAAAATACTTTTAGACTTGCAAGACTGATGTTAGCCCTTCAAGGTAGTCCAGACCAGAAGCACAATCAGGAATACCAGCAACATCTTTATTGTAAGGTTACATTAACAGAATCTTGCAAGTCTGAAAGTACATCTGTCCCTCCTCGCCTTTTACTCGTTGGAAAACTAGGGGGTCCCCTCCACTTCTGTGGAGCAGAATACTATAGAGCATGAGCCCATAGTAAGAGGTGCTAGGTGTTGTAGTTCAGCAATGTTAGGAGGGCCACATATTGTCTACCCTGTTCAGAACCAAGAAATGATTAGACAATTGCTTTTTTATACTAACAGTTTCAGGTTTGTCTGAAGCCTAGTAGGCCTACCATACGGTCTGCAAAACTGGCATGAGCCCCAGATGACACCAAAGAGTTATTTTTCTGTATCTCTTCACTGAGTTCTAGTAGTCATCTAGATTTGTGCAACCCAGCTATGAAAGTCTTACCAGAAGTTAGTCTTTTTATGAAACTATTTCACTACTTTCAGTTTTAATCCTGTTGCATTTTCTATGAGTCCCTTTTTGATGTAACAGCAGCCAGCTTACAGGTATTAAAATTGTGCAAATTCTACCTGCAGATCTCTCCACATATGTAAAATATGTAAAAATGCTTAATTCATCAGATTCTAAATCAGAGCATATTAAAATCATGAGGGTGCTTCCCCAAAGATCTGAAAATTGGCCAAAATCACCTTCTTATCAGGAGGCAACTTCTGAAACATGACGACTGTATATTTCTCTTCCATTTCCTTTGATTTTTGATGACGTGACAATGTGGTCTTACAAAAATGACAGATCCCTTAGATTGCTACACTCAGCGCAGGAGATTTTTATTGGCGATACTACATTTGGATGGAATGGAGTACTTTTAACATTTTTCAAAGACTTTTTATCCATGCCTTTATTCCCTGAAGTTGTTATGAATACTCATTGTATGCCTGATTTTATGGAGTTTTATCATTTTTACTATATTTTTCTATTCTTCCCATCCTCATGTTGTTGTCATCACCATCATCATCAAAAAATAATAACAATAGCAATAATAATACAGCATAGAAGGATCTCTAGCATAAATAAAAAATAATCAGGATGATTTTATCTCTCCTTCTCACTTGGGAAAGGATTATCTCCATTCAACCTTCTCTCCTTTGAGAAAAGTAAGTCAAGCAGCATCTCAGTTTGGGCCAATCTCTTATGTTCTTTGGGAATGTTGAACTCAACCCAATGTTCTCATTTTATAGCAATTTAATCAGAAGATTGAAAAAAAGCCACCCATAAGCTGGCATTTGGGGGGGCGGGGACAGTATTTGCAGGCGACCGAGTGTGTGCGTGTGTGCGTGTGTGTGTGAGAGAAGATTGGCTCGTCTTTGTGCAATTTCTCTTCCAGCAAGGAGAGTGAAGTCTGGACAATTGGCATCCAGCCGTTTCTCCCCACTGAAAATCAATAGGATTTCCATTACATTTCAATTGTCTCGCAACAGAGAAAGCCACAGGGTTTTGATAGCTGATGCTTGTACATTTTTAAATATTACCTCCTGGGCAGGGGAGCATAGATTGTATTTTAATGTTTCCCTCCCCCCCCACCATCACTCCCCCAGTAACCAATGAAGAAGAGCTGAAGCTAATCAAATTCCACTATCATAACCTTGAGAGTACAGGTAGTCCCCAGGTTAAGAATGCCCAGTTTAAGGATGACCCATAGTTAAGAACGGAGCCTATTGTAGCAAAATTTGAGTGAAATACACAATGATTTGAGTGAAATGCACAATGGTTCAAGTTCATTACACAATACTACTTATACAGTATTATACAATAATACTGTTCTGGCTTACATACAAATTCACTTAAGGACAGACCTTGGGAACAGAACTCATTCTTAAACTGGGGACTACCTGTAATTGCGTTGCCAAGGAGAAGGGCCTCTGAGACATGCAAAAGTTCCACCATCACCTGCCCTCCTTGCTAGCAGGCACTCACATTTTTGAGTTGTGGTCATCATTCTTGGACCGGTCTAGCTACTTTTTCCCCATCAAACATAATTTTGTCAGTGGGAGTATTCAGAGTGGCCAACATCTGAAATGCAAGTGGAACAGGAAGACAGAATAAATTGGATGTAAAGTTTAGGACAATACCATCACCTTATCAAGGTTAGCACAGAGCCAATACATTGTTCAGCTTCTCATTTTGTTGTAATCTCTTGACTTGAAAAAAAATAGCAGGCAGGGATGTTCAGGAAGATCTCTATTTATATTCCTACACTTGGAAAACCAATGGTGTCACCTGTTGGCTTTGCACAGAAGCCTGGAAAAAAGGGGGGACACTGATTAATGAATAGCTGAGAAGTGCTGTACTTGTGCAAAAGCTAAAACTCCTCTTCCAGATCTATCTATCTATCTATCTATCTATCATCTATCTATCTATCTATCTATCTATCTATCTATCTATCTATCTATCTATCTCATTCAATCTCAAGATTGCACATTGGATTTTTTTCCGGTGAATAAACTTCCTTTCTTCCCTTCCTTGCAGTTATAAACCTGCTTCACTAACCATTGCTCAAGTCAGATTCCCATTCTCAAGAATGCTCACATGCCCTCACCAAACACTTCAACCCCCAACACATAAGCCCAAAGTTAATCCTTCTCTTCCATTACACAAATCCATGCACATGTTTTTCAGTGCATAGATTGCTTTCCCAGACACATTCCAGTGTGTCCAGGATTTAGAACCTGCCTATCCCAGATTGATCTGCCAGGCGCTGTCAATTGCAAGGGGTACATTGGCTTGCAAAGATCTATGATAATATAAGGAAGAAAGATTTGTAATGTGAAATTCATTGGGGATGGCCTTTCTCTCAAAAGGCAAAGTTTAAAATCATGGCTTCTGTCAACTGCCAAAAATGCAATGCTCCATTAATATCTTCCATCAGCTTGTCCTGATTTTCCAAATATAACCTGTAAAGTGGGGAGGGGTAATGGTGCTAATGGATGCCACATTAATATAATCATAAAAACAACATTACATTAATTAGAACTTTGTAAATGCTGTAATTAAGATATTTGGGGACAGCTGTCTTGTCTGTCCCCAAACATTGCAAAGAAATCTCCCAACACTACTTACTTGAAAGTCATCATCTGCCCAGTTTCACAGAGAACCATCTGTTTGCATATTTTCAATGCTGACTGGCAAGGAGGCTGAAAAGAATGGCATCTAAACTATTTTTAAAGAGCAACAGCTATACAATCCCTGCCTATAAAAACCTGGTCAACCACTATTTTTGATACTGTAGGCTTGTTCTAACTGAATCGGCCATAATGAAACCAACAGCACCAGAACAGTTGAGGGGCAGCTGTTGAGGTACAGTATAGAAATCTCCCTTCAAATTTAATTATTTGCAGGCAACGCTCAACTAAGCCAGAGACTATCTGAATTGGAGTAGGAAGATTTTCATAAGACATTCTTATGACCCCATTAAGCAGGAACATGACTGGTGTTAGATAAAGCTGGGCATATGCCCCTTTAGACAGAAGTCTAGTTGGCCAACTAAGGCATAGTCAGTAAGTGTTGATGTCAGGGCATAACTAGTCGTTGCACTGTAGATTGGCCCTAGATCATTTAGCGTATGCATGAGAGTCATTGGATATGGTTTTTCAGGTTAAAATGAGATTGGGAAATATGAATAGCCTGCCTGCTTTAATTGATTTTAGATTCCAATATACCAGCCATCACTTAATGCTAGCAGGGAGCTTCCTTGAACCTTTACACCAAAAAAAAAAAAAAATTCAGAGGGATGATTCCTTTCAGAACAAAGAATCCTTGCCTTCTGCAGCAAAGGGCTGAATTGTTCTAATTGATTTTGCAATGTAGTAATATTTTTGTATTTATTAAATTGTTTAAGTTCCCTACTCCACAGAATGCCCAAGGTGACTTCCAGGACCTTTAAATCATGCAATATTTGGGGGTTTTAAGACAGCAGTCTTTGAGTAAGGCACATTCAGCAAAGGCTATCTCTATTTCTATCATCAGTAGCATGATCTCTATCTCTGTCTCTGCCTCTGGCTTTACCAATAGCTTTAGCTGTATCAATAGATGATTAGATAGAGAGATAGAGAGATAGAGAGAAAGAGAGAAAGAGAGAAAGATGGATAGATGGATAGATGGATAGATGGATAGATGGATAGATGGATAGATGGATAGATAGAGCAATAGCTATTGGTATCTATTAGTATCTATAAATATTATGCAGCCACCAACACAAATCCATGTTGCTGGAGAACATGCATCAAATGGTACAATCATACTTGTGTTCAAGAGTTTCCCAGAGAAATCTGTTTGCCCCTTTGGGAATAGGATGCTGGAGTTTAGCCTGATCCAGCAGGTTCTTATGTTCTTCCTTATAGCTGTCCAAGTTCTACATGGTTTGGCCCCAAGGTACCTTCAGGACTATCTGCTTCAAGTAGAACCCACCTTTTTGCTCTTCACATCCTGAGTAAGGATGATTACAGGTCCCTGTATGTGAGGTCCAGGCTGGGAACAAGCCAATGCTTTTCAATTATGGCCCCATCCCTCTGGAACAGCCCCCCACCCCCGATATCTATATGGACCCATCTCCTAACAATCAGAAAGGCAATGAAATCCAGGCTTCACTGCCTTTCATTCATTGCCTTTCATTCACAAAGCTTTTAATTGTTAAGACTGTTGCTAGAAAGGGACACTAAGTAATTTTTTACACTGTAGATCACTTGGTTGTATTTGTTGTTCTTGTGTTGGTTTTTAATGCATATTAAACCACCAGGAATCCTGTAGGAATATGATAGTCTTTCACTGTAGCAAATAAATCAATATTAAATAAAATACCCATTTAGGATTAACAAATTGTGGAAAGATAAAAAGAGATGGGAGCTAATTTGACACTACTAACTTTATTTCATCTATTCAATCACACTTTCTTCTGCCTTAATTACCTTCACTTTCTGTGACTGAAGGTATCATGCAGTTGTCGTTATTTGCCAGGTTCAAATCCACACTCAACTATGAATCTAAACAGGTGTCTCAGGGCCAATTGTTGGCACTCAGCCAAGCCTACCCTAAAAGATTGTTGTTCGGATAATCACTATCTTGTCAAGAGGCAAGGACTGCTTAATCTCTTAATTTCCTGGGGAAAGAAGAGATAAAAGTGTGGAATAAATAAATTCATAAAAAGATAACTATTCCCAGATCTTCTAGCCAAGTTGAAAAGGGTGGATTAGTAGATTCCTGAAATCTAAGAGATGTATTGTGCCCAGTAACCCTTTAGCCATTAAGTCCCCTCAAAATGCCTCATAAACCACCCCTGATACCCTTCAGAAAACCTCTGTTCCTTGCTGAGACAACAGCTCTGTTTCTACATGTGAGAATGCTCTGGTTAGCACCATCCCCAGTGACTAGGACCTGACAACCTTCATGAGCATTGTAGTCAGCTTCCCCAAATTATTCTCAAGTCATGCTGGAACAAGGAATTTATGTCATTTACTCTGTATTCTGAGACTGGAGAGAATCGTGTGCCTTTTATTGATCCAGGAAATATTGATCTCACTCTCAGTTGGCTTAGTTTGACCTCACAGATGACATCACATAACAAAACCGACCATCTCAGCATAATTTCACTGACAATTTCTTCATGTCCTTCTTAAAGAAATTAAAACACTTGTAACATCCTCAGAAAATAATGCAGCAAAGTAAGAAAAGGAAAGGAAAAAAGGCAACTAGACATTGGAATAATATTCCCATATTTACTAGGTATGAGGTGACTGGGAATCCTAATTATTTGTTTTCCCTAAAAATATTTTAAATTCTCCATCTTTCCCAAGAATCTTCATTTTCAGACTGAGTATAAAAATGCTATTGGCGCTTCAGTCAAACCAAAAATTCAAATTCTATATCTGTCTATTCCATGTCCTTCCTCCTCAGATGATAGCTACAGGGTCCCAGGTCTCTGGGGAATGGTCCAAAACAAATATTTCACTGGCAATTTTCAAGCAATTACGGTGCGTATCTCTTGCTGATGGAGTTTTCATCTCGAGTTTGTGCCATTCACTATGAAATGAAAGCTAATTATAAGATGCTTCTCTTCCTTGGTGGCAAAATCAGCAATACGTCTCCACAGAATTAACTGTGGCAGCCCTGGTTACTATTGGTCTTTCAATAATAGATTCCTTGGATTCTCTATAAAATCAATTTGAACCTACATATCTTGCGAAAAGCCTTGACTTCTTTGTGCATGAGAAATGAACAGAGTTTAGCAGGGGCTATTAAAAAATGAAAAGGTTCTTTGCAGAAGTGTACAAAAAAGTTGGGTTAGAAACCCCAAATCCAGGGGGTTTGATTTATGATTCACTTTCTGATTAACACAACTAGAAACCCCAAGTCCAGGGGGTTTGATTTATGATCCACTTTCTGATTAGCATGACTGATCATTCACTTGCCTCAACTTTGGCCTTTCCTGGTGAATCTAGACATGCCTAATTTTCCCCCTGATGCTGTTGTGGACCAAATGTCTCTGTTTGACATCTGGCTGCTATTTCCAGCTGAATGGCCTCCATTTCTGTTAGGTAACTCTGAGCTTCTGCTTCATGGACATCAGTTCTTCTCTGCCTTTTCCTTTCCTGCTAAAGCTATATCCTTTTGTTCTAGGTGTTGTTACTAATTCCCCTTAGGGTAGTTGGATTTAGATGTAGGGATCTGTAACATTTTATTTGCTTTTGATTCATGGTTGGTAGCCCATAGGGTTGACTGAGGATACACCGGCTTCATCAACAACATCCATATGATTTTGAGATGAAATCTCACATCCTGAGCATATTGTGAGTGTGCTTGGAGGACCACGTTTAACATAATTCCTTCCAGTCTCACATTCTTATCAGCTGATCTTGTGTTATAATTGTATATGGAATTTATTAAAATATGCAAGGTGGACTATATTTAATCCAGCTAAAGAGTGGGTGGTTGTTTAGCCTCCATTTGAACCCATCAAAGGAAGGGGACCCCAGCATCCATTCTACTGTTTCCTAATCTTTAATCAGGATCTGCTTTCCCATATCGTAAATCCATTATTCTGTATCCTATACCCTGGAACAAGGGAGGACAGGTATTGACCTCCCCGTGACATGCATTGCTGTAGTATGGGAACGAAGCTACTCTGGTTCCCTGCTAGTCAAAATTCAGGACAAGAGTCCAGTGGGCTAGCCAACCTGGAGGAGAATAAGTCAGAGCAGAACTGATTGTTGCTGTTGGAACTGGGTATAGCCCAATCTAGCAGTCCAGTCACCCTCTGGGAGAGATGTTGTTGTTGTTGTTCAGTCGTTAAGTCGTATCCGACTCTTCGTGACCCCATGAACCATATTGCGCCAGGCCTTCCTGTCCTTCACTGCCTCCCAGAGTTTGCTCAGTTTCACGCTCATTGCTTCAGTGATGCTATCTAACCATCTCATCCTCTGCCATCCCCTTCTCCTTTTGCCTTCAATCTTTCCCAGCATCGGGGTCTTTTCCAAAGAGTCCTCTCCTCGCATTAAGTGACCAAAGTATCTGAGCTTGAGCTTCATTATCAATCCTTCCAATGAGCAGTCAGGGTTGATTTCCTTTAAGACTGACTGGTTTGACCTCTTAGCAGTCCAACGGACTCTTAAGAGTCTTCTCCAGCACCACAATTCAAAGGCATCAATTCTTCGGCACTCAGCCTTCCTTATGGTCCAGCTCTCACAGCCATCTGGGAGAGATGGGTGGCATACAAATTTAATAAATAAATAATAATCTCAAGAAAACCTTTGAGAGACAGGATGATATAAATCTAGGAAATGCAGTGCAATATGATGTAATAATGAAGACAACTGAGGCTGAGAATTGATAGAAGAAATTGAAGGAGGACAATTTTCCTCTAAGGAAAGGCTTAACTGTTGGCTACCAGCAAGTAAAAGGACAATGAGCAGATACTGAGTGGACAGACAGTGTTTAGGCAGTTGAGTTGGAATGTATTTCTGGTTAGGTTCATATGGTTTGTCCTCCAGATTACTTTTTTTCTTGTTGAATCAAGTCCCTAATAGCTGTGGATGAAGGTCATCAGTTTTTGTGCATTCGGATAATATTTCTTACTCTTGCCTGACCAGCTCAATGAAGCATTAAGGTCCTTCCGCATCACGTCACCTTCTAGTCCTCACTCAGGTTTTTCTACAGTTGTATCAGACTTTCAAATTAATAAAGAATAAGGATTTTCTAATTTGCCTAAAGCCAAGGAGCAGGGAAGAGAACGACCCACAACTAATATAGGTGGTGGCTACCTCCCACCCTGAAGTAGAGAACTGCTGAATCAGGAAGATACTCCTTGGTATTCGAAGGTACCACCTGAATTGGATAAAGACTGCCAAGAAATTTATAAAAATAGTAGGGCATGAATCACCCTGCTACACAAATTATAGGTAGGCCTTAGTTAAGTACCATAATTGAGATTGGCAACTCTGTCGCTAAGTAACATGGTCATTAAGCGAGACATCATGTGACTGCAACAGACTTGCAACCTCACTTCCGCAGTTTAATGAGGTTGTTAAGTGAGACATCACATGACCACAACTTGCAATTTTATTGCTGGCTTCTCCATTGACTCTGCTTGTCAGAACCCAGATGTGAAGTGTGCAAATGGATATCACATGACTTACAACAATTGTAAATGCCCACAGGTTGCCAAATGCCCAAATCTCAATCACATGGCCATGGGGATGCTAGGAGGGTTGTAAGTGTGAGGACTGGTCATAAAATTACCTTTTCAGCATTGTTGTAACTTTGAACGCTTGCTAAACAGATCAGTCGTTAAGCAAGGACTACCTGTATCATAGCTTTTATTTGGTCCCTTCAGATATAAGAATAGCATTGTTGATTCTTTGAAGCCAAGATTGTAGATGTTGATTGTACAAGAATAGATGTGTCTTGTTTTGTCCCTTCTACCAACTGGCACTCCCATCCCTGCTTTCTCCCCAACAGTCCAATGCTATTCACTACTGAATCATTGGTTGAGACCTTTGCTAGAGCATCCATGGCTGTGAAGTTTGCACTCTCTGCTTATTTTGAATTATTTTGTTGTTGTTATTCAGGAGGGAATAATCATGTCTCTTCCCTAAATTAATGTTTAAAAGCATATCTTGGAATCACTCCATTAAATACTCCTTTGGGGATCATAAGTAGAGCTCTCTAGGCAAACCCCTCAGATGATGTTCCTCAACAGGGAGGAACATAGACAGCCAACTCCCCCCCCAGGCTGCAGCAAATGAAGTTGGTGGGAAGAAGAAAAGATAACAGTCACCCTGTCTAAGCTACAAAGTTCCAGGTCACCAGATGGTAACAAGAAGTTAAGAGTTTCTGGACCTTCTTGCCATCTAGTGGTTGTCTGAATTTTTATTGTCTCTTCCCTTTTATCTTTCCCAAGCAGGAAGGAGGAGGACCATATGAAAAGAAAGAGAATAACCAGCAGTGATGATCAGAGAAACCACCAGGGCCTCCAAGAGCTCTGCTTTCAGCACATGCTGCTTCTCTTGAAGCAAAAGCTGATTCAAGAGCAGCAGTAGAGAAAGAGGTGGTAGTATCATCCGTAATGGAAGGGTCTTTCATTTCTAGCTCCCTCCTTCCTTCTCCCATGGTATTGATTAGGGCCCCACACTGGTGCTACTAGGTCTGGACTACAAAAATCTAGATGGTCACTAGATATGGCAGCAGAGAGCTACAGAAAACTACTTCTTCATTGCCATTCAGTGGTTGCCTACGTTTTATAGTCCTACCCCATGCGATCAGGTTTGTTGAAGGTGTGGGGCAAGGATTGGGCAGCAAGAAGAAGCCTGCTGGTGCCCTAAGGTGGCTTCCTCCCCTGCCTTCACTACATTTATGTCACTGCCCAAGTGTTCCCCATGTGCAGTGGCCATCACTGGAGATCCTACAGTTATTTATAGGTAGGTAGATACAATAGATGTTTGTTTCTTTGTTTGGCAAATATATATGGCTGCCCATCTTGCCTGGCACCTGGATATCTGCAGGACTGCCTACTCCAACCAGTACCAGCCTGACCAATTTGATCGCAGAGGAGAACTGATATTGATCCTACGAGTTCAAGAAGTCCAATGGGCTGAAGCAAGGAGGTGGTGCTTTTCCATGGCAACACCAGCATATGGAACAGCCTCCTGGTTGAGATCAGGCTAGCCCCCTCCTTATTAACATCTCAAAAGCTTTTAAAGACAGAATTGTGCGGGGGGACACTTCTAATTTTATCAAGCCATCTTTATTTTCCATTTTTTATTATTGTAGTTTTGTTTGGGTGGCGTTGTTTTGTTGTGTTATGCTTGTATTACTGTGGATGTTATTATTTTTTTTTCACTTTATGCAAGCCACCAAGAATCTCTGGATAGTAATGGGTACATATGCATAAATAAACACATATATAAATCAACTCTGGGTGGTGAATAATCATAAAATTCCCACAGGCATTTGGGCCAGGAGATTGAGCAAACTCTGCTGGTTACTTGCTTTTATTGTTCCTTTTTGTAAAGAGAATGTTTCCTGTGACTTCAGACATTTGTTGTTTGGATTGTTGATTTTTTTAAGGGGGTGGAATTGTTTTTAATCCTGGTATGCCTCCTAGAATCATCACCCTGGGATTGGGAGGGTATATAAATCATATAAAATCAGTCAATCAATCCATACAATAAGGATGCCAGGTAAAAACTCCTTAATCAAGTACACCAAACACAGACTGGGATCTTTTAACATTCCATTAAAGCCTTCCAAAAGCTAACAGGATATCAAACTTCAGGGTAGTCATACTATGGAGAAGACACACCTGTTAGGTCCCATAACATGACATAGGTTCACAGAAGAGACCTAGAGCAAGCCCATACAGCTGAATCTGGTAATTTCTGATGATTTCTAAGACATTCTGGCCCCATTTTGGCTGGCTGGCTGGGTAGGAAGCAGATAGATAGATGATAGATACATGGATGGATGGATATTTTGGACCATCATAAAACCAGTCTATATGATTTTTTTTTTAAATGAGAAACAACAGGAGAGATTACACTGTGCAAAAGAGGCATAAAATAGGAATATCCCTGCAGAAAAACTGTAATAGGCATTCACGTTGAATATTAAGTACATTTTCACATTTGCAAGGCAAAAGTTCCCCTGACTGCTTTTTAACTCTTGATAATGATCTTTGGGGAACCAAGGCCGATCAATAGGATGCATGTATAATTCAGATAACTTGGATGCAAATTGTATTTGCCCTTACATCAAGCAATTTTTGCTCAATTTTAATAACTGATTGGACTTTGATCAATCCTAGGTCACTTCTTTTGAATAATAGGGGAATGGAGGCAGCTGCTCGCTGAATTTCTTTATAATCCAGTGGTGGGAGAACAGATGGTCAAGACACTTCCCTACTATGGAAAGCAAAATGCCTGTTAAATATTGAATGATTTGAAACAAATTTGTGTCAATGATCAGTTTTTATGGGAACCATCACAAAAGCTTAGAATATCACAAAATCATGGAACTGGAAGGTACCTTTAGCAGGATCTGCTAAAATATTTCACACAGATGGCTACCCAGCCTCTATTTGAAGATCTCCTGTAAAGGGGAACATAGCATTTCATGAGGCAACCTTGTCCACAGTACAGTAATAAAGTAACTCAACTTTTAGAAGTGAAGACACAAAAAGACCTCCACCCTCTCTCCGCAAAACTCTAGTTCTGTGAGCAAGAGGAATTGTGAAGACTTTCAAAGTCATTTTCAGAATGTGGGTTCTTCTATGTGTGGGTGGGCACATGGGTTCTTCTATCAGATCTACATAGAGGTTTGCAGAGCACTGTCATGTAGATCTGTTGAAGATCCAGGGGTTATGTAGTCTGTTGAAGATCCAGCAGTTGAATTTGCACAATGCACAAAGCTTAATTACTTGCAACCTGTTTACATGGCTGAGTGTTTTGTGCAAACCCAGCCCATTTAATTCATTTTTGGTTCCATGTATTGTGCAGACTCAGAAAGTGGATTCATTCAATAAGAAGCTTAAGTATGCTGTCCTCCCTCCCTCCCTCCCTCCCTTCCTTTTACTTTTAAATGTTATACTGCTTTTGTGGGAATGTGGCAACATTAATTCTCCTATGGTCACCTTGCTCCAAAATGGAACTGAAGAAAGATTATGGGTTATAGTATTACCTGTAAGAACACCATGTGGTGATATGTGGTCCTTCAAATGCTTTGCCAGGCCAAATTGTCATGAACTGGATGTAAAAGCAATCTTTTTTGTTTGTTTAATCAGGGGAAAAATTCAAATAGAAAGACAACATTAGGTCACTGATGGCTAAATGTGTAAGACTCATGCCCTAGAAATTCCATGTGTATTATATATCGCCAAGGACGGGGCTGAAAAGTGTCGGTATAGCAGTTAAGATATTGCACTAAAACCGGGGAGGGAGAGGGGTTATACTTAGGTTTGAGTCCATATTCAAACTTGGAGCTCACCTGGGGTCATTAGGATTGTCACTGTTTGTTGCTGTGTGATGTTTTTGTGCAGATAGAATGAGAGGACACTCTTGTGTACATTGTCATGTCCTTCTAGAGGAAAGAGAGCAGTTTGGTTTAGTGGTTAAGGCGTCAAGCTAGAAACTGGGAGACCATAAATTCTAATCCCACCTTGGGCACAAAGCCAGCTGGGTGACCTTAGGCCAGTCCCTCTCTCTCAGCCCTAGGAAGAAGGCAAGGGCAAACCACTTCTGAAAAACCTTGCCAAGAAAACTGCAGGGATTAGTCACTCAAAGGTAGATGGAAGGTGGGATGCAAATATTATAATAATTCAGTGAAGGTGGAGAGAATCCACCTTTACTCCTTGGACATCTCATTCTGGATGGTGCATCTTCTGAACCATGGATGCTTCTGCTTCTGCTTCAGTTTCAACCTTTCCTTTCTCCACCACTCCAATTCTGACCCCATAATTACTATCTCACAACCAAAGGAGCATTTGCCCTTTCATCACTGCGAACAGGAGCAATGAAGGTGGGACAATGTCAGGCATTCTTCTTGTCTCTCATATAGCCTTCCCTGGCACAACAATTGGCACATATCCTCCAAATGTGTTGGCTTAGAACTTTTAGCAGGCAATTTGGAGCAGAGGACCAAGACATCTCCAAAACACTGGACTGAGAAGGCTGTTCGTCACTAACCTTGGTAAGGTCAAAGTGCCTTTGATGGCAATGGGCATGGCCATGTACTCTCAGCAAGACTGAATTCGCTTCCTCTGGCTTCTTCAACTCAATTCCTATTTTTTTTATTTTTTATGACTTTTTTTTTTCTGGTGGCCATGCTTCTGCTCATTGATAAAGACTGCAGGATATGGGTAAGCCGAATGATGTCCATGGACATGATCCTCTCTTGGCACTCTGTTCCAGCTGATCTTAATATTTTAGATCGGTTTGTTTTTCAATAGATGACATGCTACAAAGCAAAAGCAGTCCGTAGTGTCCATTTTATTTACAACTACACCTTTAAATCCAGTGGGGATGCTTTGTTTGCAAATTGCCCACCTGCTCAAAGATTAGATGCAATGATAAACAGTGTGAGGGGAGGAAGAGATGGGATTAGATGGGGGTGAACCCCACTAGTTTGCCTTTTAACAAAAGGATGTTTTATGACTCATTACAGTAGGTATTCTGTGAACAGGAAAGCCCCCTTATTTATTTATTCATTCATTTAGCAAATTTATATTGCTGTCCATCTTAACCAGATAACTCTGGTTGGCCTACAAAACACATAAATAAAAGCTCCACATAAAAACCACAGGATTAACCAGAATAAAAATGATTTGGGGAGAGGACCCACGGTAATGCTTTTAGAATGCTGTATGCGCACATTGGTTCATATTTTTTCCCCTTTGGCATTTCTTAGGAATCTGATCTTTGTGAATTCCAAAGCCAAGGAACCCCATCTCTGCCTCTCAGAAGAATGTATAGATTTTATCATTTATACAACAGCGCTGCAGAAGCATCAGAAAAACACAAATCTGGGAATACACATTTGGAGAGGAAATATTTTTGAAGTAACATTCCCTGTGTGCATTTAAATGGGCATTTAAATGCAAAGTCATGTGTGCTAAAAACAAAAACAAATCAGAAAAAAAACCCTTAGATTAATGTGGAACTGAGCCATAACAGACTTATAAGCTAATGGATTTAAAAGTAACACAACTCAAACTGTTTGAGTTTTTCTTCTCATGTCATGTAAATTTTGATTCATTTGGTGGATTTGAAGAAAGCAAAATGCTTACATGCTTCTTGTTTTTTTAGAAGCACAGCCCTCTGGTATTTTAACCCAAAATGTCTATGCAAATTGGAACTGCATCTGTCTTTCAGCATATGCATTATACATCAAAGGCAGAGACTTGTTAAATTAATGCGCTGTCATGATGCCCAAAAATTGCATTGCCCATTAATTAGGTGAACTGACAAATTAAAATACTGAAGCTAAAAAGCCCACTGTGCAAAGTTTAGCCAAGTAAATAAATAAAAGGTTTTCTCTCCAACCTTTCCAGAACTGATGAATTGTCACCTTGACTCAAAAATGCTGCTGTCCCAATAGTTATCATATTGGGACATAAAGTCATGCCAAACCAAATGAAGAAATTATTTCCCCATTTTAGATCGAACATGTAGAGGTGATTTGGGGGACTGCTTTCACTTGTGATCTCTTTTATCCCAGCAATCAGAATAATTCAAGGGTACTGTATATCTCCCTGTTATTACATCCAGCCCTGTTTTCAACCTTTAAACCAGAGTGTGCAATTTCTACTGTTCAGAGGGCCATTCTTGGCCTTTAAAGGGCATCCCAAAAACTCCAAAGACTAATGGGTGGAACCAGAACAAAAAACTAAATTGTACTTCATTTCATTTACATTTAATTACAATGAAATAGAGCTGATGTCAGGTATTGAGGTGTAGAAGAGGGGAAATCTGGCGTGGCAACAGAACTTGTAAGAAAGATTTTGGAATAGCTGATCACAAACTGAACATCAGTCAGCAGCGTGATGTGGCTGCAAATAAAACAAAGATAAATGCAATTTTAGGCTGCCGCAACAGAAACATGGTGTCCAAGTTGTAAGAAGAAAATGCTCAGCTTTATTTTGCAATAGTCAGAACCCATCTTAAAGATTGTGTCTGATTCTAATCCCCACGTTTTAAAAAGAATTCATATGGACTCCAGCAAGTTAAGACTAAGGCACTGAAGATGAACAGGGGATTGGAAACTGATGAAGAAAGATTGAAGAAACTGAAAATATTGGACTGGAGAAATAAAGTCAGAGAGAGGATTGAGTTGTACTTTCCAAGAACCTGAAAGGAAGTCACATAGAAAAAGCCCAAGGCAGGACATAAAATAATGACCTTAAATTACCAAAAAAGGAGATCCATTGAATAGAAGGTCTGTGCAGCAATCTGGATTCAAATGCCAAATATGATGTGGGAGGCATTCATTTAGCACCTGTTGGAAACTTCTTATGAAGCTGTATCTTTTCCTGGATTGCAAAAGTGACATTTTGGTTTCAGGTGTTCCCAGCATGTGGTATATATACTCAGAATCACATTTTGCTCTTTAAATCTGGATCACTGCACAGCTGTATCTAGAATGAGCTCAAGATGGATATTTTGTTTGAAAGTTAAGCTAAGCTGAGTAATAAATTGGACATTTCCTGGGGGGGGGGGAAATCTTTATTTTTATCCTCTAACACTCATCAGGAAAAGTCCTCCTATAATTTCACTGCTCTTGAAAGATTTGCATGTTATTTTGGAAGGCAACTTCCATATCTCCTTGGTAGGGTAGACAATAGTAGACGTCAACATCTACTGCTTTGATTTATTCCTCCCCTTATTTTAACCCAAATGAATTTCTTGAATTTCTGTGCAGGAGTAGATAGTTTTAACATCCAGTGTAATTCATCTCCCCTTTCTATTGCTTCTCTCCCTTTGAATAAATGGTGTTTTTCTGCTGCTGTGTTTCAATCATAGGACCCATCCCTCTCAGTCTCCAGCCATGAACTTGGTGGCTTTGTCCAACCATTGGAGAGGAAGAGGACTTGTCCTGGATGCTGTATATTGTCTTACATTTCTGTATTTGCTTAGTGCAATTCTTCATAGTTAATAAAAGGGTGACTTTTTCCAACCCATAACCAATTATTCATGTCCTCTCTGGGATAAGGTTGGAAAAGAAATAGATAAGATTGCCCTAAATCACTCCTTCTAACTCTGTTGCAATAAATAAGTTATAAATAATGTTTGCAAATTACTGATAGCATATATCTCATTTATATTTTCTTTTTTTTTCATCCTTTTTTCTAAATCTTATTATTGTGATAAATGCTTTTGCAACAAAATTCTCTACAGTAAATGCCATGCATGATCTCCTATATTCTCCTCAGAGATTCATGATGAATCAGTATTAGGATTCTAACATTCTATTTCCATTGATTCTTTAATCCATTCTGGAGTTATACATTTAGTAAATTAATTACCATGGCCAATGCATGCCTGATCAGCTACATTCAGCCAATATGATCAACAGCAAAATGGATATTGTGATTAAATGTACAGGCTAGCACAATAGCAATATGATGAAGCTAGTTAAGAACAGTTTGGAGCGAACTCATTGCTGCAGCCTTCAGTGGCCATAATTAGTACGGTTCGCTGTCTCAGTTCCATAATCAGGTCATCTTTTTCTTATAACTAATGAGACAGTATCAATTTCCACTTTTGTTGATTACCTGGCTGGTTTTAAATAGTGAGGATGGACCTTGGAGCAAATATGCTTATTTTTGATGGAGAGAAAAACTGGAGCCCATTGGCCCCACTTCTTCTTTGGCCAGAATGCATCTTGAAGGCATTACAGTTCCCAAGAAACCAGTGTGGTGTTCCTCATAGCAAGTGAGACACATTGTTCTGTAGGATCTAAAGTCTCTAAGTCATTTTCTAGAGCAGCTTCAAGTAAGGCAAATTATAATAATCCGAACAGAAAATGACCAGTGGATGAATCATTCCATGGCAAGGTTGTTTGTTCCTGTCCAAGAACAATTAGAGCTAACAGGCCAGTTGGAGTTGACCAAAAGCACTTGGGAGCACAAAGCTACTTGAGTTTGACAACAAAGATGAGCCTAGTAGTATTCCTAAACTACATAATTGCTTTTTTGGTGGAACTGCCATACCAGCCAGGAAATTGAAGTTTTGTTCTATTGTGTACCACCCAGAGTCACATTTGTGAGATAGGCAGCTATATAAATTTGATAAATAAATAAAGGAAAGGAACCAAATTTCTGGATTTGGAAACCTTCTTCTACAGGACCGTCATCTTTTAAGGACTGGGTTTGAATTAACTGGCCCTTACTATTATCATCCCTAAGAAGCAGTCTAGCATTTTCATGGCATCTATATTTAATAAGAACAAATGATGTGTACTAGTAGTACTATATGTTGATTCTACCTTACATCAAACACTCTTAATCTGTTGGGTTCTTGATGACCTCTGAGCTTGGTTGTTTTCCTACAGATGTAGGAACAGATGTTGTATTACTATAATCATCAATGCAACTGATCATCTGTGCACCAATAATAAGTACAATTAATGTTACCTAGCCTGGGCTAGGTTTCTAGGCTAGCATTCTTCAGTGCAACTGAACAGCCAAGCTCAGAGAGCATCAAAAACCCAGCAATTCAACCCTTAGTTCCATGTATGTTCTACTATAGCTACTCATGATCTTCTTAATGAGCTGAACAATTATTTGACCTGGTTTGGTCAGTCTTCAGTCGAAAAACCAGCATATGATTTGATCACATCTCAGATGAGATGGAAGATAAGTACCTCAAGGCAGAGTTTATACCCACAGATCATTTAAAGACCTAGCTTCTCCACCGGCAATAAGGCTAGGCTTGGTTGCATGAAAGGCTAAGCTCAGTTGATACTAACCACTTTGGGATGGCTTTGTGTTCACAATACTGAGACAACCCCAAAAACAAGTTAATTCAATCACCTGTTAGACGTCCTGTGCTAAGAGTGGGAGATGAATTGAAAAGTGGAAGAAAATCAAAGAATGCAAGAACTGGAGAGGGGAAGACCAAACCTATAAACCCCCCTAATTCTTAATGATTGTGTTTTCTTTTTCCTTTTTCCTTTTTGAAGGTAAACATTGCTGCAGAATTTTACACATTTATCAGAGGTCACTCGCTTCCTCAGATATGTGAGTCCCTGAAGCAATGTATCTTTAACCTCCATAGGCTGCTGTAAAACAAAACCCCAAAATGCAACAATGGAAAGATAGTAAATGCTACTCAGGAGGAAAGGACCCCATAAATAAAAGAACAGTGAACAATACGAGGGGCAAAATTACATGGGAAAGCTCATTAAAAATACAGTTATATTAAGAGAAGAAAGAATTCTTCTGCAGAACAATCTGTTGAAGTTTAAGCGATGCAGATATGACATTCAGACTATTGATCCAAGGGCTTATTTTGTCAGGAAAGTATGTGATAAATGTTATTTTTACATAAAATCTGCCCCTAACAGGACCTTGGCTCTTTCTTAGACATCTACAGGGAATTGTTTGAGATATGCAGTAAAGAAAGACAGAAACAAAAGATATTCAGCAGGATGGAAGATTAAGGGGAGCCAGATTCTCAGATGGTGATGGCTCTTTTTCCCACTGCCATTAAAGATGTACAAGTTCTGTAGGAAGGCCATCGTTAATTTTGCATGTGTTCAATTGTAGATCTGTTTTCTCCCATTTCCAAAGCACTCTGTTACTTTAAAAGGAAAAAACAAAAGCATCAGCAGTTATTACAGAAAGTTTTAAGTGGAGAATACAGTATCCTATTTATCTGCTTTACTTAAAAGATCTTTTCGTTATTTGACAGAGGGAAACGTGTTTATCAAACTTGGGGGTCAAGCAGAATATCAACAGAGGGAAGGAGAGAAAGAAAGAGTCAGAGAGCAAAAGTCTCCACGGTCATAGAAAATGCTTGACAAAATTACTCAGGTAAGCCATTTTTTGGGTTTTCTCAATACGTTGAGCCATAACTACCCAAAAGGGCTGGCTTTGCTAAAATGCTAAGTTGCACAAAAAAAATTTTTTTAAACATGAATGCTAACCAAATATTACTAACCAAGCATGACGACTAACAAAACATTTCATTAAATGCAGTCACTAACTGAAATTGTAACTGATCTGGTCAAGTATAATATGTAAACGCAGCCAGTGACTCAGACCATAATTCCATGTAAACTCCTGGATATGTTTAAGAAAATGGGAAGCTTCATCCTGAGTGAGAACATTGATCCTTTTCTTTTCTTTTAATTTATTTTATTTAAAAGATTTGTATGACACAACTCTGGGCAGCTCGCAACAATAAAATGAATAACTATCAAATCATAAAGCATAAAACAAAAACTCAGCATCTCAGTCATCCCCTTGGAATGTTCCACAACCAGCTCCAGATATCCTCATTCTGTCCCAGTGCCTGGGTCAAAAGCCAGGTCTTGATGGCCTTCTGAAAGGCTAAAAGGGGGTGGGGGCTGCCAATTCACTGGGGGGAGGGTGGTCCTTAAGGTAGGGGCAGCCACAGAAAAGGCATGCTTCCAAGGTCCCACCAGATGGCAAGATTTCAGGTAAGGGACCTGGAGCACGCCTACCCTATCCAATCTGTTATTATTATTGTTGGTCACACTGTCAGCCAGATGTTTAGACTGGACTTGGCATTTTTATTCACCTATTGAGTCCCTCCCAAGGACCTGGGGTAGGCAGATGTTGTTTGACGGTATTAAAGGTGATGATGATGATGATGATGCTGATGATGATGATGATGATGATGATGATGATGTATCATTTGATTTTCTTTTCAGAGTACCTGTTCTTCACTTGTAAGCACTATTATCATCCCTTGAAAGAGAAGAATGCATTAATGACCAAACCATAATCAATAAGAAGAGTGTCTGACAGAAAAGCTCAATGATTTAGACACCTTAAGCCTAGGTAAATATTTATACCATTGATTTTTGTCCACAAGGAGCCTCTTATGTATCTGCTTATCAAAAGCTTTCATCAACAGCTGCTTTTCCCAAGAAGAGAGTGAGGTTTTGACCAAACCCTGTAATGGCTCCAGCATCATTGTTAATTAAATGCAATGAGAACATCTTTGCAAGATACCATCAACTTGCTCTAAGTGGTCTGGTTATTTTTCTGCTCTTTTATGCAAATCCCATCACATTTCACAAAGGAAATGGAAAATATATACTTTTAAAGATAAGAAAGAAAAGACCCCACCACATCCCAATAAAGTGGTAGAGAAACATTTCCCATCTGCTTTAGGAATGTAGGTGCAAATGTATAACATCCATAGATTTTGAAACATACTATGAATGTTAAGTTGTAAACCCCACTGGGGTTCTTGGAGGCAGGACAAAATTGGGTGTGTGATGTCCTGTAACATTAGGTAATACCAACTATTGCTTTATCAGAAAAAGGGTTGGGGCTCAGAAGTATTGTATATTGAATTGTACATAGTCTTTTTATATAGAATTAATTTTTTAGCTAATTTAATATGGATATTTATATTTTTACTGTTTTTAACATTTGGATTTTAATTGTGAGCCACCCAGAGTCACTCTCTGGGGGAGATGGGTGGCATATAAAAGAAAGAAAGAAAGAAAGAAAGAAAGAAAGAAAGAAAGAAAGAAAGAAAGAAAGAAAGAAAGAAAGAAAGAAAAGAAAAGAAAAGAAAAAAGAGGGAGGGAGGGAGGGAGGGAGGGAGGGAGGGATTATAATTTGTTTAACGCTGATTGGAAGCCTCTTTTGGACTTTTTGCATGAAACAGAAAAAAATGAAATCATGATATATGGATTTGATGATTACAATTAATAGTAGACAATAGAAAAATGAAAGTTATGTTGTAACCTTAAAGTAAGAGCTTAAAGCAAATGTATACTTATATCTGTTGTAAAAGAAAATCAGAAATAATTTTTCTTTTGTATTTCTTTTTTTTTCCCTTTTCTTTCTGCATTTTCAACTTGGCTTTCTTTTTCATTCTTTCTTTTTTTCTCTCCTCTACTTTCTGTCTTAATTACAGTATTAGTTCTTGTTTGTTTTTATCTTTTTATCTTTAAAATCTAATAAAGTTATGAATGAATGATGTAGCCTACAATGCTATATTGTATGGATGAATTCTGGTATGATCAGGAAGTTGCTACCACTGGAAAAAAAAAAATAGGGGAACAAATGAGGTGGCATCACAGAAAAAAATTAAGTTTCATAGTTATAATCATTAAAAAAAAAAAAGAAGTAGAGTTCATACTTTGAAGGCACCAAGTCCACAATTCTCCAACTGGCATTATCACTTAAGGCAGGGAGAATCCTGAATGAAATTCTGATGAGATGTGGCTAAATAGCATGGATACTCTGAAATGGAAGGTTATTTGTGAGAGTGTCTGCCTGTCCTACCAGATCGGATAGTGTAGCTTTGTCCCAGGATCACATTGTGGTTGAAGAGGGAAGTTACATAATCCCAGAAAAAGAGATTTTCAGGAGTTGCAAACAAGGGCTCCATGAGGGTCCTCACATGTTCTGAAGATGGTTTTGCCTTTAGATCTGAAGTCCTGCACAGCTTTATTTTTTTTTTCTCCAAAAAAATAAGCATAAACTTTCAGCAGGAACTCCTCTTCAGGTCCCTGAATCTACATCAGATCCTCAAAAAACTCGAGCAGTTTCAGATATGAGGTTCAAGCTTCGTCCATAGTCAGCTCTTACTCTATCTATAGCCTATCACAGATGGAATGTTTGGGCCTTTTTTCTTTCTGGAATATGGCAGGAATAGGAAGCACGGACCCTGTGGAGACCTCTCTTGGTCCTGCCATGCCACCTACCTTATCAGACTTCAAATTTAAGAAAATAGTTTATTAAAAGTAATGGCAAGCCTACATACTTCAAAGGAAAGTTCAACCTCTAGTATTATTCTTATTGATAGGAATACTTTGGGGCAATGGAGGTGAATATGTGTAGCTCAGGGTTCAACTGTGGAGTCCTTGGGGTTCTCTGAGCTTGGTTCTTTTTTTGCAAATGTTTCATTACCCGGCTAGGTCACATCTTCAGTGCACTGAAGATGTTACCTAGCCGGGTAATGAAACGTTTGCAAGAAAAGAACCAAGCTCAGAGAACCCCAAGGACTCCAAATACCTTGGGGTTCAAACAGGCCCAGGTAACCTTAGAAAATAAAAAAGTGGTAGAGGGACACAGCTCAGTGCTTTGTTTGGAAATGTGGTCACCTGCCCAAGAAAAAGTCAAAGATGAGCTTCAGAATTAGAAGCGGATAGGAGGAGGAATTTCATCAGTTTTGCTTCTGATAAACAACTATTTTGTGATTGTCCATGCCTACCATGGCCAATATTTTGTGCAAGTGACCTGATGGACTTCTGAAAGTTCACAGAGGTAGGTCATCCAGATGGTATGATTGATGCTCCTTTAGAAATCCAAGCAGGGCTGCCCTAACATATTTTGCTGCTGGAGGCAAAGGATAAATTGCAGATAGTCCCCAGTTAATGACTGACCTGTTTAGCGACTGTTCAAACTTACAGCAGCACTGAAAAAGTAGATTTACAACTGGTCCTCAAACTTATGACCATCACAGCATCCCCACATGATCACCATTTGGGTGCTTCGCAACCAGTGCACAATCACAATGGTTGCACATGATTATCATTTGCAAGCTTCACAGTCAGCTTCTGACAAGCAAAGTCAATGGGGAAGCTGGCAGGAGGTTGCAAATGGTGATCACATGATGTCACACTTAACCCAGTGATTCGCTTAACAACTGCAGTGGAACTGACATCATAAGTCCGGCGTGGTCACATGATGTTTCACTTAACAGCCATGTCACTTAGTGACTAAGTTGCCGGTCCCTATTGTGGTTGTTAAGTGAGAACTACCTGTAATTTCTCTTCCTTCCCCATCCCATGCACAGAAGGTAGCTTGACTGGCAGTTAAAACATAGTCCAGTGCTGTCAGTAAGATGAGGTGCTGAGGAACTTTAGAGTCCCATTCAAACTCTGATATTTTCTGTTCTGTCCTCCAACATTTAAGTGGATTTAAGAGGAATAACTTGTAAACACTCACTGTCGCTTCCCATATCTGCTGCCTGAGGTAGTCATCTATTTCTGCCTTAGTTGTAGTCCCATGGCAGAGATAATTCTGGGAGTTAGCCTAATCTCTGTCTCTTGCTGAACAATATAGTCTCTACTATTTGCATGGGTCACATGACTGAACATTCCTCCATATGAAATAGTTGACTACATTCCCTCAAAACCCCATAGCATTTCAAAGAGAAGGTATGGGTTCTATGCTGCTAGATTGGAAGCAAAGATCTAGATTGCAATTTCTTTTTCTTAATTAGAACCACACTGAAGAGACAATTCAACAAACGTCACACAAAGAATGTAGATGGACTCCAAATCCTTCTTTTGTTAGAGAGAGATATGCAGATCTTGCTCTCAGCTTTATAAACATCAAGGCCTTGAATTGCATAGACAAATTTTCTTCAGTCCGATATCCTCCCAGAACTGCAGTTCCCAGAATTTCAAGCCAAAATTATCAAAGTTGGGGGATCCTGGATATTACAGTCCAAACATATCTTGAGGGCACTTTGTTGGAGAAAACTGGATTAGACAGCTTAGGAGAGTGCTCTGGTCACTTCTAAAGACTGGGATGGTTATACAGACCCAGGTTATGTAGAATTTCTAGGTCCTTTCTTCTGCCCTGAACTTAGCCTTAAAAGTAACCAATTCCAAACCTTTCAATGGCTATCAATTAGGCAAAAATGCAGAGAATTCTGCTTTGTTCAGACCCATTATGATTACCATATCCAGCTGTGGGTGCACACTTTAATAAGAATTAAGAGAAACTGGACCAGATTCAGAGAAGAGAAACAAATGTGATCGATGAAACAGAGATTGAGTCCTGTTAAGAGATATTGAAGGAGATGGATATCTTTATCCTTGAGAAGACAAATGAAGGGGGATAGGCAGTACTTTTTAAGTACCTGAAAAGATGCCACAAAGAAGAAAGTCAAGATGTGTTTTCTATTATCTCAGAGGCCAAGGAGTGTTATAAGAGTTTATGTTAGACAAAGGCATTTTCTGACTGAATGTTAAGAAACATTTTTTACCAATAAGAACAATCTAACTATGGAGCCAATTACTCAGAGAGGTGGCGGGCTCCACTTCATTGGATGGGTTCAGATAAAGGCTGGACAGCCATCCGTTGAGGATGCTTCAACGTATATCCCCCACTGCAGTGTTCCTCAACCTTGGCCGCTTGGCTGGCCGGGGAATTCTGGGAGTTGAAGTCCACACATCTTCAAGTGGCCAAGGTTGAGGAACCCTGCCCCAGTGAACAGGGAATATGGATCTACTGGTCTAAACTGCCCTTTCCAACTCTGTTTCATGAATTTAGGAATAGTTAAAAGCATGGGAAGAATAGTATCATCTCATCCCTCTTCAGAATTCCAAAGAAGGGAAAAGCACTGTGGGGGAGATGTTATGTTAATAACAAGGACCATGTTTATTGCTTATCTTGTTAAACATGCTACTGACAGAATGTAAACAGAAAAGGCACCAGTGAACCCTTTTACAGAAGCTAGTCACCTACAGCAAAGCTCTTTTTACAACATCTTGACTCATTAATCCAAATCAACAAGATGATTCTGGCTACATCACAAGCTGTACCACGAGGGCCACTGTCCACCCTCTGCTTCCTCAGATGTTTTCTACTCATTCTCAACATGCTTTAGAATTCCTTTTGGCTGTGTTTTCAGTTTCACTTATTGGCAAGCAAGTAAATCTGCCACCTCTACAACGTTCTGCGTCTCTAGTTTCCTACCATTCTTCACTTTGCAAAGCCCCATTGGCCTCGTATTTACCGTAAGGATGTATAATAACTTTGTCATGAATTAGTTGGGTACAAAACAGATACGAACTGCTTTGTGTTTGTCCTTTTCCCAAAATGAGCTTGAAAGAAGCTGGAAGGTTGGGTTTATAATCTCGTAAGAGGCCTCTTCAACCTTGCTTTAACTATTGAAGAAGGAGCAGTTTGTAAAGAGTTTTCTTCATTGTTATTCAGAATTTCTTGGTATGACTGACATCCAATTTTATTTAATTACATGGTCATTCCAGGAAACACCACAGAAGAGGAAGCAAAGTAAATATCATTAATATATTATTTCAAATCAGCCATAATGGCTATATTCAGTTAACCAAAACCTGATTTATTATACATTGTTCTTGTCCCAGGAACTCAGAGGAATTTCATTCTTATATTTATGTGCCATCTCTGTTCTAGGGGATCAAGTGGTTTCCTGCCAAGACATTCACCCCTCATTCAGACATTGTCTAGTGTGCTCTCTTTATCTAGTGAGAAATAAGGAATGATCTCTTCCTTATTTTAGGAAGATTGTCACATCATATTCCTACAAACCTTGCCCTACACTCAAGGTGGATAGGACATGGGTCCATTCCTGACACAATGATGCCAAAATGATGAAACATGTCATGACATCAAGACACCAGTGCCGCCCTTTCATGCTTGCATTGCATGGTCACACACAAGCATATGAAGAGTAGAGTTTGCATTATGAGGTTACAACACGTATGTCCAGTTTCCCGCAGCCCTTTAAGGTAGGCCATTCATGGATGTCTTGTCAGTCCTCCAAGGTAGACCAAACTTGGAAACCAAAGATAATACGACTTTTATTATAAGGTTATAGTATCAGAATCTGTTACTCCTTCTCCCTTTAACTTCATGAGAACCAGGGAGGATCATGTCTGAGACACTTCCTCAAATTACATTTCTACCCTGGACTCAGTTTTCTTTTATCTGACCATTGTCTTGCTTGCTGCTCTTCCTTCTGTTCCCATAACATCCCTCTAGTCTTCCTGATTCTGAAGCTGCTACCAAGTTCTGGAATGACTCTGTCCTTGAAAGTTCCAGTGGCCATGAGAACTTCTCAGTGCAGAAGACAGAATGTCAGAACTTTTCCACTGCTTCTGCACTGGAAAAACTCCTCAATCACTGGGACCTTGCAGGACATGTTTTGAAAGAAATCAACCTTTTCTGGAAAAGCCCAGCATACATAAAATATGGGGATTATAACAGCAGATGTATTGGCTGCTGTACCTTCAGAATGTTATGACCACTGTACCATGCACTAACAGGGTCTTTCAGAAAACCAATAGGACAGGCAATGTTGGTAAGCTAGAGGGGTGCATGGAATTGTGGAAGGGATGAGTGAATTAATATTCCACACATAACAGGGACTGGGGTGGACCCCAAGACCACTACATTGACCTTTATACAGCCTTCATTACTCAGACAGTTGCCCACCCTTAACCTACTCATAGCTTTCTAAGTAGTTCATATGGATAATCTTCCTTAGTTTCAGGAATAGGCATGGAACATGCGCCTTCAAACCATTCTCTTGTGATTAAACTACTGAAGTATTACTATGATCTACTGACTTTTCAAACACAAAAATATATTATTCTAGTCTTGCTTTATTGGACTTCTTCCAGTTTCTTATTTGTACCTTAACAGATGGAAGGACAAACTATCATGAAATCTTTCACAGATGCTAAGAAACTAAAACCATACTCCCTGGATTTAGCACTGAATGATCCTTTGGGGGTTGCCAGGGGATAAAAACAGCTGAGCTGTTAATGGTTTTTCCCAAATGAAAATTGATAACGTTTCCATTTACCCTTGATGAAATGCCTTTATGCGTTACTTTATGGTATTTACATTTGAAGTGTAACATTCAAGCTGATATGACTGGGGTAGACATTGAATTGCCTAGTAAATATCAAACAGCCCAAGGAAATGTCAGAGTCGATATGACAAATGCATGTAGCTTCAAAACAAGAGTTCACATTAGCAACTGATAGGTACTAACTACCCTAAAATTCAGCCAAGTTATGGGACATAAGATCTTATCTTATAGAACCTGTATGTTATAGGTTGAATTGCTTGTAGGAACCCAGCCTCTTTATGCTTGTAGGTTACATTCCTGCTGCTGTTTATTGCTAATATCATGTTTCTTTGGTGCTTGAAGCTCAGGAATTCATGTTTATTTACCAGTTATATTTCTATCCTGCCTTTCTTCCAAAAGTTCAAGGCAGCTTCTATGGGGATCTGTTTTCATTTTGCTCAGACAATAGCAACTCTGTGAGGTTGGTTAGACTGAGAGAGAGTGATAGCCCCAAAAGTCACCCACTGAGTTTCCAAGGCTGAGGTTGGGCTTGAACGTGGTCCCTGTCAGCCCTACATAGTAGACCAAATCAGGAAATTGGCTCCACAGGAAGACTCAGCCTATACTTTATTGAGAGAGACTATAGCCCTGTGTTGGCCAACCTTGGCAACTTTAAGATGTGTGGACTTCAACTCCCAGAATTCCCAGGTAGCCAAGGTTGGCAAATACTGGGCTATAGTAACAGAATCTTGCCAGTCTTCTGTGTTTTCCCTTCCCTCTCTCTTATACCCTAGGGAATCAGAAGATATCAGCCCTTCAAGATAGATCAGGCTAGGAAACCAATGTCATGTAGGTCTGTACTACTTTTATTGTAAAGCTATAGTAACACAATCTTGCAAGTCTGAATGTGCTTCTCCCCTCCCTCCTTTTATCTTCATGAGAACTAGGGAGTGCTTGTTCAAGATGTTTACTCAGGTTACATCCATGCCCAGGACTCATCTGACCATTGTCTTGGTAGCAGCTCTTCCTCCTGTTCCTCAAGGCCATTCCCTCTTTCCTCTACATGAGGGGAATCAGCATCTCTTTCTAATACTTTCCTATCTCACTGGGTTTAATGCATGCTTCTGCACCTGTTGTTGTCTAACAGCTTCTGGATGACTTCTCCAAGGTCATCTCCATGGCTCCTGACACCCACCCACCCCAATCTAATCCAAAGCAGCACTACATTAGAAAATCAGATGCAGATCAAGGCAGACACTCTGGGCCATAGTGCACAACTTTGGTGCCAAGCTTCAAATGGCATCTTGATGGCCACACTCCAAAAGTGGGTGAGTTCAGGGCCAATTTTTGGAGGGGTTTCAGGAATTGTGAGAGGTGAAAAAACTACTTTAACCATCTGCAAGGCTTGCTTGCTTGCTTGCTTGCTTGCTTGCTTGCTTGCTTGCTTATTTATTTATTTAATAATTTATTTATTCATTCATTCATTCATTCATTCATTCATTCATTCATTCAATTTATATAGCTGCCCATCTCACTTTCATGACTCTGGGCAGCTGATACCAATTAAATCTATATAAAAGACGAATATATATACAAGAAACATATGTACAAAACAATATAAAAAACCATACAACGACTCAAACAATAGCCAAAGTGTACCAACCACCACCACCAACTATGAGCATAACCCCTGTACAGGCTCTATCACATACCCAGAACCCTGATGGCAAAACTAAGTCTTTAAGGACTTACAAAAAGCCACCAGGGTCAGGGCCAATCTGTTCTCCAGGGGGATGATGTTCCACAAGGTGGGTGCCATGACAGAAAAGGCTGTCTTCTTGGGTCCCACCAGATTATATTCCATAACAGGTGGGGCCCAGAACATGCCCTTCTTGCTGGACCTAATGGGACAGGTAGATGAAATCAGAGAGTGGTGGTCCCTCAGATAAATCCACTTTTCTCCTAAAACATCCCCAAAGTCCCATACTTTTGACTTTATCAAACTTTAGAGAATTCAGGAGGGCCATAAAAGGAATGTGAGCAAGCCCACAGGCCACACTTTTTCTGTTCCTGTAAGGTCAAATCTCCTAAAAAGCACTACATTGAGCACCATGGACAGCATCTGAGATGTCTAATACCATTTTAGAGGAAGCTGAGCTCTCAACAGAGAGATGCATTCTTTTATATGTACTATCAAGGTTGTACTCTTAGAGTTTTTAGTTGTCTGAGTGGGCTTTCTCTGGATTTTTTTTTTCCCTGAAAGGTGCGTTACCCATTTTTAATTCTTTAGCACTGGGTGATCAAGAAGATGGAACTTTTGTCTTCTAAGTCCAAAGATGACAACATAGTATGAGATAACATACTGAAATCACTCCTTTTATTGACACACTCTAACTCTTGTCCTTTCGTTGGCCATCTTCACCCTAAAGAACTGGAAATGTTTTATTAGTATGTGTGTATTATTATTTATCAATTATTTATTATTCTTAGATGTTATTAGAGAACAGGAAAGGTGGCTACCAGCTAATGGTCATCTTTCATCAGCACTGCTCTTACTCACAGTGGCAAAAATGATAAAGAAAGAAATGCTATTTTTCTTTTTTATTTATCCTTCATTCTGATTCCTTACTTGAGAACTTTTAGTTCTGCGCTGTTTGAAATGGATACACATATATGACATCCAGATGGATTGTGGTTGCAAGTCATGAAATTCCAGATCATGCTTGCTAAGAATTCTCCAAATTATCGCAGTATGCATGGAGGGCACCACGTTGAAGGAGATTGCCCTCATATGTCCAGGTCATGGTTAATTTATTATCAGCAGAAGTGCAGATGGCAATGTCTTTCTTTCACATGTTCCTCTACAGATTTGCCACATGAAGTATTTTTAAGTACAAATCCCTTAACATCTGCCTTAATTTAGTAGATATGATCATTAGTGGCCATTATATCCAATCAACATCTAATCCTAGTAGAAGTGATTCATAAATAGGCTGGTAGGGGAACACAAATGCACTGATGATAAACGTTTATTTTGCTGGTATAAATTTCCCCACTTTACAAAAAGAAAGGAAAAAGAATCTTGGCAACTGATTTTGTGAAATTAAAACTTGGATTGTCATATTCACCTCTAGGGAGGCATGCAATCAGACTCTACCCCTTTCTTTACAATACACTAGGAGACATTACTATATTCCCCAAGACAGAACTTGGATAAATGAAAACATTACAAGATCATAAAACACATGTACAGCTGCAATTGCTCCTATCTCAACAATATTCTCCTCTTTTTTGCTCCCTCGCTTCTGTTATCTATTGGATGATCAAAAATTGACATGGGCAATTAATCAGGGCTGCGATCCTTCCTTTTATGTTACTTTAAATAGAACTATAGAGATAAACAATTGTTGATGGAGTTGCTCAGTCTAGTTTACAGAATTTCTCAATGGTAGATTGATTGGGGATGATGGGAGTTGGAAGTTGGGATCCAAAAATACCACACTCGAAAATGGCCAATACGTGTGCTTAACACTTACATCTATATCTATATCTATACACAGAGAGAGAGAGAGAGACATACGCATTAATATAATGTTATATAAGGACGTTATTAACCAATAAATCCATTCTCTTAGCAATAAAAAGGGAACAAAACTAAAAGTTAATATTCTCTCAACAAGATGTTTTAAAAATTATCTGGAGAGAATTAAGGAAACAACTCCAAGCTATTTTCAAAAGGCTTTTGGTCAACTCATTCACCAAAGACATCTTACCAAATATAACACTTATGAAATAAAGAGGAAAAGTTTGGTAACTCGTTAAATAATCAGAAGCAGAGAACAGGAATAAATCCAGTGCTCACAACTGGATATAAATAGTGATTAAGTATGTGTATTGGGAGTAGTGCTTTTTAAGTTGTCCATAAATGAACTGGAATTATTTAGGTCAGTGAAAATAGGAGAGCTTTGCTGAATACTATGGAAACAGAGTGCTGGACTAGATAGATCCTTGTTCTGAAGCAACATGGTTTCTCAAGGCAGAGGCAATCCAAGACCAGGATCTGGTCTTAACATTTAGGGCTAAGGAAATGCTCTTATGGAACTACGGAAGAATATCACATTTCCAGGATTTGATTGTTAGGACTGGAAGGTATGAAATCTGGATCTAACCCTGTTGTAAGATGTATCCTTTCTGATAGTAGCAGCCTATGCAAGGAGAAATTTTTAAATGGGGGGGAGGTGGGGAGAGAGAGATTTCATTCCAGGCTGCAATCTTTTCACTCTTCCAATCTTTTCAAGCAAAGTTACTGAAGTCAATGAGGACAGTGCTCCTTCCATCTAAGCTTCAGTTGATGGGATTACAATAGCCCATTTTTGACAGATGCCAAGAGTGTTAATGCTAACAGTTTTTAATTTTAAATGTGATGACGATGAATTGTTTCTCTTTGGGCAAGCAGGAATGGTTTATAAACTCAGTTCCCAGGAACATGGATAGAAATTAAGAATGCGCAGCCCTTTGCATCCAAAGCCAAGAGGGTCTTTGAAGCAGGCATGTGTATGCACGCCACACCCACTGGCTCCTCCTGAAAGTCCTTAAAGCAGCTGTGCCTTTTCTCAAGCTGGTTCTTATCGGATCTCAGGTTCTTTGTTTCTGAAGGCAGCAGTTTTAGACTTTAACTTCTGAACCTAGCAGCTTTAGCCTCCAACTTTTAGAACTCTCCATCTCCTTTGCAGGAAAATACTTATTGGTGCTTCTTTTTTAGTTTGTTCCTGGTATGGTTGTCATTCTTCTAGTGAGAACATTCTGGGAGGTCACCTGGAGCAGAAGTTGCAAGACATTGATAGAAATATTGATCTGTATCTAAAAGAGGGGCGTACAAAAACCCAACCAGACCCATTCAGTGATGCTGAAGAACAGCGGGCTTATGGACTGTCTTCTTTTTAGGTGGTGATGTGCAGTACAATGCAACACTTATGGCAAAGTGAGATAGAGCCTGCTGGATAAACCAAGCACCTTCATGTGCAAATGTCTTCCCGATTGGCCCTTTTTTGGTTGTCCTTCTTCATCATCTTTATTTTATCTGTTCCCTCCTCTGCTGTTTATGAGTGTTTATCACCTCTGATTTAGCCCTCTATAAAACAAAATCTCCACACCATAACAGCACGTGAGAAGTAAGATGGATGGATGCACTCTCTTTCCCCCACCCACCCAGTTGGTGACTTCTACCATAACAAACAGGACAGAACATCCAGTCAAAGCAATCTGAAGACTAACATCTTGCAAAATTAAATTGACAGCAAGAAACCTGAAGCTAGAGGTGGCTACTGTTCATTTTCCAGAAGCTGAATGGTGGCCACTATTAGAAAACAGGCAGTCTATGAGTGCTGTACATCTTCCTTTGAGTTCTCAGACTAGAGTAATCTTAGATCTTGCTATCATGGTAGAGGTTCCATTACTCCACCACCCCAGAGGGAGGACTATTTCAGTATGCGTACCTGTGGTTTTACAGATTAAAATGGCCGTGTGTACCATTTTAATGAATGGTACACACTAATGAATCCCTATCAGGTTCTACACTGCATTCTGGTGATTGAGTAATGTTATAAAATGAATGGCTTGATGTCCAGACCTAGTAAGGCCTTTGTTCTATTCTTAAATCATTTTAAATATATTTACAGGTACAGTGTTTCAGTTATATTTACAAACATCATGCACATAGTCAAAGAGATATTTGGGTAGCTTCTGCGGGCTTAAGAAGTTGGACCTGGCTGCAATTCCCCATTGTATACAGGTGTGATGTAAGCCAATCTTTGTCCCCACATAAGGTTGATCAAGAAACATCAGTAGATGAAGAGATAATCACTTGTCCACAATATGGGAATGACATATCTGTTTGTAGCAAGTTAGAAATTCAAAACAATCCATAAAGAGGAAGATGATTTATCTGGGATCTATCTGCTAAAAGGACCAAGAACAGAATTAGCTGAATCAAGAGCACATCTAATGTACATCAAAATGTGGCAGAGAATTGAATGCTGCTTTCTATTTTGCTAAAACTTGATTTCTGAACATATGGCTTAAAAGTTGATTAATCACTCAATTTTGGGGGGACAGGGCAGATGAACTGCCTGATAAAGAGCTGTTTTATTTCATTCAGTTCCAGGGAATAATGGGTTAATCCACAGAATGGCTATTTCACTGGCTCTGTTATTACACCAAATCAATTTCGTCTGTTTCAAATCTTGTGCCTCCAGATACTTACTTAACATAGCTCTGCATATATTGTTATTTGGAAGAAAGTTTCTTTTTTTTTTAATGTCATTTAGGAAAGCATTTACATAGCAAATTCCAATCTTAGGGGAAGTCAAGTACTCTGGCGCTCTCAAAGTTTTAATTCACTAGTTTGCTACTTTATCGTTTAGGTTTAAAAACTTTAAATCAGCCAAGATCCCAGACTAGGGTTTTAAAATAGTTAAACCTTGGATCATTTAGGAGGAAATTTCACTCCCAGCAGATCCATGGTGGGAAAAAAGCCAACAGGGAAAAAGTCTGACTAATGTTTGTTCTTGTTGTGGAAGGCAGATGAGAATTGAAAGTGCTCACTCAAATGTGTGAGTGATCTCTTCCTTCTTTCAATTTCTGAACTTCTAAAAGACCTGGCATACTTACTCTTTGCAATATAAAGCCTTCTTTGGAAGCACTTCCTGAACTGACCATGGGATCATATGTTCAGGTGAGCTCAGGTGTTATGTTACCTGGAATGCGGAATACACACATGCATTGGGTAATTCTACTGCTATCCTTACTCTGATTATGTCTACAGAACAAAGATTTTAACCATGCTGATATACACCCATTCTTCTCTCAAGCATTTTCATATTCCCATTCCAGGATCTTGCAAAACTTATTCCAGTATACTAACGCATTGCTAATATTCATTGCATTTCATTGTTTTTCTTGATTATTTCTTGTTTGCAATTTTTTTAGGTTGATCTATAAATGTTCATTCATTGAATGTATCAGAAATAACACCAGTTCCACCTGTGGAATTCACTCCAAGGAGATGAATTAACAGCTACCAACTTGGATGAGTTAAAACAAAATCAGGCAGATTCATAAAGTATATGAATAATTACTAGACTAGATAATATTAGTAGTATTGATAGAAATAGTAGTTTCTCCCTAGTTGCTGTCATAACTGAGTGAGAGAATTATCTCAAGTGGTTGGAATAGAATGCTGAATGAAATCAACATTTATATTTGTTCTACCATAGCTGTTCATATGTTTCCTTGTTGCAGAGTTTAGGGTCATGTTCCTTCCTTCCCCCAACAGTTCATTAAATTATTTTATTGAAAGTTTTTTTCCCCCAGTATTCCTGCCCAAATAATCAGAGATGACTTTTGTCATTCCTGATTTTTTTTAAAAAGATTAATCCAATTAATTGCAGGTTCTATTCCTTTTCCATAAAAGAAATCACTTCAGGCTTATTTGGAATAAAAAGCCGTATAAAAAGAGTGTTTTAAAATAATAATATAATTAATATAATATAATAATATAAGAAACTTTTTAATGCCTTTGCTAGCTTCATTCCAACTCCAGACCATTTTTCCTTCGACTTTGTCCAAACAAATAGGGGATGGTTTACAGCTGATAGCCACCAAACATCATTGCCATTATTACAAAGCACTCCTATTCTTACCATCAGTATTTTTAAAGAAGTCTTTAACCAAAACAAAAGTCTTGAGAAAGGGAATTCCCTTAATTTGCTTTCCGTAAAAAACAAAATCAGTAATTGTGGGGGGAAAAGTCTCCCTACATTTCCTGAACCCCTGTGGCAAAAGTGCTTGCTGTAAATCACCAGGTAAACATGGTGTATCTCAGAAAGACAAGCCCTAATAAAAATGCAATCATCATTAGATGTTTAGATTTCAGAGATTAAGGCAAGAATAAATAATCAGATTCAGGACTAGATGCTGTGCACACAACTGCCTCTTTCATCTCTCTTCCTTGTTGATATTTTAAAAACCAAATGTATTTGGTTTTTTCCCCCAGACATTAGCATTTTAGCCAGTAGCCTCTGATCCCTATGAAAAGTTGATGTGCATTAGGAAAGGCTGGCACGTAATAAATTTCCACCCTGAGTGGACAAAGGTACTGTCAGATCTTATCATCTTTAGAATGAAAGCAGGAGACCTTGGCGAGATTCACTTCTAATTAAATTTTACTCTCCATTGAACACTCTGTTCGCTTTCATCGCTTCTGGCAGGGGGAGGATAGCCTAGAGTAAAATTCCCACCTCTAATAGCTCCGATGGTTGTCAGCATTTCAGCAAACATCCTCTCAACTTATCATCCTGTTGAAGCATCCAGTTCTATTCTCTGCCCCTTGAGGCCTCCCCCACCCCCAAAACCTTCCAGTTTAGTCCATGCTGCTATTGGTGAACCATCTTGATGGGCAACTCAAAGAAAATTTTTCCATATCTATCATTTCTTTGCTACAGGTGATCAGCACATGCAAAGGCCTCAAGCATAAGAATGGGGGATTATGGATTTACAGGTGTCTGCCTACTACTCCCAGGCCTCTGCTATTGTTAGGTCCCTTCACTGCAAAGCACAACCAAAGAATCAAGATTCACGCAGGGTTTCTTGAATGAGTTTTAATGCCAAGAATTAGGGGTTAGAAAGCAGAATCTTGATAACTGAGATAGTAACACTCCAGCCCTCCATTGTGTTGGGTCCCTTTGAAGTGTTGACATCTCATTTCTTTGGAAAGTTTGCATGATGGATTATGAGTCCATGTATTAGGCAATGCTATAATGGGATCCCACGTCTACTGATAGTTTGTGTTTATAGATATTCCTGTGTCTTTCTCAGCCTCAGCACAATCTTTCACAGCTATCAGCTAATGCTCCACTCAGCAAAGGCAACAACACCATTGCTCTTGTTGTTTTGTTCTCCACAACCATAAGCCTGGGCAGTTCTACTGCTACTGCTAAACATGATGATCACAGAGTGTCAGAGTCTGCACACTCATTCCCGAAGTTCAGTAAATCCTCTGGACTCTAATTAGTTCCATTAAAGATTTCTTTATTGAGAGAAAATGCACAGCACCTATAAGCTGTTGAGTCTAAGCCTTGCTAAGCAAAACCCTTCCTTTTAACCCCTTCTCACCCCTAATCATAGTTAGGGATGAAAACTAGAACTCAGGGCTTGTGTGGAACCAATCAATTTAATCAATTCCCTCCAAAATTTGGAGGTAAACTGTGGGCCACGATCTGAAATCACCCTCTGGGGGGTGCCATGGAGGTGGTATATGTGTTGAATAAACAGCTTGGCGAGTTTTTTAGCATTGGGAATTGAGGCACATGGAATAAAATGTACTTGTTTAGAGAATAGATCAGTTTAGAGAATGTCAAGGTTGGACGGGACCTTGGAGATCTCCTGGTCCAACCCTCTAACCATGAAAACAGTGACAAGAGTGGTGATGTTGATGAGAGTACAGTAATGCTGATAACTGTAATGCCTATGGCACTATGCTAACATGTGTGGACTTCGACTCCCAGAATTCCCCAGCCAGCCATCTTAAAGTTGACAAGGTTGAGAAACACTGAGTTATGCTATGGTTCTAATGGTGCAACTCATTCAGTCCTTTCCCAATTTTTCTGCTCATAAATTTCTACTTGTAAGTGAGTGAGTCTACCTGAGTGGTAAATTTCTACTTGTATACAGCTCTAGTTGGGGCAGGAGACACTAAGGGGATCTGGAAAATGAGTCAGGAATGTGATGCAGCTATTTATTTATTCCGTTTTGACTTTGATCTGAAGCTGCATCAGTAAATGTATCATTTCTAAGTCATAGAATGATATTGCTCCGTTCTCGTTTTGCCTTAAGTGACTCCACATTTTAAGAAGGATTCTAAAAAATTGGAAGAGATGCAAGATATGGTAATGCGGATGATCAGGAAGATGGAAACCAAGTCCTTGAGAAGAGAAGACTCAGTAGGGATATGATAGTATTATTTAAGTCCTTGGAAGAATTTTACACAGAAGAAGGCCCAAACCTGTTTTCTATCATCCCAGAGTGATAGAATAACCATCTTAAGCTATAGGAAGGCAGATTCTACTTGAATAAGGAAAAAATGTTCTAAGAGAAAGAGCAGTTTGACAGGGAAACCAGTTACCCAGAATGGTGATGGACACCCCTGGATGCATTTAAATGGACGCTTGACAGCTACCTTCTGAAGATGCTTTCATCTGGATTCCTGCACTGAATGGAGGATTGAACATCTTCCAGGGCCTTTTCCAACTCTACAATTCTTTGCTTTGCACGTGATGAAGCTGAAACTAACAGAAGTAAGACATTAAGCTATCCAGGTTTTTGAGAGCAATTCCATGAAAGTCAGCAAAAATCCCTCAAGTACAGTCTTTCAGATATTCAAAGGGGAGAGGGGGGGAAAAAACTTGAAGCAACAAGGTTATAGCTTCATCAGTTCTTCTTTAGTTTCATTTTAGGTAGGAAGTAGCAATTTCACTGGGTGTAATCTTCTTCTGTCCAAAAATATGGGGCAATATTTGCCCTTTTCAATCTCATTTGATTCAGCTACCAGATTGCAGCTTGCTTCTTGGATGAGCTTCATGGATGTTCCCAACCAGTCAAGGATCATAGAGTGAATAGCATCACGCAAGTGCACCACAGAATCAATCAGGTTTCATGTCATTGAGGGCAATTGAAACTGAGAACAATATATGTGCTTTAACCTTTCATTCTACAGACGTGCCTGAAACGAAGATTTGGTTCACACAACTGTCTCTGTTTACCTTCACCCTTCATTACCATGCTATTTCACTCCACTAGTTCATCTTTCCTTATCTCTCCCCATCTTCTCCAGCACTCCTACATTTTTTATGTACACACTACTGGTCCAGTATTTGTGCTTACATTACTGAGTAAATCAGCTAGGATAGTGTTAGCATTATTGGCCTTATGATTAACTGGTTCTGTATTTGAATGGTGTGGTATTTTTCTGGATCTGTGCATGAGAAAAAGAAGATAAACCATCTTTGTTTTCTCCTGACTGAAGGACAATATAAAAATATTAACAGTATTACTATTCTTGTGATAAACAAAGAATTAAGTTTCTCTTTTCTCTTTCCTTCCTGTTATTCCTGGAACTGCTCCAAAATGTTTCGATGGAGCCACCTTTCCTAAGTATATAAAATCATGCATACCATGGAGAAAGTGGGCAGGGAGATTTTATGTTTCCTTCTCTTTTGGACTGGGTCCTCCCACAAAATTAATTGGAAGAAGATTTAGAACATACACAAAGAAGTAATTATTTACACTGAGTATAATTATCCTATGGAATTCATTACCACAAGGCATAGTGATGGCCACTTGGATGGCTTTAAAAAGAAGATTGCATAAATTCATGGAGGACAGGTCTATAAATAGCTATGAGTCTTGAAGATTCAATATTATCCAATTTGGAGGCAGCATGACTCCATATACCAGCTGCAAGAGAACAATGGTACCAGAAGGTAATGCCCCATCACACACTTTTGAGACATTTGTTTAACCTCTGGGAGAAATAAAATGCTGGGTGAAGATGCAGAACTGTTTTTAAGTTCGGAAAATGCATTGACAACCATTAATTTGGATGGCTTTCAAAGGGAATTGGATACATTCAAGAGGACAGGTCTATCAAGAGCTATTAGTCTTGAATACTTCATGTTTCCTTCTGAGGACCTCTGTCTTCAAATACCAGTTACTGAGGATCAATGACAGTGTATAGTAGAGCTACAGTATATCTCTAACACATGCTTTGAAGCACCCCAGAGGCAGCTGGTTAGCCACTGTGGGGAAAAAAAGTGATGTATGAAGATGGGGTTTGGTCTGATCCAGAAAACTTATACGTATGTCCTATGGTGAAACCCTCAAAGTTCTAAGAGGGTACTTCAGGTGCCATAAGGAATGGTGAATCTTCCTTTCTGTGTGTAAGCAGAGGGTACTTGGGCACAAACCTTCTCAGGAGGGCCACATAATCTCCACCACCATTGCTACTCTTGTGCTGGTGATCTAACTGAATAAACCTAAAAATCAGAGCATGCCCGGGCAAGCTATTGGAGCCATTAGAGGAAGTCATGATGGACTAGAGGAGGCTTAGGTGCACTAAATCTAATGCCCTCCCATTTTCTCAATGCTGCCTCCCAAGCATAGAAACATATGCCAAGTTGGGAGTTGTACTTATTTCACCCAATCTCTCCAAGATATTTTGTCCTGCTATTGCGAACCCTGCAGAGTTTTGGTGTCCCTCCATCATGGGTTTTCTCTGCTCCAGTCTCATGAGATTGCATTGACTGACTGATTGATATGGCAACTTGGGGCGGGGTGGTGGTCTGGTAACTGCCAACGTTACTCTTAAGAGAACAAAATTCTTTCTTGGGAGCAGACAAGTAGGAACACCTCCCAGCAATCAGTTTTCTGTAACTAAGAGAGCAGCCCAGATGCATAATGGACTAAATTCCCAATCACAATGAAATTGAAAAGAAGAAATGAATTGTCTTATTGTGTAGATTAAGATTAAAGAGCAAATGGAGAATTACGGACAATGTGATAAAGGAACAAGAAAATTGCCGTATTTATTGGGTTTAACTCAGTAATATTCCAGGCAAAATTACACATAGACACACACACCCTCTACAGATAGAACAAAATAGTTCTAAGGATACAAAGAGACAGTTCAAACCAGTCCATGATATAAATTTTAAATAATCCTAACTTGAATCTACATTCACATTTCCTTATTTTTTTCTGATTCACTAGTCCTCATTCCAGACTTGGGTTGGTTAGTCTTCAGTGGTAGACTCCACTGGAGAGAGACGCCTTCCTTCCTGATATAGCAAAAGCTATATGGAGCTGGCCCCTCTTATCTTGATTTAATTTATACAAAGCACTGTTCATTCCCTATAACAGAATGAGGAATTACAGGAATGTCAAGCAAACTTTGAAAACAAAGATGCAGATTAAATACAGCAGCCAGATTTCAAAGCAGAAGCAAAGTGTTCCTAATAATTAGGGTGAGCTGTTCTATTCCCCCCTCCCCACTATAAAAAAAAAAAAATGACCTAGGATGGTAAATTGCAATGAGCTGGTTACCTTAAAAGGGAATATTGCTATTTCAATGGAAGCAGCAGTTTTCACACACTAAAGGGAAAGACCTCTTTATGCATCAAATTGACAGGCACCACCACCCTCAAAGATGAGATTTTGTCCAGACTGGAAAAATTAAGGCTTATTTTTCATCCCTGGATGGATAGATGGATAGACTGCCAACATCCAGACAACATGCATAGATTGCATGAGGCTGGGGTTGTTTCAAAGCCAGTTTGTTGATGATATCATTCTACGTTGCTATTAGGGTAGATGATCCTGCAGTAACTACTGAGTCATGGTTGACCTTGTTCAAAGCTGCAGTAACCCTTTACCTGTGCATATGGTGAAGAAATAGGCGTTTCAGAAGATAATGTGGCCCATAATTCCTTCTGCTGTTTTCAATATCCCTGAACGGCTTATTGGGATTCAGCAGTGTGGATCAAAACTGCTGAAACCATAGAGTTGCTATCAGAAACTTAAGTCATCCAAAGTTTAATGGGTAGCAGAGAGTTTTTCATTCTGATGCTATTTTTTTTGGACAACCTGTTATCACCTACTGGCAATTGAGAAAGGCAGCGCCCTTGCGCCAACCATTTGATCGTTGATAGAAAGTTTCATTTCTTTGAATCCATGATGGATTACTTTATAGCACACATTTCCCAACACTGTTTAACTAGCTGTATAAATATAGACAGTTCAGAAAAGTCACTTGGTTTTTGACAAGTATCTGAAAAGTAGGGTGCAGTGGGAGAGGAAGAGAAAGTTTTAATCTCTGTTGCCTTGAACTAAGTAATTATCTTTCCATTTCTCAATGCCTTGGGTTTACATCCCAGGATCCTTGTAGATTTTTTCCAAGTATGAATGTTCCTCTTCTCTGATTAATTATGTGCACCTTGATATTTTCTAACTTTTTAAAAAAACAATGTAGTTGGTATTTCATTTTTTACAGCAACCTAGGCACATTGCATCACAGGGAGAGGAGGGCATTTTTTAAAAAAGGGCAGTTCAATGCCTTCCCCAAAACTTCAAATATTCATTGTGATTTTTGTGAAATTACACCAAGGTAGCCAGAAGTTCCTAGATTATGCGTTACAAGAGAACATCTACTGAATTGTGGATCAGATCAAAATCAAATCAAATAGATTTTGATTGGATCTGCAGTGTTTTCTAAACTCTGAACTTGAAAATATGCATGTGGACCATGTGGGAAGGAAGCTGGCAGAAAAGATAAGAGGGTGAAATTCCAACACGATATTGGTCCAATTTCTGAATTTCCCCAAACAAATTTTTTAAAAAAACCTGCTCCCATCCAGCCACCCTCTCTACAATTTATTCCCATAAGCTCCAAAACAAAAGTCTCTCTTTCTTTATCCCCATGAGGTCACAGCTGAGCAATGTTATTTGGTGGGAAAGTGAAATGGGATGGTCTTTGCTGAATAAGCCAAGCCAAAACCTGCAGGAAGATCAACAATAGGTCCTGGAAAATGCTGCCCATGGACTGTTTCATACATCTGAGGCCACTGCATCCATTTGCCTTCCACCAATGCCAGGTTTCAAGAACTCCCACTTAAATATTTAAAAATATCTCAATGTTTCATTCCTAGGAATGTAAAAGAAGTTTGACGTGGATTCTCCAAAGCAAGTGATTTGGATGCTTTTCAGGATGAATGCTATTAGGAAGGAAAGGCCTCTTGGGAAAATAATCTAGATTACTTTATTATAATATTTTATTACGCTGTATAAATGCCTTATGTGCTCACTGCAATGGAGAGTTATTTATTCAAAGATTGTTTCTCTCATGCTGCCTCTTGGAATGGTTGTATAACTACGTAGAGCTGTTTAGTCTCATAGCAAGAAATGCTATAACAGAAGCATGGTGTGACCAGGATGTTTCCTCGTGCTGGACATACCTGTGGCATTTTACCTTGAATGAAAATATACCAATTCATGGCTATCTCCTAAGTCTCAAAAAAGGTAAACCCAACTTCCTTCTGCCTCTAAATGGTCTGGCAAATTTTTCATCTGGGAAAAAAGCTAACCCAACCCCATATTTCCCTTCTAATTGAGCAGATATGCTGACTGAACTTGCTATAGCCTATTCATCAAGAGCATTGTGGAAAATTAAAGTAGCACCTCTGAGCACAAGATGCCATTTTGCATAATTCAGATCAGAGTAGAGTTTTGAAATTGTTCCACAGAGAGGAAAAATCAGGGCTTGATGTATCTTTACTTGTTGTTTTGCACACCGACTTCTTAAGTTTGCCGAACAAAGGTGCAGGTCTCCATTTCATTCATTTGCTGGACCCGATGTCTGACGAGCTTCTTTATTACCCATGGAGCAAAGATGCCAATTGATCATTATGTTAATTACAACACAGGGTTTATGTTTGCCCATTGCCACCATGCACTCTCTGCTCACTTTTCAAAGGAAAGAAAAGAACAAAAAATCTTCCAGAGCTCTGAGAAAGAAATGGTGATGGCAGCTCTTTTCAACACTGACAGCTTCCCACCTGCCTACTTGTAAATCAGGACTCAGATCTGGAATCTGTCCATCTGAAATTTAATGCAAATGGTTCTTCCTCTCGTGTTCCATTCTGATCGCCCTGCCTTAAGAATTATAGTTCTATATTAAATATTATAGGACCAGAAAAGGTGCAAAAAAGGGCAACCAGAATGATTAGTGGGCTGGAGTAGCTCCCCCAAGAAGAAAAACTACAGGAGGGGGGCTCTTTAGTTTGGAGCAGAGGAGGGTAAGGGGAGACGTGACAGAAGGATATAAAATGATGCGCGGCGTAAATCATGCAGATGGAGAGGAATTTTTCCTCATTCTCTCACCATGATTGAACTCAAGGTCATCCATCAGAATGCAGCCTGAGAAAAGGAAATGCTGTTTTACACAGTGCATAGTTAAACTGTGAAATCTGCTGCCAGCGTTTATAGTGGGGGCAGCCAATTTGGATGCTTTGAAAAAAGGACTATGTGGATTCATGGAGGATCACGTTCTCAGTGGTTATTAATTCTGATGGCGGTTTACTACCTCCAGAATCCAGGGCAGCCGTTCTTCAATACTGGTTGTGGAGAAGCAATGTGGAAGGAGGCTTTCCAGAGACTTTCCAGACCTGGCTTGTGAACTTCCCAGATGCCACTGTTGTCATGCAATGTTGGCCACTGCATGATACAGGAGGCTGGACTCAGTGACTAGATTAAGTCAGGGGCTTGATTCAGCAATTCTGATGTTCTTTAGTTTCTACTGAGCATCTGATTCCAAGTTCCAGCCCACAATTTGTTTGTCTGTTTATTTATTTATGTATTTATTTGACAAATTTATATGGCTGCCCAACTCACACACAGTGACTCTGGGTGGCTTACAAAGTAAAATCCCCAATACAAAAAAATCTCATCAACTCCCACCCCTGGAGCAGCCAAAAACACAATCAACACAACCGCTTGATCAGCTCCTTTTCAGCTTGGGGACCCCAGGCCCACTGGCAAAACCACATCTTCAGGGCCTTCTGGAACAACATCAAGTGGGGCCAATCTTATCTCAGAGGGAATAACATTCCACAGGGAGGGGGCCACCATGGAAAAGGCCTTTCTTCATGGTTCCTTCAGATGTACTTCCCTCAGCGATGGGACTGGCAACATACCCAGCCTCCCCACTCTGGAGGGCTGGGTAGATGTAACCGGGGAAAGATGGTCCTACAAATAAGGACAAGCAGCAAACAACTGGAACAGAAGGGCCAAGAGTTATGCAGGCAAGGAGAAGTGTAGAAGTTAACCTCAGACCCATGTCTACACCTAATAATTGTCCAAATTTCAATAACTTTTTCAGCATAGTACTCTTTAGTGAGTTCCCTCCTTCACATTGCTCCTTTCCATGAGCCGTTTCCAACATCTGTGGTTGTAACAATGGTGCTCACATGACAGCATGAAGCACTCAGTTTCAATTCTTCATAAACCCTGATCAAGGGGCTACTAGGGTGAGTTATTCAGCCAGATTTAGGCTTCTGATGACTAGGAGAACCCCTGCCCAATGACCTTGGAGACAAGCCACCCTAAGAGAAGGGCTTGGTGGTTCTGGAGCCAGAGTGCCCCAACAATTGAGTTGAGGACTGCAAATAGGGTGTTGCCATATCATATGCGTAGGTAAGGCTAGGTTTTTTGGGGAAGGGTTTTCTTTGGTCAGTAAGAGCCTTTAGACTGTGAGGACCATAGCTTGCCCAGCCTAAGGTTTAACCAGTGTTACCAAACCTGTTTAGCTTCTATGACCAGATAAAATTGGGCTTCTGCATGATGCTATGTTGATTTTTTTTTTTTTAGGATAAATCAAGCCATTAGGATTGTACATGCTTTGAAAATAATTTAGAGGAGGCATTTACTTCTCAAAGCAAATGAGTCTGAAGCAGTGACATCTTTTTTTCGAGCTTTTGCAGAAGACTAGAAAAGATGGGGCTCCTTTAGTGGAGAACACACACTTCTAAATCATTTTTAAAGTTTGCACAGCTATAGTAGCGAATATCCTTAAAAGCGGGACTACCATATCTGTGGGGGATGCGGTGGCGCAGCGGCTTAATGACGCTGCAAGTTGCTGGCCAGAAATGGTCGACGCTTCAGCAGTTCGAGTCCAGCCTTTGCGTTAGCAGGGTGAGCTCCTGTTTCCTCCCCAGTTCCTGTAAACCCAACAGTTCGAAAACTCACGTGAGTAGATAAATGGGTACTCTTACTCCAGTGGGAGGAAAAATGCGGTGGCGCCTTGCAAAAAGGAGTCGGAAGCAGTTGCTGGTAAGCGCAAAAAACCGCGCGTGCCCGAAAAGGGCACGAAGCAACGGAAACCCCGCCTCCTGCGCTCGCCAGCTGGGCTCTGCTCTAGGAAGGAGGCTCTGGCAAACCACTTCCAAAACACCTTGCCTTGAAAACTGCAAAGGACTCATCCAAGCAGTCACGGCAGAGTCGGTAACGACTGCGCGCAGATACCATATCTGTGCTGTAAAGCTCAGGTTGACCACTAGATGGCAGCAAAGAGTTAGGGTTTCCTGTAATGCTGCACTGCCACCTTGTGGTCATCCAAATGTTTGAAGTCCAATTGAGCAGACCTAGAGACAATATGTGGCAAGAGAAAAGAATTCTAAATCCACACTTCTCAGCACTGGCCTAACATATATCTTCAGGTTCACATGCTAAGAGCCCTCTTGATTGTTCCCTCAGGCTCAAGAGATGGAATTGTAATCCTGCCATAAATGGTGCAATCTATTCATTTTGCAGCATGTTTTGAGTCCAAAGTAAGAAGAGAAGCCCCCATCCTGGAAAATTTGCAACACTGAGAACAAAAGGTGCAATTCTGAGTCTCATTGAATGCGGTTCTGGACACTTAGCCCACACAAGTCCCACTTGTGCTTCTTGAATTTGGTTACAGCTGTCAGTGGCTTTGCACTGCCAATCAAGGCCATATGTAATCTGCTGCCATTTGGTGTTGTCTTCTCAAGATGTAGATGCATAAGTATTTGCTCTGTTTGTAACTCTGGGGATGCCTGCTAACACTGAGGCATCAAGAAAGACGGTTCCTGGTGATGCAATTAACAGTTAGCAGAAGGTCCCTATCTACAAAAAGGACAAAAATATGTCTCACACAGCAGATGTTGCTAAAACAGTCTTCATTTTCGAGGGAGGGAGGGAGGGAGGGAGGAAATGCCCTCAATTCCTGAATATTTTAAAGATTCCCTTGGTGTTTCATGAATAACAATGCCCTTCTCTTAGTGAATGGTACAGTGAAAGGTACAGTTATCAATTTTATACAAGTTAAAAGACTCCAGTACCAGTTTGGTGCAGAGGTTAAGGCACCAGGCTAGAAACCGGGAGGCTGTGAGTTCTGGTCCCGCCTTAGGCACAAAGCCAGTTGAGTGAGTTTGTGCCAGTCACTCTCTCTCAGCCCTGGGAAGGAGGCAATGACAAACCACTTCTGAAAAACTTTGCCAAGAAAACTGCAGGGTCTTGAAATCGCCAGGAGTCAACACTGACTTGAAAGCATACACATACACAAAAATGACTCCAAGCACAGAATAAGAAATTTTAACTAGGAAGATTGAAAACTCACAGTGCAATCTTTCACAGATCTACCCAGAAGGAAGCTTTACTAGTTTCCATGAGTCCTCTGTAAACATGTATAAGATTGTATTTGAAATCTGCTCTTTTCTTCCCATTCAAGTATAGTTAGTCCTCGTTTAGCGACTGACTTGTTTAGTGACTGTTCACTGTTACAACAGTGATGAAAAAGTAAATTTGTGACCAATCCTTGCACTTATGACCTTTACAGGTCTGTAAAGCAAAGAAAAGCTGAAGACAGATTGTAAGCACAGTGGCGGTTTCACTTAGCGACCACTTCGCTTAACAACTGAGTTGCCAATCTCAGTTGTGATTGCTAACTGAAGACTACCTGTATAAGCCCACTTAACTCAGTGAGACTTATTCCTAAATAGGCAGATATACATCTATGCTCACAGGTATCCGGTACAAATGGCAATGAAGCAAAAATAAGTTACGCATCAGTCATGTGGTTTACATCAGAACACTGTGACACATATTCTTTTATTTGTCCCTCCCGCCAACCCCACCCCACTTCCACCCCCCCAGACACCTATGTCTGTGCTGCAAGTCCCTGAAGTGAAGGAAAATATTCATCTCTGCCCACAGACAGAAATTTAATTGGGCAGACCTTTTACAAAATTTCACAAATTGGAAGCCTTTCCTGACTCTCTTTTTCTCTCCGTTTGGTGGCATTTCATGTAAATTAAATTTATGACTTAATTAACCCGTAGAACAGTATCAGAAGTCTTTCTCGCATCTCACACTTTTATTTCCTGCTGCCTCTCTGTTATAGTCTCCGGAGCCAATATTTTTTACATGAGTTCCAGTTTTCCTGGCAAAATAAGAGCCTTCACAGTAGAAGCCAAACAGAGGATTAGGCATCAAGACACAGGACAGCTTGATGCCCTGAGATCTCCTGTGCCTGACCAACCTTAAGAGTCTTTGCTACTTGAAGCAAAGAAAATAGTGTTTCCTTAACTTACATTCCCCATATAGCGCTTGGACTGTATCATCTCCCATTTCTGAGAGCAACAGGCTAGCTAAGAGGGCACAGGGTAGACTTCAAAACCCCACAGCTTTGACCTCCAATACCTTGTCCCTCTTCATGCCTCCCTCATCCAAGCATTTGGTAGGACCAGTCCTTCAGTAATAGGATTCACATATAAACAGCCAACCTCCTTCAGAAGTTGTTCTGAAGGCATGTTCTAGGGCTGTACAAAGTTTTGAAGGAGTCTTACACTTTGACAACTATTTGTGTCATTTATTTCTTCGAAGTTGCTTTGTGAAGCAACCCAACCCCTCCTCCCTACTTCTCAAAGCAAAGGGACTCCCTTATTTCCCTTTGTGTTACTTCTGATGTCTTCACTTCCCCCAAAATTTGTCTCGGGCAAAAGTGACTGTTGATGAAGAAGAAGTGTTCAGAGATGTCTCATATCCTGCTTTCCCAGAAGTCTTGGGAAATGATTTTTTTCCTGTGGCTCTTGGTGTTCAGAAAGCTGCAGAGAGAGACAGATAGACAGGAGAAAGCAGAGGGGGAAGGGGGGGGGGGTGGAAGAAAAAGAAAAAGTCACCAACAATCCACACCCAGAGTTTGAATCTGTTGCAGAAAAGAAGCTAGAGAGACCCGCCATCACTGAGAAGCTGTAGTCATCTCTTGGAAAAATGCTGGTAACTGTTAGAAAATCCTTGTGTGTGGAAGGAGAGAATTTGTTCCCAATCATTCTTTATCTTTTTCATTATGCCAATCCTAGACAAAACTTGGACTGCTGGAGGAGCTTGTCCATCATTAGTTCCCACCCACAGAGAAGTATTTTAAAGCATATATCAGTAAGGATAAGTGAACCTGTAAATGTCCTTTTTAAAAAAAATCTCCCTTTTTTGTGGTGGTTTTTCTGTTCCTTGGAGTTCTAAGAAAGGAATTAGATCAAATTGAGCTGGCTTGCTAAAGGGGGGACCAGGAAGTTGGAATATATATATATATATATATATATATATATATATATATATACACACACACACACACACACACACACATATATACATACAAACATACATACATACATACATACATACTGGCTGGGGGAGTTCTGGGAATTGAAGTCCACACATCTTAAAGTTGCTGAGGTTGAGAAACACTAGTCTAGGGGCTAATAGGATAAGAGGTACTAGAAGGAAAGACTTCTGGAGCTACATTTTTGGCAAGGTGGGGAGATCATAGCTCTCCAGAGGTTATGGAATGGTCCCTCACCACTAACTATGCAATATAAGGCTGCTGGGAATTGTATTTCAGCAAAGGATCCCACTCTGGATCTGAGGGAAAGATATGATAAACATAGTTTAGACAAACAGCTACAAGACAAGGGGAGGAAAAGATCAGAGGAAAAGTAAGCTCCAGGGTGTCCATCTGTTCTTCTTTACAGAGGATGGTCTTTTCTTCAAAGGCATGAGCAGAGACTAAACTTGGAAGGAATGACATCATAAATCTTTGCAGCCAATCAAATTGAGAGCAGTGAAGGTGAATGACTGTGATGACAATTTTAGGGTCCCCCCCCCAGGAACAGAGCCTTGACCCCCAAAACTGGAGGGACTTTTCTACATGTAAAAAAGAAATGTCTACAGAAAGAGTGAATACTTTCAGCTTAGGCATATTTAAAGTTTGGGTGTTTTTTTTTAAATTGCTTCATTCTTCATGGTTGCACAAAGAACCCTGTGAAATAAACCTTTTAACTCTTACATACTTTTTGTCTTCAGGGTAATGAACCATATGTGAAGACATCTGTAGTGCTGGCAATGCTTGGTCATTAATTAGAAAGAAGACAGGATTCTTTATGACTTCTGGGACAAAAGGAAAAAAAAAACATCAAAAGGAACTGTGAATAACAAGAAGAAGGGCCGTATGTATCCTTTCCGTAGTAAATTTTTAATAGAGAGGGTGCATTTGGTCATTTGTCAGTTTTTGCAAAGAGGAATGTCTGGAAAAATATAAGGGGAACAATGTTTTGCCAAATTGGAAGGACTTTTTCAGAACGCCAATATGTTGACACTTCTGTCTCTGTCTTCCCAGCTAAGCAGGACTTTCCATCTCAGACACAGGACACCAATCAACACAATGACTGGGAAGCAAATATAAGAGAATATGCTTTTTGGATTGAAGGCACTTCACAGAAGACTTCTTCTGCGGTTCAGATTTAACTCTGGTTTGGCCTATTCTCACCACCTCATTGAGTTGAGTTGATCTATTCTGGCTTCACTGGGAGGTTTATGAAATTGTAGCAATGCTATTTTTAAAAAATGAACTCTTGCAGCTTTGCAAACCTTGCCAGTGACAGCCAGTTTGAGGAACTTTCTTCTTAAGCTATCTCAGTTCCCCCATTAGTAGAAATCCTTGCTTCACCCCACATCGCTTTCCCCATTGGTGAGAACCCTCATTACAGCTCACCTCCTAGTTTCTTTCTCTTGCCATAACTTGTTCTCTGCATTTCTAAATTGCAGGCAGTGAATACATTTGCAATCTTTTGAGGGACTGGGGAAACAGCCGTGGAAATATATTCATCCATAGGAGGGCAAATGAAAGTCTGTCACAATGTCACTACAAAAACTCCACACCTTTTGTAGCATCACATGCACATATCTAAGGGGTGGGATTTGTGTCACGACATCATGAGATATATACCAGACCTTCAAATTCTAGGGATGGCTCTGCATGGAAACTCTGTGGAGTCCAAGGTCCTCTGGTCATTCCTTAAGTAATCTCCTTCAAATCACAGGCTGAGCATCAGACAACATTCTCTAAGCTGTCATTTTATTCCTTTGTTGTGGTTTAGCATGTTGTGAGAAGCTAGGTGTATTAATTTGTAAATCATACGTTATGGTTTCCTCCACATAGGATAGTGATGTAAGGAGCCACGGATTGCAGTTCCATCACCAATGTGACCAGCGTACAGACTAAGCCATAAGGCATCTGCAAAAGAGGATAAGGACCATGAGAGCTGTGTGAATGGCAATCTAGCCAAACAGACCTGAAATGGGGAGTGGGGGGAAACAATCCCTTGAAGTTATTCTGTAAAATGCCATATGCATAGTAGATAGTAATAAATACAACAGGTCAGAGTGCTCCCCCTCTGAATAAAGAAGCATTCATACAAAAGACATTTCCAACTGGAGTCTGAGCAGAATGGCTGTAAGTTAGGGTTGTCTGTAGGGAGGGGCCAAAAAAGTCAAGGTGGCAGCCATAACCATCAAAGGTCTGGCCCTTAACATGCAACTGGTCAACAAGATAAACCAACAGGAACTGTTTGATTGTTCTTCTTCTAAACATAACTTAAACTATGCCTAATGTTTTGGCATTACCTTTGTTTTAGTCTCCTGTTGATGAAACATTCCAGACGTCATTTGGCACTTTGGAGCTACAGAAGATCTACCTACACTTCCATTGATTCTGATCAGTTCTTTTAGCTTTACAATTTAACAAACTCTCAAATTCTCAGGTTACTTTTCAATCAAGGGAAAAGAAAAGGGGGGAAAAAAAAGGTGGAGAGTTGGTACAACACTCCATTTCTATTAACACTACAAACAGACCTCTGCAAATGAATCATTCAATATTCAAACCAAGTACTAAGGTTCTCTCCCCCATCACATTTATCATACACACCATTCCTATGGCAAATATTAGGGATCTAGGGAAGAAGTAAATAGACTCAAAATCCAGGATGTTTTGTGCTTAGAACATTCTTGGAAATATAAAAGTTCATTGTTGCAATGGAAAGAATATAGCAGATTTGCATTCATAATGAAACACAGAAGTCTCAAGACTCGTATTTACAGTCCTTCTAAATCATCATAGCTAAAAATTTGTTCTGCACTACAGGTCTTCATCTGGAATAGGAGATCCAATTCTTGGAACCACATTTTTCATAGGATGCAGTTAAAATGAAGTGTGCTCAGAGAAGGGTAACAAAGATGATCAGAGTTATGATAAAAATAAATTCCGTGATGAAAGATAGAAGTAAAGGTGGTTTGGATTTGGGTGGTGTTTTTTTTTTTTTTTAAGATATATTTAAATTGGATCTGGGCACAAATGACCATCTGAAATTCTTGACCAACTTTGCGGGCAAAGATGTTGGGTGGATCACTTCTCTGAATTTCTCAAAGGGAAGGAGAAATTCACAATTATTTTTCAACAGTAAGATTTGCAGTGACAATAGCACGGCTATGGGTGGTATTCCAAGGAGGGAAATAATTTGTCTTTACTTGCCCAGAATAGCAGCTTAAAGCCATTGGATATATCACTGCATTGTATATGAGAAACTTATTCTTCTGGGATCAAAGTGTTCTAGAGAATTCTCAAATATTTCATTTTTCCTATGGACCACACTGATGTACCCATTCTGAGGGTAATCCATGGCTTTCCAGAAGCTTATCTTCCAAACTAGAACTGGTTTGTGGTATTGCAGAAATGATGTTCCAGATGACATGGGGATAGGCTGTATCAGAAACTCTATTAACCATTTCTGAATCAGAAGTTTAACTTCTGAAAAATGCAAGATCATCCTAGGACAGTAGAGTTGGTATGGTCAAAAGTACAAATGGAATGCTTCAGTGTTCCTTGAAATGTTTAGTTCTCAGGATAGTAAGTTTTGCATATCCATGCACAGCACCTCCTCACTGGAATTTTTCCAGCAAAAGATAGACAGCCATGTCGTTCATATGTTATACATATGAATTCCTTGCCTTAAGCAGGAAGATGAATTAAACTGCCCATAAGATTTTCCCTCCATATATTGTTAAAATTCTATGCTTCACCCTCCATTTAGAAATTTAATATCTAGAGACCAAGGAAAGGGCCCAAATGTGATGAATGACAATTCAAGCAATACACTTGAACATATTTCAAAATCTGGCCGAAATTATGATTTGAGTCTGAAGAGAAAGTTGCTGATAAATACAGATGGTTGGAGAAGATTTGTATAGTAAAAGCACATAGCCATAATCCATTCTAAGGCCTTTTCTACCCTGAGATTGCCAACTGTTTAACCAGTTCCTATGCATTTAACAAAAGTTCAGTCTGTGGACATTAGTAAACTCATGGCATGAAAATCTTCACCTGTTCATCTCGGGTGAAAGACATAAGATTGGCTAGACTAGTTTGAGTGGGTCGTCCTAGTTACCACCTTGATAGTGAGTAAATGTTATTATAGTATTGCTTTGTCCCTTCCTTACACAGTTACGGTCTGAATACATGGAGTAGTTACGCGCAACAGCTCAATCAAATATTTTGTTCTTAGTTGCTTAAGAACACGCACAATGTTGAGTTTCAGGGAAGAGATATGGCAATGCTTCAAGGAGCCACAAAAACAGGGGTCACATGAGGGCAACTCCAATCAGAAAAGCAGAATATATGAGAAAAGGCCCCCGTTCTCTTAATAATCATTTTATTGGATTATGGAAGTCAAAGCCAGTATGTGCCTGCCCACATGTGTATCTACAGACCACAAGCTTTACATCCACGTTCCTCAGATAAAATCAGGACACGTTCCTGAAAGCTGAAATCAATTCAGTGCAGTTAATCTCATCACTCAAACCTTTTTAACGTATGTAGAATAGATTCAATAAACAGTCAATTTCCAGCAGCAGGAAAGCTTAAAAGAGATATGTTGGACACATGTTCCTATTTTGCCTTCTCGTAGTCAGACACTTCATATTAGGAGGGATCTGACTCATTTTGCAAACGATTATGGGCATTTGTTGCTGTAACACTGCGTAGAGTCATTAACCGGCCACCCTTGCAAATTGGTCTGACTTTCTTGAACAAAACTGCAGTGCATAAATTTATGCTGATAATATACTAAGCCAGCTGTGTTAGGCCTAATGAATTGATCGGAATGCAGATAAAATATCAAAGCAGCACGCAGCCAGAATTTTCAGTGCCAACTCCTATACTAGCCAGTGCAAAATAATATGTATTGTGGGTTTCGGCTGGATGAAAAGGTACAACATCTGTCAGAATAATTCTAAGAGATCAACACTATAATCTTGTAGACATTTATGCAGAAGGAAGGTGGATTGAGTTCAGTAGGGATTACACCATGTTAAATATATAGAATTATTGCTGACTTTTTAGTGACAAGAAACAGTGTGCTTTCTGTTCTGTTAGAAGGATTTTTAATGCTGAATTTAACTATGGCATTTTCATTATTTGCTATTTTATTTGGGGCGATCTCACCTGCAGCCTGAAAAGAGTCGCCTTGTGTGAAGTGGGCAGCTATATAAATATGATATATGATAAATAAATAAACAAACAAATATTTATATATTTGTTCTATATTTAATAAATCAATGAGTCACAAAAGAGTGAGCACGAGGCTCATAAACATGCAATAAATATTCTGTTGGGGAATGTATTTATCGAAAAGAAGTTTGCTTAACAGAATTTTGGTTTACCTGAGGGACGGCAAAATTGATCAAGTTCAGTTGCTTTCACTCCCCATTATTTCTAGTCTTAAACGGTGTTCATTCCAGATCGGTATCACTTTTTAAAAGTTTGTGTAAAAATCCTATTAATTTTTCGTATGCCTCTATCCTACTAGTTAACAGTAGAAGTCTGTTTCACATTCAGCTCAACGCCCGATGATTTTATGAACATACCCACGTACTGCTGTTTGCAACAGTTTAGAAGTGCATTATCATTGCCTTTTTAAAATATATATATATATATATATATATATATATATATATATATAATTTTTATTGAAGAAATTTTTAACAAGATAATACAATGCAAAGATTAGAAAAGAAACAAAGGAAATAAGAAAGAATAGTGAATACATAAGAAACCATGTAGAAGGTAGGGTGGAGATTTTTAGAAGATAAGAACTTCATAGGTTAAAGTACCGTTCTGAACAACACAGCTTTGGCTTTCTCACACCAATTGTTTCTATTATACTGGGTGTGAGAACTAAGCTAGGAGACAGGGAAACTAGTTAAGGGGGAAAGGAACTACAAAAGAAATGTACAGGTTGGACGAAAGGTACAAATTAATCCCAGCTCATTATAAGGTCTGTCTACCACTGTGGAGTTACTGTCCTATGGAACAGCTTCTCCCCCTTGAGATCCAGAGGACTCTTACCCACCTGGCCTTCTGGAAGGTGGTGAAGACCTGGCTTTTCCTCCAAGTGCTGGGATGGACTGTTTAGAAGGGCCATAGGGGTTGTGATGTGTTTGCTATATGGTATCTCAGCTATTTTAATTCTGGATTTTTATTTGGGAGTGGAGATTTTATCATATTGTGTCAGCCCTTCAAGGTACAACAGACTAGGAAACCAATGTCATGTAGGTCAATACTACTTTTATTGTAAATAACAGAATCTTACAAGTCTGAATGTGCCTCCCCCCTCCCTCCCTTTATCTCTGTGTAACTAGGAAAGGGTTTTTCTGAGAAGTTTACATATGTTACATTACAGCCCAGGATTCAGGTTCCTTTTATATGACCTTTGTCTTGTTAGCGGCTCTTCCTTCTGTCCCTCAAGGCCATTCCCTCTTTTCTCTACATATTGTTTTCTTGTGAATTGTTGTTAGCTGCCCAGAGTTATGTCTGTAAGACGGGCAGCCATATCTAAATAAATAATCTATCCTCACCCAGGATGGAAAGATAGAAAGATTCCAAAGCAAGTTATTTGATAACTAAAGCTAGTGGCTGATGGAAGACCAAAAAAGAAAAAGAAAAAAAAATCCAGCATCTTTACTTGTATAAACATTTCCCTAAATGTTACATCAAGGTGAAGGTCACCATTTCTTATCAATTAAAGTGATATTTGTGAACTGTGACTGAGGTACTCAGTAAGGGCTAGTATCTTGGGCACCCACACATTGGCAAGGCCCAGCCATCAAGCGACCCATTTGCCAAGTATTCAAATTACAACTCTTTGCTAAGAAGTTCAGATCCCTTCTTTTCCCACATTAAATATGCGATTGAAGTAGACTCAGATTCTTATTTTTAAAAAGTTTTCTTACTGCCCTGGACAATCTGACTTTCAAACTATAGCTGAAAACACAGCTACCCAGTATTTTTAAAAAATAAACCAATGAGTTGCTCATTTATACAAGAGAACCACATTTCACTGTCTTTCCAGCCCCCTCTCTAAAAAAGTGGACAGAACATAATTCAAACATGATAATGAAAGTGTATTACAAACTAAGATTTTCATGGTAGTTAAAGACAGGGGAATTAGAGAACAGCGATATTTCCATTTCCCTCCTCCCATCTCTCTCCCCTTGACTGACTTAACGAAAATCAAAAATCAGAACCTTAAAGCTAAAAGGTTTTGAACTTGAACTTAAAGGACTTTTTCTGTTCAAAATTCATCTTCCTACCTATGGAGGCCAGAAGCAAATGTGATTATTCAAGGTCAAGATACCTGCCCTTTTTTCAGGTAAAAGTTGTCAAGTAAAATGGCACAACTTAGAAGAAACCGCATTCCTCAAAAGAATCTTTCTTCATACATTATCCTTCTTATGGGGGAATGCAAATATTGGCATTCCGCTGTGTGTGGATTGTCTATTTTTTATTTTATTTTTATATTTCAAATTTCTCACTACCCATCTCACTGCCGAGTGACTCTGGATGGTTTACAGTAAAAAGAATAAATATTAGTTCAAATAGAATAAATATGAATTAAAATACATTATAAGAAGGCTTCCTATATAAATAATAAATATCTTAGATTTGGCCTCTAACAGCCACTAACAGAATGCAGATTTGAGCATCCTCTTTCCATCCAGTTCTGTGGTGTTGTCACCAAGAAGGTCCATTTTGTTTGGTAGAAGGAAGACGGAGATAGGATAGGAGGCTTCAGTTGGTGACCAAAAGTGGAGCAGGCTCTTGAACGTTTGGAAGTAGTGATTACATCAAACCAAAGACGTCCCGTGATTACGAATGTTGGGATCAAAGTAGTACATTTCAGAGTTCTTGTTGTTTTTTAAAGTCATTCCATCTAACGCCCCCTTGTTTTGCAGATTGTACACATTGAAAGAAAAATAGTTTCCATTTGGTCTGCAATTTTCCTTCAGTTACGCATTTTTGCATGCAACTTCCCTAAAGTGCATACTTTTATACACATGTTTCCCCCAAAGACTTGAATCTTCATATTTAAATTGTGAGCTGAGAACAGCCTGGAAAACCTAGAATTAGGGCAGAATTCAATGACTGCATTATAATCCAAACAGTATGAAATGTTTGCTTAGAAATGTGAATCACAGTGTCAGGGAAAAAATCCAATCATGCAGGTCAGCCTAAAACAATTAAGGTAAGTCCTAGAGAATGATTTTATATAGATGGAAAGAAATTCATTCTCCTTATATTAAGGAATGGGTTTAGAGTATGTGTTTACTATCCATTTTTTAAATGTTTTTATATTCTAAAATAAGAAGATGGAACAATTTGTTTCTATATGGTCTAAATTTAAGAATAAGTTTAAGGACTGGATTAATTTCAAATGCAGTATACTTTAAGAGCTGTGTAGTGTACTGGTTAAGGCATCAGGCTAGAAACCGGGAGACTGTGAGTTCTAGTCCCACCTAGGCACGAAGCCAGCTGGGTAAGCTTGGCCAGTCCCTCTCTCTCAGCCCTAGGAAGGAGGCAATGGCAAACCACTCCCAAAATCTTTCCAAGAAAACTGCAAGGACTAGTCCAGGCAGTTGCCAACACTGACTCAAAGGCAAAAAAAAAAAAAAGTATGTAGGACTTTTTTTTACAATCACTGATGTGTGTGTGTATGTGTGTATCCTAGAGTTTGGAATAGTGTCATGTCAACCATTTTCCCCTGCCTTTTCTCCTTTCTGTTCTCATTAATTCTGCTGAAAGACAACCTGCTTTCAAAATGTTTTTCAAGGGAGAAGAGAATTTGGGTGAAATTCTCAGTTGATGTCTTGTTGTTTCTATGTTCTGAGACTTATTTAGTGATTAAATAGCTGGGTGTGAAAGAGAGAGAAAGAGAGAGAGACCTGTCTATCATGTCTCAGGAGTCTGCAAGCCCTGCCCTCACCCCCCACCTTGGCTTCCATTAAATCCCAAGAAGGCAAATCAGGAGGGAACATCTCCCACGGGTCAGGTTGAGAAGTATGAGCAGCCAGGGAGGCCGCTGAGGGATGGAGAACTATTTATCATAAAAAATACCCCACTAGTTGCCCTCTCTACCACTTTCATCAATAAAGTAAGCTCAGAAGCACAACCAAGAGAAAAGATGTGTTGGAAAATAAACTTTCCAACACATCTTTCCATTCTTCTGGAGCTTCTCTAGCTGAACACATTTCTCAATCTGAAAGACGTAGGGAAGGAGCTTCTGCCAGATGTGTCCCCTTCGTAGATACATAAGGTTGGAAGGGACCTTGGGAGTCCTTCTAATCAAAACACCTCCCCAAGGCAGGAATCCTCAGACCATCCTAGACAAAATCCAAAATTGGATTTATCAAAAGTATGAGGAGCCAGAGGAGTTGTGGATAGTGGGAGAGCTAATTGTAGAATGAAAGGCAGAACATTCACACACATACACACCCATCCCTCCACACACCTTGGTCATCTCCTAATTAAGGAAGTGCAAGAGCACTACACTCTCCATGAGAATCTTCTTCTGTTTTGAAACAAACATAACATTTTTATACTCCAAGATTTTCATAATCCAAGTTGAATGTGACTTGGCCAAAACAAATAACAGGATTTTTTCCCCCTTGCATGGCACTAAATCCAGTCCCTCCAATCCAATGAATTTTGAGACTGCAATCATGCCATCAGAACCTTTACTAAAGGTTACATGGAAAAAATGGATTTCAAGGACTCAGAAAGAGTTCTTTCACAGACAGGTGGAGATGCATCTCTTGCAGGGATCAGCAAGGGAGAAAGAGTATGAGTTCTTTGCAGGTAGAAACAATAATTTTTCAAATTAATTTTGTGTGCATTTTACAAAACAAATTCAGAAATTAAGGGGATAGGCAATCTGGAACAATGCATGAAACACCAACTTCAGCCATCCCCATAGATCATTGTTTCCCTGAGAGCTGATTCAAGGCTCTTGAATTTAATCAACAACCTTTCCTATATTTATCTCAATTAAGAAGAAAAATATCCGTCGGAACCCAATAAGAAATGTGGAAATGTTAAAATGCATAATGGAGAGTATTCTCTCTCTCTTTCTTTTTTTCAATTCTTAAGGAAAGAGCTTGTTATTAATAAATGCCTTTGTGTGCCTTCAATAATATATCACAAGCAAATTAGGACCCAAATTAATGGTGTGTGGCGGAAGCTAAAAATCACCCTGATTTTATTACATTCTCTAGTAAAAAGACTCTAACTGTTGGAGCAGAATGATTTTATTACTTCTGGGACTCTGTTCATGAAATCTTATCAGACAGAAGCAGACTGAACATAAAGGCAAAAGGAGTAATATTATGGGGAGAGTACACCTCAGACAATCGTACACACACATGAAAGCTGTTCATAATTTCACTGATGGGGGCATTGCATCATACTCCTTCCCAATGTCAGCTTTCTAACCTTTCCTATTCTCATCCTTCTTGCTTTACGAACTATCCCACAGCACAAGGCTGACTGGGGATCCATACTCTTTCTGCTTTCAGAGCTGTTGGATAACCATTTTTGCACCCTTAATTGAGTCTAATCTGATCCTAGTGACATATAAACCAACAGTGACTCAGACTTCATCCAAAGCAAGAATTCTTAACCCTTTTGTACTATGGACCCCAATATGTGTCTGCTGTAGCCTAAGGACCCCTTCTCAGAAATATGTATTTAAATGCATAAAATAAAATACATGAATATAGACTGGACTGCATTGACAAGAAAGCTTACAGGCTTTTGGAGAAAAAGGTAATGCACACAACTCAATGTATACCCTAGTTTTGCTTTTTTTAGGGTATAAAAATTTTAGATAGTGAGTTTTAGTGAACTTAACAAACATTTTTGGACTCTAAGGCCATCAATTATTTTGCTGCCTACATTTATTATTGAATGAAAAGCTACAGTTCAGGTAGGGGTTGGTGAAAATAAAGTTGTTTTTTTTATTCTCATCCAAGTTCACAGACCTCCTGAAATCACCCATAAACTCCTAGGAAGTCCATGGACTCCAAATTAAGAACCCCTGATCTACAGTTACCATCTTGGGACTAACTATAGATTGCAGGCGACATGGCTTAAACACTGACTTAATTTTAGAAAAAAAAATAAAAATCTTTCAGCTTCCCTGTTTCCCATCGTGTCACAATCTAAGTGGTCTTGGCTAATCTTGAAAAAGTAAGATCAAACCTAGTTTGTACTGGGATGAGCTAATCTAGATTGAGTTGTATACTAGTCTTTGTGTCCAGGGCTGTAGGTTAGACTAAGAAGCCAAAAATATCCAGGAAGAGGCCAATGACCAACCCCATCCTGTTACCAAAGAAAATGTTAATGGGTCCACGTAGTCATAGGAATTTAGCTCAGTTTGAAGGTGACTATCTTGTACTCTGATGAAGATTTCTGAAGAATTCTTGGCCAGCTTTTGTATTATTTCAGTTGATTCTAATAAAAGTATCAGCCAGCTATGGATTCTGGGTTTCCAAACCATCCCAACCCCAGACCAACTCATCAATGATTGCTTTCTTTTTACTTTTTCCAGATACACTTTCATGGTCTTCTAATGAAGATTCTGACACCCAACCCTCTAACAAACCCCAAGCCCAGCAGGCAACAGACTTGTAGGCTAACAGAGAAACTGAGCCATGCTTACTAAAACATAGTTTCCCTCAGTTTGCTTTTTTGCTTTTTTTTTTTAGTTTTGTGGACTGCATTTTTCAGTCTTATGGCAGCAATATATCTTTCTGCCCTCTCTGATTATGTTCTGTCACCAGCATGGTTGAGGTCACAAATCAAATCTAATCTAATCTACTCAAAAGAGGTCACAAATGTTGCCCCCTTTTCCCTCTTAAAATCCCATAAATATTGGGAAAATTGGTACTTGAAGAGTTGGCAATTTAAGGGTGCCTTAAATCTCTGCAAGAGATAAGGAATCCATCTTAAAATCTCCCCAAACCCATTGCCTCCACAAGGATAGGTGTCAACTCCATCGACTTTTGGGGAAGTGGAGTTCTAAGCCACAGATGGGTTCCTGGAGGACTGCATGGGTTGGGGACTACCCAGCCCAGCAATATCTTCTTTTCAACCACTGCCAGGGACAGATCCAATAATTGACTGATACTAACTGTTGAAAGAAATAGGAAAGATCCAAGGGTCAGATCTGTTCCTTTGAGACTGGGACTGCTGGGACTTGTAGTTAAAAATTGTGAAGGATGCACAAACATTGGGCAAACACCATGAATTACAATGATGTTTCCCAATCTGGGCAACTTCCAGATGTGCAGATTTGAATTCCCAGAGTTCTCAACAATGGCCATGCTGGCTGAGGAACACTGGGAGTTGCAGTCCAACATCTGGAAGTTGTCCAGGGAGAGAAACACTGCCTTAAAAGAATGTTTGACAAAGTGACCTCCTTTTTCAGATCATGGCAAGTGTATTTATTCAGATGTTTGCTCAGAATATTCTCTTCTCAGAAATTTCTGAGTTCTATTTCATAGATCATATGGTCACACATTGGCAGGTTTTTGGGGTTTTTTTGACTGCACCACTTCAGACTGCTGCGGGCTGTTTCAGAATGCCCACTAGCAAAACACCTTTTGAGAAGTAATCCAGTGTCAGCCCTACAAGGGAGACCAGATCAGGAAACAGACTCCACAGGAAGACTAGAGCTGTACTTTATTGCAATAAGCTATAATAACAGAATTTGCCTATGCCTCTGAACCAACCCCCTGGCCATTCACTCTCAAAACTCAACCACCTCTGCTCTCATCAGAGACAGAGGATAACAAAGACACCACCTCCCAAAGTTTAGGCCCCCTTCCTTCTCTCTTCTGGGGGGGTGGGGGAAGGCAGGGAGAAATAAAGGATTCAAGCTATGCACTGTACATATGCAGTGTGGCATTTTATACTCATTAAAAACACATGACTATCGTGCTCCGAGAATAAAAGGTAACTGGTGCTTCTTGGTTTGCCCTGATGCTAAACCCATCTTCTTGGAGGTATCATTTCTTACAGAGGAAGTTAATATATTTTAAGGTTAAATTTAAACGATTAACATCTGACATCATGCATACCCTAGAAAAATCCATCCTCTGAATATAAAATCGTCTGAAAAAAAAAAGAGAGAGAGAAGAGAGAAATGATGGTGAAGCTAATGTTCACATACCTGAGCAGATATTTTCTGCTTCTCTCACAGGCAACTCTCCGTGTGGTCATTTGGGGCCTCCTGAATTGTGAATCTCTAAGCCCTAAAGTATAACCTTAGTGGTACCATGTATTAGAGGTCACCTTTCCTTGTGGATAACAATCTTCTTCTCCTGAGTACGGAATTACAAGTTTTGGCCAATGCATCCTTTTGGAACATTTCAAATGTACAAAATCCTCCAGTTCTCCATCTCTTTTCAGCTCTTGCACTGGATCCTCCATTTATCTTCATCTGTTTGTCATTAAGAGTTTTGTAGCAATGCTGAGAAACTATACAAAGCTATTCAAGGCTTGGAGCTGAAGATAATTCTTTTTTGGCAGAGAGGAAGAGGAATTAGCACTTAAGTTAAAGTGTTTTTAATAATACTCAATGGCACATTTAATTTACAGTAAACTTCCGTGAGTAATTATTGTGTTTTAAAGCCATGAAGCTAATTAAAGTACACACATTAGAAACTGATGACAGTGAACAAAGGTAGGGAGGTGTTAATTTCCTCACCAATTTAGCATACATTTTCCATTCCATCATCACAAAATAACCCCCTCCCCCCGCCCGCCGGTCCCCAAATCTTCAGAAAATAATCTCATAATGCTCCTTAAAAGCATCTACCAGCATTGGGGGAAAAGGTTAGCTGACATGGTGATATGTTTCCCAATGGATGAGAGCATTCTCCCTAGGTTTATTTTAGACCCTATCTAGGAATTAAAAGAATTTTGGAGGTGATCTGAAATAGTTCTGGGTGAGGGATTGATTCTGTTCAAAGTTATCTGAGACTGGATAAGCACCAATGGCAACAGGACCAGGAACGTCTTATCGGCTTATCCGGGCAACCAATCTCAGTTTGGAGTAGGGCAGGAGATGATGACTGGGTTCCAAAACTGAAGACCAATCGCTTTGGACAGGTAGAATGTAAAGGATTTCCTGTTGCAGCTGAGCCTTGCTTGAGGAGATGAATCTCTTTTGGACCTGGCTTTCCTTGTGCTTCTGGTCATGCTAAAACTCTGAAGAAACAAGGAGTTGAAAGACAAGATTACTTTCAAAGCCTTGTGAACCAAGTAGGCTCTGATACTCAGATTAGATGCAGTGGATCCTTCCTGCTCCAAACAATAGTCGAGGCAAATGAGCAGATCTGGGTAGGATGAATCATCGAGAGATGAGGATGAAGATCCTTACAAAGCTCTTTTTCCAAACTGCCATGCAGGCTGGACACCGTTTCATTTTCCCAGGCACATTAAACCTTTCAGCTTTCACATAATTTTACTTTCTATGGCACTGTTTGCAACTGAATGGTGTATTTATCTTGTTTGTTGGGCTGTTTGCTATATATTATAGCATTTTCAGAATTTTACTGTTCCCTGGGGATTATTGTGGCCAGGTGCTGTATTTATCTTGTTCGTTGGGCTGCTTTGTATGTTATTTTTAATATTGTTTTACCTTTTAATATACAATATTTTAATTAACTCAGGGAACAGAAGTTATAGGGCAACTGTCCCTAATCTGGCCATCCTCCAATGTATCAATTTCCAGAATTCTCAACAATATTCTTTCTACAGGGCTATCAGATCTGGCCTGAAAAATTCTGGTGGCCCCATTATCAAGTTTACCAGGATAAAAAGTGTACTCACTTCCCAATAAAAAAACAAAAATCTCCCCTCTGTGTTTCTATTATTATATCTCATATTCTTTTATATACGGACAAACCAAGTGATGTTTAAGGTTAACATGGAAAGGGGGTGGGGTGGGGATAAAAAGGCAGAACATTTTATTTTTATTCAATTATACAATTCATCTATCACCTCAATCCTCACAGGCTCTAGGCAGTTTACAGATATTAAAACAGTGGTAAAATAACCTTAGAGCAGTGTTTCTCAACCTTGGCAGCTTTAAGACTTGTGGACTTCAACTCCCAGAATTCCCCAGCCAGCAAGGGGAAGTCCACAAGTCTTAAAGTTGCCAAGGTTGAGAAACACTGCCTTAGAGTTTAAAACTTCAGTAACAACATTATGACAACTAATATCAATAGATATATGCACATATATGTAAATGTCTATAGGCAGATATGTTTCCCAGTGAAATCTGGGTAGAAAAGAGCAAGTGCAAAATGATCTGCATTTGCTCATGATGAAGGAGGCAAAGCATGCTGGTCTCACATTAGGTTCCTCCTTTTTTTTTGTTTTTTCATTTAGATCTTATTATCTACATCAACATTTGGCCCTCTTCCTACAATACATTTAACCCAGTCACCCATTAATGGAGCAAATATCTGGGGGGTGGGGGGGGGTGGCAATAATCACATTAACTTGTAAGCCACCTAGAGTCACTTATGCAGTGAGATGGGTGGCGTACAAATTCGATTAATAATAATAATAGCAGCAACAGCAACTAGGTCAACAGTTGCTATTTGGGTACACACAGAATCTCTACCCCCAGTCCTCTAAATCAGTGTTGTCCAAACTTAGCCACTTTAAGATGAGTGGACTTCCACTCCCAGAATTCCCCAGCCAGCATTCTGGGAGTTGAAGTCCACTCATCTTAAAGTGGCCAAGTTTGGACAACACTGCTCTAAATGCTTATAATCCCATAAACATTTGCACTAGGAAAGGACTGACAACTCTTTAAGACATATTTGGACTCTTCCCCATTAGCCAGGTAGGAAGCAATAGGTGTGGTTTGGTGAGTGCAGCCAATCGGTGCATTGCCACCCTTGACAATGAGTTCCTCCAATGGACAAATTGGCATTTGTCTCTCTCTCTCTCTTTCTCTCTCTTCAATATTTTCACAACCAAAGGAGGAACATTCTTTTTTTTCTTATTTTTAATTTTTTGTTTCTCATGCCAAGAATTATTGCCTAAGTAATGCTTCTCTCATTCTCTTAGACATTGTTGCAAGCTCTTATGGCCCCTGTCCATTGACTCAGCAATAGCTGAGCTTCTGAAACTAAATGGGGTAAAGTCCCTTGCAGACAGAGAGGTGAGGAACTGACTTGTAACTAACAGAAAGCAAACAGGATATAGAAAACCTGCTGTAGTTTATTCTCCCCAAACCCTTATGCATTGAGGGTCAGAGGCTGAAAATAAAAAACAGTCTCTCTGGAGTGTCCACAGTCCAAACCAAGAACTCAAAAGTAATTTCTCAAAATAAAATATCAAACCAAGGAAGAAAATGGGTCATTTTCTAAAATGGCTTGTTATCCTCCTTCTGCATCAGCAGACTCAAGGGGTATTCAGCCTCAACATAAAGGCATTCCCTTCTTCAGAAGTCTCTGGCCTCTTCTCTCCTTCTCAGTAAGTATTTCCAATATGAGGGACCAGCTCTATTCTCCGCCTGAAAAGTGAGCTGGGTCCCAGCCAAACAGCATAGAAGGGGGGGGGGGGTCTGTTTATGCAGGCCTTGATAAGGGTGATTCCAGCTGGTGCTTCTTCCACAGGCTTTACTTGGTGTTGATGGTCCTCTGATAACTGCTATCTCCTTCCACCTTCTCCTCCAACCCCCACACCTGCATTTTCAACAGAGCAGCCTTGAATCTTAGCCAGCCCTGAGTCAGCAGGCACTTATAGTCAGGTGCTGTGGTGTCCTTACAAGGAGGCTGGAGTTTTCCCTTCACCACATTAAATATGTCAACAAAATGATTGAAATGCTATTTTGTTTTTTCAATGTGGCTCCCAACCACACTGAAGGAACGGTGCATCATCAAGGCTTGGGGATGCTTGGGAGACACATGCTTGAGCGGGATGTAGCACCTGGGGGCATGATGGAAAATGGGTGGTCTATATCCCAAATTTGATGGGGATTTTCCACTGATCAACTGGTTTATTTTTTGCCTTTTTTTAAAATGTGTGCTAAAACTAGTTTGAGAGCCAGGTTGGTGTAGTGGTTAAGACACCAGGCTAGAAACCAGGAGACCATGAGTTCTAGTCCTGCCTTGGGCACAAAGTCAGCTGGGTGACCTTGGGCCAGTCCCTCTCCCTCAGCCCTAGGAAGGAGGCAATGGCAAACCACTTCTGAAATCTCGCCAAGAAAACTGCAGGGACTTGTCCAGGCAGCCGCCAGGAATCAACAATGACTTGAAGGCACACACGCAAAAAGACTAATTTAGGGATTATTATAGTTTTCATGTCTTTTCTGTCAAATATAAGCCCTCAGATAGAACTCCCTGTGAATGCACCACTCAATTTATGTGGAACGTTTGTTGAAACTCAACCTAAATTCAGTGGTGCAACAGGGAATTCTGGGGGACTCAACAAATGAAGTTCTAGGCTTTGTGTACTCTTGAGGACCACAACATTGCCCAACCCTGCCTTACAAGTATGCAAAGCCATTGTCTCTCTGTTTACGATAACTATAATGAAGACAAAAGGCAGCTAAGATGTGATATAGCACTGATTTTGGAAGGGAGATGGTGGGGACTGAAAAAAAAATCAGGGTGATTTTAATATTTATTAATCCAATTCATATGGCTGTCCATCTACCGAAGAAACTCTGGGGAGCGAACAAACCAAAGCAGAATTACATTAAAACAACAACAAATAAAACCTAGAACTTTCTTATCAGGAGTCATGCTTTTCTGTGTCTTGGAAAGTGACCTCATGCTGACTCAGTCGGAAAGAATCTGGGATAAAATCTGCCAGCTGACAGAGTTATTTGAATGTATGAACATGGGATTTGATCCACAGTTAGTCCTCTGATCCCATTACAGGCCAGACAGGGATACTGAGTGGAAGAGTAGAAAAGATTTTATTCTTCATTTTCATTATATTGTAGACAGAGATGTGCAAATCTGTAAAGATCTTGCCGAGTTGAAAGCCATTTATATTGGAGCATATGTGCATTTTATATCAAACTTCCCCTAATTTACATAAAATTAATGTAAATTATGTAATTTATGTAATGTAATGTAAATTGGCAATCCCTTTTTAATGTAAATCAGTCTACTTTCATCATTTGATATATGATACTTAATCTGATATGGGCTTTTTTTCCCCCCAGAATGCCATTTCCCTGATGTAAGCTCCTTCATGAAATGTAACTACTACTATTTATAAGCAATTTTGGATAGTGTATTTTTTGCTTCCAGTCTGTATGCTTGCGTATGAATTTTTGATGGAGGAATGATAAATTCTACCTGGACTTCCTGCTGGCATTCCTATCACTAGGCTGGTGGAATAAAACACCCAAATTTATTTCCAACTTGAATCCTTGGTGAGATTGTTTAACACCCTTGATGCCACAACCATTCTTCTGAAATGGTGTACAATCAGACAACATCTTGTACAGATATCTCCTATTTATGTTCTTCCCCTCTGAAATTCTTCAAGCTTTATCACACTTTTTTGTTGGGAGGGGGGAAGAAAAATGCTTAAAACTGAGAAGTTGTTTCTGGTTGCTACCCAATCATCTCTGCACAAGTACTGGCCAATCTATTTGCAAACCCATTAAGAACTTGATGTAACTGCATGTAATTCATGGAGGATTACGGTAGACAGCTTCTCCAGGAACAGAAACATTTTCCAGTTGCAGTGGGAGCTCTGAACCATTTTTGATCAGGAAGTCATGGAGGTGTGATCTAACAATGTAATACCTGCAGCGCGCCATTTAAAACCTGTCTGAAAGCCAGTGTGATGCTTGTGAGTCATTTGGAAAATGCACACATTACTTAAGGAACAATGATCACAGCTTGATATTTATGAATGCATAATCGAGGTTCAAGAAAGGGGGTGATTTTGCTTGTTATTTACTGTTGATTATGACCTGCCTTCATTACAGGAGTGGTAAACAAGAGTTTATTCTTTTCATTACTCGATGGGGCTCCAGTTATATTTGGACAAACCATATGGGAGAAGGTGATCACAGGAGATGTCTTCATGTCTCCCCCCACCACTCCTCCCACCAAGAAAATGAAAAGTTGATGAGATAGTATCTCCTGTGATCCTTTTTAGCATATGGGCATTTTATGATTGCCCCATTTACTTTCTTAAAAATCCACTTCTCATATTGGTCAAACGCAGATATGAAAAAAAAATGACTGTACCCGTCTGAGAACATCATTATATCAATACATACTCTGGCTGCACTCATACATCACAGTTATCCAGTACAGATAAAGATCTGGCCACTACATTCACATGACATGCTAAGCTTGGTTACAGTTTCTCTTCACAACCAATGAAGTTTGTTGGCTTAGGGTTGGGTGTATTATGCAAATCCAGGGAAAGAATTACTTCCATAAATAGGTTTGTGTTATGAAAACTCAGCTTCTTATGTTCCTTGAAAGCTGGAGAAAATAATTTCTCCAAAAGGGTATCCCCTAGCTACAAAATACTTCTCCATTCAATCTAAAAGAGAATTTTGAGAGCTAGGACCCCTCACATAAATTCAGGTCCTCACATCCTTGTCCAACTAGCTCGGGAAACTGATTCCATCTCTCTTGTCTCTTCCCCATCTCCAAGGCTCCCCTTGCTTCCCAGCTGGAAGAGTTATTACTCCTCAGCTAAACTCTGGTGCTGCCAACTAGAAAGTATCTTCTGAGCAGCAACACATGCATCTAAGATAAATCACATGCACATTAAAGAACACTGTGCATTAGAGACTTTCTCCTATCCTATCAACCATTTCCCTCTTCCTTCTCTTACAGCAACCTCCCTTCCCCGTGAATGGTTTTATAATGACACCAGATGTCCCCACCTTAATACCTGTCCTCCTTAATAAGTTAAGAAATATGCTTTGGATTCCCCACCGCTGTGCAACATACCCTGATCAAATTGTTAGTACATATTATACTCACCTTAAGGACCAATCAGTGACTGATAATCTTCAGCAGGCATCTTCCTGTTTGTTTCTTCACTGTTCAACCTCATTCCAATGTATTTTCAAATAAGCAACCTATTGTTTTCTGCATATGCACATACCCACATGCCTTAATAAAATGAGATCTGATGTTCATTGCATCATTTTCACACATTCCAGATCTAGCACAATTACAGAAGGAGTGGAGTGATGGCAACTCACTCTTTCATAGCTTGGCCCAGCCTCTAGGCATTTATAGGACAGACATTCCAGCTGCTGCTGTTTGCCTGAAGATTCTTTTGGGGAGCCCACCAACTTTCAAGATCATCTCCACAATTCATGGAAAAAATATGATGAAATGGGGATGAAAGAAAAAGCAGGAGAACCGTTCTCCCATCCACACAGAAGGTAGGATTTCCCAAATAGGACCAGTACCACAGTAGATAAGCTACTGGGTACACTGGAAATCTTGAGAGCATGGTGTGAGTGCTCCTGTGGCCTTTCTCCTGCGGTCTTTAAAGTGCCACAATACCCTTTGTAATCTGTGCCCTAGATAAAAGATTTATAAACTGCCTTTCAGGGCCATTGTGTTCACAAGTCTTGGTACAAAATAATTACACAGTGAATTATTTTGTACCAAGAATTATAATTACACAGTGAACATCATATAAAACCCACACTATGCCCTTTAAAATGAGCAGTGAAGCATCTTCAGGGCACAATAATTAATATAAATGGCATTGAAATGAATGCAGCTTAAAAATTCTTTTTAGATTTGGGGTTCAATATATACCATCTATGGGGATATGCCATAGATTCAGTGCCACTCCAATGGGACTCTGTGCTAAGTCTCCTTCAGTGTGAATATATCTTATGAATCTTTGAGGATGATCTTTAAAATGTTCTTACTAGGAGCAATTCTATCAAGATTTTGTTTTGAAGAAGGTAGGCCTGAAGAAGGTAGAGCTGCAAAGAGAAAAACCAAATTAAATATACATTTCCTATCATTCTACATCAAATATACCAAGCCAACCTTGGCTAATCTCAAGAAATTAAGCAGGGTTTGTACCTGAATGGGAGAACATCAGAAAGCATCATGATTTTGTCTAAGCAGAAGGAAGCTGATGAGGTAGGAACCAATCGTTCCCAGGCTAGAAAGAACTCTTATGTCAAAATAGATCAGGTGCCTCCCAAGGCTAACCCATGATCCATTGACTCAGAAAGGTGGGAGAAAAAGACTAGAATTGAAACCATGGAGCATAAACCTTATTGTAGGCTTTGACTTCTGTGTCCTGCAGTAGGCAGAAATTCTATGTTTATATGGCTTCATTCTCGTCTGCAAGAAAGAAACAAATCGAGCCAGGCCAGGCCCGTGAACCTCCTGCCAAGTAAACCAAATCTTGAAGACAAAATGTCTGGAGATCAGAAAGTGAAAATTGTGCTTGATGTGAAACCTGACAGTTGGGAAATTTTAAAAATAAATAAATAAAACTACCCCAGAAGAAGGCAGCGACAGCAAACCACTTCCATATGGTTACTCAGAAAACTATATGGACATCTCAATGCAATCATCAGGAATAAATCTTGATTGAAGGGTGTTATTTCTTTCCTACTTTGAACAAAATGGGCAGGAAGATCATGTAGAGCAAGCAGCAACAGTTAGCCAAACTTGGCTGATCTGGCAAGCTGGTTATTTGGGGGGGGGGGGGTAAGGGACCATCCAGAAAGCCACTGAGATTTGGTTTGGGTTGCAGCGGGATAGAAATGGAATAAATAATCAATCAATCAATCCCAGGACTGTATGCTAGACTGGGAATTTAAAAAAAAAATCCAGAAGTAAGCAGCAGCAAAGCATCTCCGTAATGTTGCCCAGAAATCTGTAAAGGTATATTTATGCAATTAGGAGACAAACGGATCTCAAGGGTATACTCAGAAGGTGGCAGGACCTACCTGATCTTGAAAAGAATAAGTGTTAAACCTGGTTTAGATCATAACAACTTAGAATTGATGGGGATTTGAAGATCATCTTGTCCCATTCCCAGCCCAGGGCAAGAATCCAGCACTTCAACATCCCCAGCAGATGACCATCCAACCTCTCCAGCAAAGGAAAGTCCTCTAATCTCCTAGGAAGTATGTTCCATTGCTGAATCATCCACCAACAGGAAATTTATCATGAAATCTACTTCCTTGTAATTTAAACCCTTGTTTCTGTCCTGTTTTATGTAACAACCCTAATTTTATTCTATCTTCTAGATGACAGCACTTCAGATAAGTGAAAACTGCTGCCATGTAGACTCCTCACAATAGAGTGTGCACAATTTATTTGGGAAATGAGATCTCTTAGATACTCAGCCCCTGAGCCATATGTCAATATTGTTCTTAAAATTATGTGCCCTAAGCTGGACACAATATCCTAGACGCAGAATTGAGAGGAACAATGACTTCCTGTAGAACATGGATGAGAGATGGCCATCAAATCTCAAGGCTGTAAGATAAACATCTGAGAGGAAGGCAATGGCAAACCATTTCCATATTGTTTATTTTGTTTTGCTCTCTAGTCTTGGCAGGTTACAATCAATAACTGGTAACAAAACATCCACAGTATAATCAATCAAAGTAAATGTCAAAGTTAAAGTCACATCAAAAATATAAGTTCTAACAGAAATGATCAACCCCATAACTACATAATTGCTTTCTGATCTCAAAAATCCTCTCGAACAATTCTGCTTTTAATAATTTCACAGGGGAGAGTGTTCCAAAGTATCAAGGCCATAATGAAGAAACAATATCAATGGGTCTCCATCCCCCTCACTTCCCAAAAGAAGGGAAATATTAACAGGTTTTCCTGAGAACTTCTCAACAGGCAGGTCAAGACCAAATGGAGGAGATGGTCCTGGAGATTCTTCAGTGGCAGGCCATTTTTGCCAAGAAAACCCCTGAAAGAAAACAAGAAAGAAAACAATTTTGCCAAGAAAACACATGAAGTAACTCCAGCATTTATTCAATCAGCCTGAGACCATCATTTACAATGAAGGGCCTTTCCTTCTGGTCATCATGCCTTTTCCTCTACTGGTGCTGGAGAGGTCATTGCATGTAATGGCCCCTCTCCCCCCAAATAGCATAGCACTCTTCTGATATCCAGATTGATTTGGCTAGTAAAATGTGCCAATTGCCATGTTGAAGCAGCTAATGGTGTCCCCAACTATACACAGAAGAATCTTTTCCCCATCACTTTCCTGTAGCGTTTCTATTTTCATCAGCAGATAAGGGCCATACAACCATACCCAAAACTGCTATTCAGGAGGCATCACAGCCTGTGCAGGTGGGACATTTCATTGTTAATAGTGATGCTTTCAAGTCAATACTGAGGTCTATTTATGAAGGAAACAGCAAGGCAGTTCCTGTGGGATAAAAAGGTGGGTGCCGGGCAGGATGAAAAGCAGTTATAAGAAAGTGGCTTTTATGGAAATAGATAAAGGGGGGTGTTTTTCTTTTGCCTTTTTTGCTGACATCAAAAACACTCTCTACCTTTTTGCTTGGCAAAAGATTCTGTTAAAAGCTTGGAAAATAACTTGGCCAGCTTTGCATTTCAAAAGCTTGACTGGCTGGCAAAAGTACACGAAGCAGAGATATGTCATATACAGAGAGAGGGTGGTACCTTTAAGGAAGACTGTAGGATCGCACTTCCTGCCTCATAGCTAATCTCTGCTGATTTCCTGTCACTGCTGGGCTACACAGCAAGCTGAAATGAACCATTCTGTGAGGCAGAACCCTGAAAGGTAAAATCCGAAGGACAGAGAAGGAACCAGCATGATTCAGAGGGAAAATTAAAGATGACATCAAAGAGCAAGGCAGAAATTGTCATTAAAAAAACAGCAAAGGAACATACCAATGGGAGATCTTGCTGGTCAAGCAAGGTCCACACAATTGGAAAAGAAAATAGTTTCCTGCTCAGAGTGAAAAAATCAGCCTAGGGAGATTCTTTCTTGATTTTTTGGGATTATTAATCTCTTGCTGTGACTTTCAGTTCCAAAGCTCTGGAGGATACCAGATTGTTCTATCCTTAAGGGTATTGAGAAGATATCTCTGATATCTGTTTATCTGTCTAGAACATTTCAACCACAGTAAACTCTAAGTGGTGTACATTTTACATGGTAGTATTAATACATAATAATACAATGTTACTTATAAAACAGTTGATATAATAAATGCAATAGAGACAGTAAGTACAATACAGGTAATCCTCAGTTTAAGAACAAGTTCTGTTCCCAATGTCAGTCCTTAAGTCAAATTTGTATGTAAGCTGGAACAGTATTGTTGTATAATACTGTATAAGTAGTATTGTGCAATGAACTCGAGCCATTGTGTATTTAACTTGAATTTTGCTACAATAGGCTCCGTTCTTAACTATGGGTCATTGTAACCCAGGCATTCTTAACCTGGGGACTACTTGTAGATGGTCCCACATCTCATTCAGGAAACATATTATTCTATTCTATAAGATCCTTCAGAAGGACCAGGTTTTAACAAGCTTTCAGAAGATGATGAGAGAAGGGACCACTCTCACCTCTGGGGGCAACCTGTTCCAAAGCAGAGAGCTCCTATGGAGAAGATTCACTTCCTAGTTTAGGAAGCGTATTGCTGTTTTTGAAATTTTGGTGTTGGACAAGACTCCTGAGAATACCATAGACAGCCAAGAAAACAAACCGATGGATCATCGAAGAAATCAACCCAGAGTTCTCACTCAAGGCACAAAGACCAGGCTCAAATTATCCTACCTTGGACACATTATGCAAAGACCCAGCTCTCTAGGGAAGGCTGTAATGCTGGGACAGGTGGAAGAAAAGAGAAGAGGTTGACCAGAAGTAAGATGGATGGACTCACTTACAATGGTGATGGGTGCACTGTTGGAAGACCTGATTGACCAGGTTGTGAACATCATGAAGAAAATCTATCTATGTGGTCTCTAGGAGTCAACCACAACTTGATGGCACATAATCAAGCAAGCAAGCAATTATATTGAGCAGCTTCCCAAATCTCTCAGGAGCTCCTGATGCATGCTTTTCCACCCTACCAGCCATCCAATTAAATTGTCTATAATCCTTCTGCATCTGATGAAGCTAGCAATTGAATATTGAAGTATCACTATTTAATTTCTGATGTTCAAACCTAAGGGAAATTATGCCATATCAATGCAAGCCACCTAATCCCATTACTAAACAAACAATAAAGACTATATGTCATTGCCAACCTGAGTTTTCTGCTTGGTACGTCAGCTGAAAACAAGGTAGAAATGAGCGAGGTCTCCAAAATGAGGGAGAGTTCAATGAACTCTTGGATTAACTTGTAATTTACCACAGTCTTTCTTGTAAGACAAAGCAACAGCAAGTAATTCTTAGCTCTTTGAAAGTTCTTCCTCTTCAAACCTTGATTTACATGCAGCCTTTTTCCTATCTCCTGTACAATCTGAAGAGAGCCAAACTGGTTCCATATATTGCATCAGGGAGAACATTTTTGAAGGAGGAGCTGTAAGGAGGTAGGATTTTTGTCTCTGACCCCACTTAATTTTTCTTATTTTATATAACAGAATGTTGCAATCGCATCCTTCTCCTTTATGACAATGTATCCATAACAATAAGCAAAGTAGGCTTGGAGTTTATGATTCCATAGCAGCCAGATGTGATCTGAGCTGCTTTGAGATTCCAGGTTCAGTTCGAAAAAAAAAAAAACTTCCTCCACAGGTTATAATGGGCAAAATTGCCAAAGTTTTTGTACAGAATAAGATGAAGATGGCACAGAGGCAGGAGACCTTTTAGGTAATATTAACCGTTCCAAGTTTCAACCAGGTATCTTCCATTTCCTTATAAACTTTTGAAATATCCTGTACCTACATACCTACCTACCTATTGTGGCTCTTTTCAGGTAAAAATGGAAGTAAACAGGAAAGGAAAGCACAACAGCCACCAAAGGACCTTACCAAAAGTAACTGGCTTCATCCATGCTGGAAGTGTCCTGTTCCAATTTACAAATAAAAACTTTCAACAATTATATTGAAAAATTCACTCAATGTTTGTCCACACTTTGCACTGCCTCACATCTCTGGGTTAGTTAGGGAGCCAAGAAGGTTAATATACCTGTTTGGCAAGCTTGACTGCTGATAGAAAGGACCCCTTTCTCTGGCAGGACTTGGTCATGTCTGGGTTGTGTTTGGGGGACAATACCTGGTATTTGTTGGTTAGAGTTAGTGGAGCAACTAACTGGGCATTTGCAGGGTGGGCCAAAATGTCAAAATGGTGGGTGTGGCCATGCGATTGAAGCCACACCCCTTTTATGCAGAAAGGGTGGGGCTTCAATGGCATGGTCATAGCTGTCATCTTGACTTTTTTGATGCCCATCCCAAGATACCCCTATGGGAGGAACAGCTGAAGTTGCTGGCACAATGAGATACAAAGCCACAGAGATAGGCAAAGCACTGCGAAAGAGACCAGAGTTGCCAGTAAGCATAAGCCTGTCAGCCTGTCACTCATTCTTGGTTTTTTGATTGACTATGTGCCATCCCGTCACTGTCGACCCTTAGCAACCCCATTGATAGGTTTTCTCCAACAGCCTTGAACTCGTCCTGTGGAATTGAAAAAGCTCAGCCTTAATCCATACTTGGATGCCGAGAGTTGAATTGAGTTCCTAGTCACACTGGCAGGACTAGGATTGAATCTAACATCCCAAAAGCACCGGGGAGACCAAGTCAGGGCTCACAGCTGCTCAAGTAGAGGAAAGGGACAGGGTCACATGGCAGCCACCACCATGTGATTGAAACCCTGTCCTTTTTAATGTGCCCTGTAAAAAAGGGCAGGGCTTCGATCACATGGTTATGGCCACTATCTTGACTTTTTGAACACTGTGAGTCCGCATTTTGACTTTCTGGGGAGGATTGTACTTCCAGACTTGCAAGATTCTGTCAATGTAGCATTACAATAAAGTAGAATTAGCTCATCTGGTTGTGATTCCTATCTGGTTTACCCCGTGAGACCAACATCAATCTTGCAAGTGTGAAAGTACAGTTCTCCCCCATCTCCTTTACAGCCCAAGAAACCAGGGAGGGTCCCTTCTGAGCCTCTTGCCTGACCCACTATCCAGCTGTAGGCCATGCTATCTCTTATCTGACCATTCCCTTGGCAGTATCGCTTTGCTCAGTCTCCCAAGGTCTTTCCCACATACCATTACAAATTGTCCTACTATTGCTTGTTCCCAGTTTCTGGCATAACCCTAATTACCATAGCCTATCCTTGAAAGAAACAATGAGTATGCTGATGAAGGATGGATAAATTATATTTCTTAAATTCCCAAGGCCACTTGCATTCTGCCAAAAACCTTAGGCATGGGCCCTACAGAGCCTCTCCAAAAGTTGTTACCAATTGTAATGCCCAATGGGATAGAAGGGAAAATCATTAAATGAATGGGGAATCATCATGTTCATTTTTTAATTACTTGAAAATTGTTTTAATTCATTAAACGCCACTCAGGGGCCAAGAAAAGATTGGACACCTAAATATTTTCATCCTGTCCTTAATTTAATGTCATACTGATTAATTATAAAAGTAGGGTCCAAGACTGATAAAGAATCAGAAGGTCCTTGCAAGCACCTCTGATATCAGGAAAAGACCCAACACCTTGCCAGATTAGAGGAAGGGTGTTTTCTGATATTTAGAAATACTCAAAAATAGTAGTGTTGACAGATTTAGCATAGTTTTAAATAACAAAGAAACTCTTCCAACTTCAAGGTAATCACAATTAAAAATACTGGTCCAGCCCCTCTGCATTTTTATCCCAAATATTGTGGCCCTTGAAAAAATGGGATGTGTGATCAGTAGGTTGCCCGTTCTTGTGCTAAATATGTATCTGTGGGAAGTGTGGTACTTCTCAATTACCTGTATTAATTGGGGTTTCAATTAACTGGTTTTTTAATTGTACCACTGTTTCACAGCCAGTGGAATAGACAATCTGGGTAGGGCACAAGTATTCTCCCCAAATTATGGAAGACCCCCATGAGAGCAAAGAGCAGACAATATGAGCAAAGACACTTACTTATACAGTAAGTGATGCACTGGTGCAAAGGGAACAGCACATCTTGGCACAGCATTTTCTGAAGTCCAGGACTGGAGTGCCTTCTGAAAGTTTTGGGCTCAGATATCAACATGAAATGAAATAGTTTGCATTAAGTAGCACTTGGTCCTTATATCGATGCATTTTGGGGTTGGGGCTTTGTGGAAGAATGTCCCCAGAGAAGCAAACATTGTTTAATCTCAGTACGCTCTCTGTTTCTCTCTTTATTTGGTTCATAATATTATTGCATTTTTATGTCCTTGAAATTTACTGCAACGAACAGCTATAAGTAGCAGAATGCATATAGATGTCTCCTTGGGGGTTGTATGGGGTGGGCCTTTCATTTCTATCTCGGTGGGACCCACATTCTTTTCCAGAGTGAGTGATAGGACTGAAGATACAGAAAGTTAAGAATCTCTCCCTGACTCTGGCATGGCCTATGTGACTGCAAAATTTCTTGTGATTTTGTAGCTGAGGCTTTATTGCAAGCTGAAAGATGGGGGTCGTAACAAGCAAATGCTCATAAGACCACTGGTGGAAAAGTGTCTATTAACAACAGGCTGCAAGGCAATCAGGAAGAATGTTCCAACCACCAACAGTATAGAAAAGCCTTTGGATTACACCTGGAATCCAATCACCAATCCAAAGTTTCTTAAATTCTTCTTTGTCAAAAATCAGAAGAAGCCAGAAGAACCTGCTTTGCCATTCTTTGTTATAGATACCTATCAAGGTGGTGCTGGCATTAAGGAATGTCTTATCTTGATTATTATATTGTTTCATTGCTGATACTGGTTTATATTGTGTAATATTTGGATTTACCTGTAGGGCAGGTATATAGTTATCTATATAGGTATATAAGCAACATGCTACATAAAATCGGTATTATGTCCCCATCCAGAGCTATGGTTTTAGAGCTGGAAAGAATGTGGATAAGGTAGAGCAAAGCAGATTAAGCCTCTGTTCCCAGTTGAGCTTCAACAAAAGTACTTTGTGGCCTTCGACCTCTCTGCTGTGATTTCATCAAAATATGGTCCATCTCTTGATTCCTCCTTTAATTTTTCAAGTCCCATTCTCTTCTTAATGTTTCCATTCTGAAATACACACACACACACACACATACACTGTATATCTGGGAGCCTCTCGTGGTCTCATCTTTTACTCTTCACCTTTATTAATATAGAATAGGGACTGAATATAGAAAGTCTTCTTAAATGCTTAAATATGGAGATGACCTTCTCTGCATTTTGGTGAAAAATGAAGTGTCCTGCTTCACTAAATCCCTTTCTCTCCAGTAGAAAATGGGATCATCTGACTTAATGATCCTTCTTTCTTTACAAAAGAAATTTATGAATTCTCTCCCTCCCTCCTTAAATTGGCTTTTCCATCCTTTCCATTGCTTAAAAATTTCTGATAACTACAGTTCTAACTGCAGAGGGCAAGATATAGTCCCACTAAGTTGGAATGTCTATCTTTGGTCTGGAGTGTATTACTTTTCACCAAATATGCCTCCATATTTTTTTTTTAAATCATTCACATTAAAAAGTGAAAACTTTATTCCAGATTTCTCCCTAGTCCTACTTTCCTAAGCACATGGAATTCTTTGTATGGACTCACTTTCTGTTCTCAAAATGGAACAAAGCAGGAACAGGTTTATGACCACAGTGAGAAGTTCTAAGCTTTTCATTGCCAAGTCATACCATGACTGATCTAATCCCAGATTCTTCTGCCTAATAAAAATGAAATTACCACCATGTACAAAGTTGCAGAAAATTGTTCAAGATTTCAAAACACAAAACACAGATTGTTGTTTCACAGCTTGAACCATAATATGGCCAATGATTCATTCCTATATAGAAATCTGTGCCTTCCAGTGCTCTGGACTACAACTACTATTATTCTAAACCACTGGCTTTGCTGGTCCAGGGTTATGGGATCTGGAGATGGACAATTTATTTCAGAGGTCAAATTCTTCTTCCCTGTTATTGAGGATTCCTTACAGCTACCTCCAATATTATCCATCTTTTTTGTACTTGTAATGTTATGATTAGTGTTACTATTAAATAGTGCTAGTAGTAATATATAATAGTACCAGTCACACACAAAAAAAATCCTTCATTTTCTCAGCATTATTTAATTGAATCTGACAAAAGAGAATTAGCGTTGGAAATTTTCAAGGGAGCATTTCTCACGTGGTGTTGTGGTGTTCCTGTGCTTATTTCATTACAAGAATGATTGTATTTCAGGAGGAACCATTTTGTAATGAAATGCCACCTTGTTCCAACATGGATCTTGAATGGAATGAACTGTGTGATATAACCACAGGCCAAAGCATGTAATGGGTAACTGTAACTGTATGTAACCAAGCACCTTGTTGTAGAAAGTTTAGACGGTCTCCGATGGTACAAATTGTCAAACTACCTTATCTTAGCAAAGGCTGAGTATCACCAAATTCAATATAGTTTTGCATTATTATTTAAGAACGAAGAAGAATGTTTACAGATCAAAGCATTGGCTGAGAGAATATAGCTTTTAAGGATGACTAGTTTAGAACAAAAATAGATGTTTACTACATAGTGTAGGTATAAGTTGAACACTCCCCTTGGTGTGTCCTTTTAAGCAAAACACCTTGAAATATGTCAATAAACTGGAATAAGCCTTATATGCCCTGTTGTCCTGATTCTTTTTCTAGTTTTCTTCTAACTCCCACAGAAGATGGACAAAGGGGGCGTATGAATGCTGTATCCTCCATTGTACAATTCTCTGTCCAAAATCTGCAGCTTCTTGGTTTTCAACATTTCTATTCCATTCCAAGACAAGATCTCAAGAAAGAAGTTCTCCCAGTGGCTTTTTCAGTTATGATAGTCTTCCCTCAGGAGGATTCTTGCTGTTGAGAGACTGCTACAGAATTTTTCCTTGCCCTGGAGAAATTTGGAGAAATTGTCCACCCAGTTTCTCTACCTACAAATGAGGTGTAGAATTTCAAAAAACTCTTGGCATCCAATTCTAGCAGCTAACAGAAGGGACTGCAGGGAAAGTACATCACTTCTACCATACGTTGAGTTCATCAGACTCCAGATTCGATTGATTGATTGATTGATTGATTGATTGATTGATTGATTACATGCCAACAAGTCATGGTCAACTCTTAGTGATCACATAGAGAGATATTCTCCATGATGATCTGTCCCTAACCTGGCCTTTCAGCTCTTCCAACAGTGCACTCATCGCTCCTGAAACTGAGTCTATCCACCTTGCATTGACTTCTTTGCTATTACAGAGCCTGCATTCTTCCTGTTTTGGGGAAGAATAGTATATTGGAGCAGGCTTCTAAAAGTTCGTGTGACAGAATAGAGAAGGTAAACGCTGTCTCTAAAGTAGTTCTAGAGAAGGTAAATACTGTGACCTTCCAGAGATGCAAACTGGACTTGTGGGTGACAGCCTGAACTTGGAGGCAAAACCAGATAAGGGGTTCACATGTAGTGGTCAGGGGTTGAAATGGGCTAAAGGAGATTCAAAGTTGATGAAAAATAGAGGAAAAGTTTGAGAAAGAGAGAGGAAGAAGGAAGATGATATAATAAACAAAGGTGGAATGATGCAATCTGGGATTGCACAAGAGAAACAAGTTCCAAGGTGACTCCCAACCACCAAAGATGATTGCTATACAAGGACGATAATGCAGCATGGGGTCCATCTACCCTAAACAGTTACCTAGAGGGAGAAAAAGATATGAAGACACAAGTAAGAAAACTGAGGTTTTGCTAGGTATAAGAGGTGACTGGCTAAGTTAACTGGAGTGTTTGATTAACTCTTTGGGATATTTAGTAGCAGATACATTTCAGGATAGGGCCACTGTCATTTTAGCAAAAGCAGAACTGTTGCCAGTAGAGATATAATTAATCTCTGAATGGTACAGCAGTTAGATCATAACATAATTCACTACATTCCAGTCTCCTTTGAAGGTGGACCCAGGAGGGGGGGAGAGATGCAGGTGAATTCTGCTTGCTTACTTTGTGACTAGAAAAGTCAACTTTCTATCAAAGAAACGGATGAGTTTCTATCCTTGTTATGCTAAGAAAAAAAGAAAAACTGGAACAGTTAACAAGAAAGACCTTATCTGTTGTATTTTGTCATTCCTGAGAACTCACAACAGGTCCAAATAGCTTAACCCCCGTTTGAGTTCCCAGAAATATAGAAATGGAGGACCATCCTCATTTTCTATTTGGACAAATTACTGCATTGCATCTTCTGCGTGAACAGAGCCTTCCATATGCCCTCTTCATCTGTTCAGCCATTTGCTGCAGACTTCTTCCTTTAAGTGTCTATAAAGCATCATTTGTAGAAATTGCTGATACTGTTGATTGTTGTATCCTGTTTGGCTAGTCAGGAGTGGGGTAATTAGGGCATTTCGAGGTTCTGCATAAAAGTGGCAATACAGAAGAACACGTTCAAGGACTACCTGTCCTGAGTCACAAGGACATACTTGTAATGAACCTTACTTTCTGACATCAACCCTGAAATAACACATGAGGTTGCCAGTTTTGTGTAGCAGCATGCAAAATCAGGCAAAGAATAATTATGGGCAATTGAACCTGCCTGAGTATGAACAGTCAGAAATGGCTGAGACTCAGCATAAATCACTGGCTCCTTCTTAACTTAATTTTTTTTTTAGACTTTTTTTTCTATCCTGACTTTCTTATTTTTATAAATAACTCAAGGCAGAGAACATACCTCATACTCCTTCCTCCTCCTATTTTCCCCCCAACAACAGCCCTGTGAGGTGAGTTGGGCTGAGAGAGAGGGACTGGCCCAAAGCTACCCAGCCAGCTTTCGTGCCTAAGGCAGGACTTGAACTCACAGTCTCCTGGTTTCTAGCCTGGGGCCTTCACCACTAGACCACACTGGCTCTCTTTTATGCTTTGGTGTGCACCTGCCATGTCAGCTATTATACTGTATTCTTTTTCAGGTTTGACAGGGGTCTGTAAGAGAAGTTTATAATTCTTAAATCCCTTTTGGATAATTTTATTGTTTTATTCACAAATATACATAAAATATACATTTATTCACATATATGTATTCACAGATTGAGGAAGACACAGACCACCCAGAGGCAGGAGAGGGGAGATAGGTAGGAAGGTAGGTAGGTAGGTAGGTGGGTGGGTGGGTGGTGGATGGATGGAGAGAGAGAGAGAGAGATTTCCACTCTCCCCCCTGTGGGTGGTCTGTGTCTTCCTCAATCTCGGGTCCTCTGCCAGAGGCCTGGGAGTTTGAGGGTTCTGCGCAGGATCTGAGCTGTTCCTAGCCCTGCACTCTTCTGGACAGGGAGCTCTGAGGTCGTTCCTGGGATCTGCTGGAGCCACTCTCCCAGCTTCGTAGCATTCCATCAGTTCCAGGTTCTCTTGTCTCGTCCATGTATGGTTTGTTCCAGTAGCCCACTTATCATCAGATTGTCCTGGTTCTCCAACATTTGGTGTGGACCTTGTTAATCTGGGCGACATCCGAGCTGGCATGACTCTCTTAGTTCGTGTCACTCTCATATTCAAGGTAGGCAGGTGAAGCGTTAGTTTGCCCAGGACAACTATTGGTAAGGTAGGTACCAGCCAGGATTCAAACCCCGATCTCCCATGTCAGAGGGCAGCACTCTAACCACTACGCTATCCAGCCATGCCACATATATGTATATGCGTATAGACAGACAGACAGACAGACAGTGTGTGTGTGTGTGTGCATGTACATGTCTGTGTGTGTATATAGTATTTGTATTTGTATTCTATATTGCTATTTCAAAGTTTATATTACCCAGATTGCTAATTTTAATCTCTTTTTTCCTTGTTGCATATATGTAACCTGAGCAAGCCCCTTAAGCATATTTTGATTTAATATTGTCTTTTAGCCAAAATTCTTTGTATGTACTTTTCCTAATTATCCTGATACTGTCAATTTACTTCTGGATATGTTGGATATTTGAATACCAATTTCCTTGGGCTGGTTAAGGACCGCAGTAAGGTTATTTATTTATAGCATAATTTGTAGGTTCACGCCTGGTTGTGACAAGGGAGCAGTTGCTTTTTGAATGGAGAGAAAGAAGATTCTCCCTGTCCAGTTCAGGATATTTTTTTTTAATCTGGCTTTATGTTATCTGTATGTCAGAATTGTATTCCATGTATCCACCATGGAGGGTTTGTTTTGTTTTGCAATTTTGTTTTGCAATTAGCAAAAGGATTGAACCTTGTTGATAATTATCAGCTTTGTAGTTCTTATTACATTCATGTTTTAAAAGTGTTTGACTTTCTTTGATAAATATTTGCAGAAAGGAAGTTGACAAAATCTACTGGCTGATCAAAGGCCCACACCTAACCCTTTGTAAATCAAGATAACATTTGCCTCCTCTCCAGAATAAAGAAACAATGGAGTTAATTGGAGGTTATATTCCATGACTTTATTAAATGCATGGATCTCTAAGGAGAAAGACTTCTGAAGTAACATGGGGCACCTTCAGACTATTAGAAGTAGTGAAGGAGAAATCACTTTGCCATCTATTAATTGAGTTCTCACAACACACTATGCTAGTTTAACATGGGGGTTGGGGCTGGATGGTTTGTGATTCATCATGTTGTGCGGAAGAACACCATTATCTTAGCATGTTCCATGAACCAAGCCATCCCATTCACCCAGAGTATGGTTGATTTGTCAAGGCAGAACATGCCATGTCAACACAAGGGCGTTGAACTCCTGGATTGAGGAATTACCTTGCTATGTGAATTAAGAAGATGGATTAATTTACTAACCAGTTGTATGAGCACAGTCTTCATTAGGGGTAGGCTCTTTTGATGACTCTTCCCCCAATTAAATCAAACTCTAGTTGCTATCAAGACCACAGTTTTGCTGGGAAATGGGTGGGTAGGGTTTACAGGTGATTAGGAACTTGATCATAGTGGACAAGAAACCCCACAAGATAAGACTTCCCCATGCAGCCAGTATCCATTACAGTTGTGGTACCAACACTGAGGAGAGATGACATAAGTGATGCAGGAGGCCCTTCAGAATCACATGCCTAGATGTAGACTAAAATCTGCAAGGAGCAAAGGTTGTCCTCTCTTCCCAACCACTGGAACAGCAATGGCAGCTCTTGGGGAATCCCCACAATCCCCACTTTTATCTCCCCTCCTGATTACTCATAATGACCATGAGGAAGACTCAGCAGGCATCTTAGGACTATGTCACATCCAGCAAGTTTTGGCAAAATGAATAAGCAAAATAATAAATTCATACTCAGTCCCGCAAACAACTGACTGAACCATTTTACTAAGCATAAATAAAAGAGAAAGCAGAGGTGATAGAAGCCCTTTTGGGATGAAGCCCCACCCTTCCTCTGATTGACCAAGTTTCCTAGGCACATCAGGATGCTGGTACGCCAACATACCTGATCTCTGTTCCCAATTAAACAACAACAGAAAAGGTAAAACAGCCTCTCCCCCTCCCTTCCCTTTGGTTCCTTCAACTAGTTTCCCACTGCTGCTATGCAACAGCCCTTTAGGAAGCATGATGAAGACTTCAGTCTGGTTGCAGACATGTGTAACCAACAGACAGCAGCAAGCTGAAGGCAGTGCTGAAAAGATTGCTTGGTTACAGCTCATTGCTTCCAAAGCATGCAGAGATGTTCCCTTATGAATAAATAAAATAAGAAAATCTGTTCCCTGTCCCTCACTGCCTCAGTGCAGGGAAATGCAGGCAGTGATGGCAGAAGAGCTAGTAGTTGAGCAGAAGGCAGTATCAAACTCTAAGGCTACAAGTTCATGAAAGCACAACAGGTTGAATGGAATTTGGAGCTCAACCAAGAGGACTAGCTAACAATAAAGTAGAAATAGGTCATCTGGGTGTGCTTCTTGTCTAGACTACCTCGCAAGGCTGACAAGCTCTACCCTGTTCCTATTAGTCACCTGAGACTGTTGTAGGCACAGACATCCTCTGGCCTCCAACCACCCATTTTCAGAATGAGCGCTCTTTTGGCACCAGGAGAATCAAAGCTCTTCCACAGTGCCGAAAAACCACCCCACCTATTTCTTTGGCCAACCCATGGGTGGCAGAAGTGAGGAGATAAGGAAGAGGAGAGGGCCTTCTGACTGCCATTTCTCTCAGCACCAAAAGTTCCTCTTCCCTCCATGGAGTGGTGACTGAAGAAGCGCTTTTCCATTCCCACAGGGGAAGGAAAGTGTGTGTGTGGGGGGGGGGGGGGGATTCTACATTAAAACTGTCCATGAAATATTGTCTGAAAAGCCATTTCCACCCCACACCCTCTTCCCTTAGAAAGGAAAGTATGGGAAGGGTCTTCAGCCAAATACCTGCTTCCCCTTCTTCTCCCACCACCTGTGGAGCAGAGTGGAAGAGAGGAGCAGGGGAGAATATCTCCATTGCTGCCAGTCCTCCAATCCCATGGAATAATCATTTTATGAGATTATGAGAACTGACAGCATGTCCTGTGATTTACCTGCATTTTTTTAGTTCATACTTGCAAGACAGGCTGCTTATAAAAACTAGCTCTTCCTATTTGCTCTTACATGTTGCAAGATAACAAATTTTCCAATCTAACCCCAATTAGATAATTATTTCCCTCCTCTGTCTTAGCTAGGTGCCTGATACCTGCTAGACACTTAATCCTCATTAATATATAACCCTTCCTTTCTGAGGCCTAAACTAAGCAACTGAGGGGGATGAGGGGGAGAGGTTGAAGGGCTATAAAACTTGCTTAATGAATGCAACCCCTTTGTGAATCACATCCATGGACTGACTACCTGTCTTGCCACAATCCAGACTCACCGTAGTGCGCTAACGGGGGAATTACCAATACTGTAAGTACAGGGACTGTTTTAATAAATCTTGAGTATCCTGGCATCTTTCCTAGTGTTCACTTTTTTGATATCTGACCCACAACTGTACAAGCCAGCAACACAAAAGTCTTCTGCTGCCACTTACTGGCATGAAAGGAGATGTTCCTCACCCCATCTCTCTTCCTCTCCCTCTAGTTTGGACACAACCCCTATTCTGCTTTGTAGTGCTGTCATCCAGAAGAACAACTCCATAGAACATGTCCTATTAAGAAGCATTTCTGAGTTGGAGCCCTCATTCCATTGCCACACATCTTCATGCTATGCCAATGCATGTGATCCATCTAACAGGAACAACAGTTATGATGGACTTTGAACATGTACAAGAAAAAGGATTCTTCTTTCTGATAAACAAAACCCATTGACCACGGGCAAATTGGTAGAAAGAATTTAAAAGAATGAAAAGAAATACTGAATAAAGGATAAACATTATCTTTAGCTAGATAAAATATAGCTCGGCTTGCATGTTTTGATTAAGATACATATAAAATTAAAATCCCAACCTCAGTAGACAGGAAGGTAGAGATTGGAAAAGGATCAGAAGGAATTAGATGATAAAGATAGTATCCCAAGGTTAATCAGGATATGCTCAGGTTGTGAACCTTCATCACAGAATCATGTGGACATTGACCATCAGACCTGTGTATTCCAGCCATCAAGTCTGTGGGATACCAACTGTGAACCAAATGTAAAAAAAAACTTGTACAGATCCCTATGTCTAAATCAAACTACCCCAAAAGGAATAGATGTAATGAGCATAAGTGATACCGCAAGGAACAAGGCCACCACTTTTGACAGGAAAGAAAAAGGCAGAGAATAAAACTTGATTGTCCACAAAGAAAAAAGGGATCAGAAGCTCAGAGCTACCTAACAGGAAATAGCAGCCCGACATAAAACAGAATCATGGAACTGTATCCATTTGCCCCCCAAAGGGTCACTTAGAGATTGGACAGGTAGATTCATCAGGAGACGCCAAAATCTAGACAAGTGAATGAACATGATCATATTCATCAGAAAATTAATCACTAATCAGGCTCCTAAAGCCTGAGGTTTTTAACACTTCACCCTCATTTTTTGATGCCATCTGTTTCTTGTACATAAGAAGAAGATCCTGAGATCTCCCTGCCTTCTCCTATGTGGACAAAGTCAGTGCTGTCCACCAATAGAAGGGAATAAGCACAGGGCTCTGAAGAGTGCAAGTTGGAACTGCAACGTTATAACCGAACAATACTTGCCCAAAGATAGGGCCGGTCCAGCTTGAGCACTTGAGATGGAGCTACTCCTGTTGTTTTGGTCCTATTCATCACAGTTGGGACTTGCATTCTCAGATCCTTGACTTGACTGTGTTGAACAGCAAGGTCTGAAGGCAGCATGGATTCCTTGGCATATATTTCTCCTTGTGACTGTGCAAGGAAGATGACTTTCATCCCTGGTCCAAAATGCAATCTTGAGGAAAGTGGCAGAATTCCAACCTAACAATTTCTCCTCTTCCCTTTGGTGTTTGGCTTTTACAAACACCAAATGTGTCTGTCTTAGCCTTCAGGCTAATTCAGGTGGCAATTGCCATGTCTATTATGCTCAGCACACGATAAGAAGACATGTACACGGAAGATAGAAACGGCTCTTATCTCTACAGCCGCTTGTAGGAGAAAAACATGTTTAAGATTCCATTTAATTGCAACATAATGAAAGATGAATAATGGGATCCAGCCCCCATACAAGTTAATCATAAGAGAGAGAATTTACAAAGATAAAATGATCCATCCCTAATCAAAGTATAAATGTAGGGTTGCTATCCTGGTGTCATGCGTAATATTTTTAATCTGCTGTTCCCACAAGGAGCTCTAGCTGGTTTAAGAAATTTCTCTATCTTCCTTCTACCCACTTTACTCTCAAAATATTCCTATAAATTAAGTCAGGCTGAGAGGGACAGTGACAAGCTCCATTCAACTTCATAGATAAATGCAGATTTAAACCTGGTTCCTCTCAGCCTTTTTTACCACTCCAATCACTATGCCACACTTCCTCTTGCATTGCACATTTAATAAAAATATGATATATTCATTTAAACTGGGCAGTCCTGTGAGCCAATAAAACATTACACACAAACACACACACACACAAATTATGAATGCTGTTACCTACAATAAACTTGCTAGGGGTTTCTTCCTCTTATGTATTTAATTTTACTTATTTATTTTATTGAATTTATTAAGGCTGCCACTCCAGAAGACTCTGGGTGGCTTACAGTATCCAAATATACAATTAAAGATAGATTTTAAAAAACAGGAGAGCCAGTGTGATGTAGTGGTGAAGGCACCAGGCTAGAAACTGGGAGACCATGAGTTTTAGTCCCACCTTAGACATGAAACCAGCTGGGGGACCTTGGGCCAGTCACTCTCTCTTAGTCCTAGGAAGAAGGCAATGACAAACCATTTCCAAAATCATGCCAAGAAAACTGCAGGGACTAGTCCAGGCAATTACCAGGAGTCAACAATGACTTGAAGGTGCAAAACACACCCACAAAACATGGAACAAGACATGGCAGCCACAATTTCAAGCAGCCATACCAAGAAAAACACAACTCTATTCTGAAGTAACCATCTATAGTGGGGTCACAGTTTATAATTATATTCTTTTTTTAAAAAAAAAAATTAACGTGAAATTTCCATACAGGAACCTTCTCGGCACATTCCAGGTATCTTGGCCTACAAATCCCAGCACCCTAAGCCAAGACAGAGCCAAGAAGGAGCAATTTAGTTGGTTGAGCCCAGCATCCCAGAGAGGTGGCTTCCTACCCTCTACTTGAAGACATCCAATGAAGGGGAGTCCGCCATCTCTCTGGGTCATGGTTCCTCTGCTGAAGCGGTCTTAATTCTTCGCTAGCATTCAGTTGGAAACTGTGTTCCTGTAGTGTAAATCCATTGTTCTGTATCCCATACTCTGGAAGGAGAGAGAACAGATCTTCTTCTTGTATGTAATGTTCAAACTTGCTTTTGTGAAGGAAGGAAGGGAGGGAGGGAGGGAGGGAGGGAGGGAGGGAGGGAGGGAGGGAGGGAGAAATGATATTATTACATATAATATAATATGACATTACGTAATATATTGTATAATCTATATTATCAAAATTCTGAAACAAAAATCTGAAAAGGCCAGCAAAATATGTATGGGCGTTCTGACTTGCTATCCTTCTAAGCAACTATGCAGATAGATTATGGATTTTTTTCCACTAGAAAATTATTTCTTTCTGAACTCACACCACATGCAAACTATCTACTGCAAGTGTCATCTAAAATAAGCTTGGAAGACTCTTTTAGTCTTTCCATTACTTGTTGCAATTTAATATTTTAGGTATCCTAATGCTTATCTGTCAAGTCAAAGCCTTCTTTGTAAGTTCCTAGCAGGAAGATAGGAATTCTAAAATAGAAATGGAAAGCGAAGGTTAAAAATTACTACTTAATATCTAGGTTTTTTGTTTGTTTGAGCCTGAATTCTGTGAGAGTTGTTTACACCTTTATAAGTTCTTTCTTTCTGCACTCTATTTACAGCCTAACGTCCTGTATAAATGGAACATTCATCTCCCATTCAACATTTTGCAAGGCTTTTGATGATGATTGTAGTAACAAGTACTTCTTGTATATGCAGTCATACCTTCCAGATATTGCTAGCTTTGTGTGATGTGATGTCAGGCCTAGCCCAAGGAACTCCAAGAGACAATGCCAATTCAGTCCAGCTATGTTTATTAGCTACAACCTCTAGCAAGAATCTTCCCAGACTCAAACCCCAGTTCCCAAAGTCCTCCAGTCACAACAGTGTGAATTCCTCAGGGAGGTGCCAGTCTCATCCTCTTATTCCTCCCACGCAGTTCTGGCGAGCTAAGAAAATGTTTGTCTCCCTGAGCTTGACCTTCATAATTCCATTCCATCACACTTTGGAGAAGTGTGTAACATTAAAAATGCTCATTTTAGGTCAGACTCTTAATCCATCTACTTTTTGTTATAACTTTTATTAAATTTTCCAAAAAGTTAAAATACAAGAAGGTCAAAAAACAAGAAGAAGAAAGAAAAAGAAAGAAAAAAGAAAGAAAGAAAGAAAGAAAGAAAGAAAGAAAGAAAGAAAGAAAGAAAGAAAGAAGGAAAGGAAAGGAAAGGAAAGGAAAGGAAAGGAAAGGAAAGGAAAGGAAAGGAAAGGAAAGGAAAGGAAAGGAAAGGAAAGGAAAGGAAAGGAAAGGAAAAGCATAGAAAAAGAAGAGTAGCTTCCGCCTTTCCTTGGTACAGGTATAAATGTAAAATATATTCACCTCTTACTCTAGTATCTAAAAATTTACATAATAGAAAATAATTTTTAGTCTAACATTCAAAAAAATTCCTAGAATCAATCTATTTCAACAATACTTATGATTTGTACAAGATATTTCTATAGGTATACTCTTATTCCATCTAATGCAGGATTGTTCACACTAACTGTTAGGGGCTTTGCAGGGTTCCAGACAATGTTTTTCAGCCCTTCCTAAAGGATGTCCAAAGGGGGAGAGCAAAAAAGTCAAAAGAGTAGCTACGATTGTGCAATCAAAGCCTCATCTGTTTTGTACAACTTGACTTTTTTTGACCTCCCTGCAGATACCCTTGCCTTACTACAATGAATGGGACTGAACTTGGGTCTGTCTGTGTAGAATATCAATATTTCAACCCCTAAGCAGTTAAGGGTCCTATGCAGGACCTTGACCAGGAAGCCTTAGCAAATGAGATCAATATCTGGGACCCATCAATTCTTTAGTAATAAAATTATAGAGTTGGCAAGGGCCATTTTGCCCATCCAATCCAACTCCCTGCTTTGTGAAAGAATTCAAATTAAAACATCCCCAATGGATAGCTGTCTAACCTTTGCTTGAATGCAGTAGAACTCACTGGGTCTCTGGAGAATTGATTTCACCATCAAATTGCTGATAAGCTAGGAAGTATTTCCTAAAATCCGACCAGAATCTGGCTTCTTGTTCCTTAAATTCAACATCCCACATCTTGCTTCCTGGAACAGGTCCTCCTCTTCTGCCTGACACTCCTTCAGATACTTGAAAAGTGCTATCACATCCCTTGTCCCCTCCAGGCTAAACATACACAGTTCTTCAGTTTCTCATCGTAAGCTACTTTTCTCTCCTGGATCATCCTCAACCACCCTTCTCTGCATCAGTTCCACTTTAGGGTGCCCTCACCTAAATACAGTGTTTGAAATTAGGTCTGACCACTACAAACCAAAGCGGAATGATTATTTCCAGTCTTGGCCCAGATAAAACTTGCATGAATGTCTAACGATAAACCTCATCTCTGATCTTGGCTGCTGGCCATCTCTCCCAAAGTAAACTTGTAGAAACAAGCCCTCTTCTAATCAGGAGTCAGGAAAGCTTACAGAAGAAGTGCTATCAGACTCCTGATTTTTTGGCCCCCTAGGTGGCAAAGACCTCTTCTGGAAAGGCTAAACTAACAACTGTTTCCTGCTGGCACTGAAAGCTTCAGTTTCTCAACCTGCCAATTACTTACCCTAGAAATCAATTTCTTACCCAGTGTGGCCATTAGTATGCTAATTATTTTGACAGGCTCTTTGAACACTGTATGGAGAATTTGCGATTATTCAAAAGCAGATGTGCACTCGCCTTTAGTGCTGTACGTTTTCCGAGGTAAATATTTTCCATGTTTCTTGGGGGACTGTGTCGTTTGTCTTTCCCCTACTCCCCACCCACCTGAACCAAAGGAAAAATTCCACTCCATGTTGAATCTCAGTTTGCTAAATTATTCTGCAGCTAAACCACAATATGAAAAGAAACATCTGCTTCCAAGCAAACTGGGCAGTGGGGAATTAAATGCATAAGACACTTGTGTCAAAACTAAGGAAAAGCCTTTTTTTTTAAAAAAAAAAAAAATCAGATTTCCCAAATCTGGCATGGCTAGAGAACATATTGCTTCAGGGGATACAGCTGCAGACTACTTAAACTTGCCAGTCAAATTCTGGTGGTCCTCTTATCACACAATATACTCTCATGCTGTTATAATCCTGAATTTCTTTGAACAAGTTACTTGAATGAAGCTACTTCAGCCTATATAGTTGTTCACAAGTTCCAAATCTGTGGAATTAGACCTAGAATTGAGAACAGGAATGAATGTCATCTTTATTCCCCGGTGAACAAATAGCTCAGGGGCTTGCAAGAGATAGCAGGAAGTAGAATTGGAAGGAAATAGGAAGTAAAAGAAGCTTGAATGGTGGGCTGCCTGGAAGGCAGTGTCTTCAGCCAGCTAATGCAAATGCAGAGCCAGGTATTGATAAGTCTGAGAGCCTTTAGCGCTGGGTTGTAAATTGTTTGCCCATGATCAGGCGAGGGAGAGAGAGAGAGAGAGAGAGAGAGAGAGAGAGAGAGAACATTTAAGGCTTGGTGAGTTCAAAGGAGTTTTATCTGTCTTGTACCTCGAGCAGTTTGCAGCTGCTAGTAGGAGGTAGTCAGAGGCAGAGACACAAGAGTAGCACCAAGCAGTGTAGACCCAGAGAGTTCCACCAAGAGTCGAGTCAGGACTCCAAACACAGGATAAGAAGCAAGGACAGCTTGGGGATGGAGGCCACAGGAACACAGATCTGAAGCAGGAGAGAGGAGAGTGTAGAGGTTGCTTTTGGGCCAACTTCCTGGTGTGGCTCTTAGGAGAGTTGCTGCTTCCTCCTCTTGAGGACCCATGCCGGCCACCACTACTCTACCCTCCTTAGCCGCTGGCATGTTCCTGAGCTCCAGCCCCTGATTAGCTGGCTCAGCCCCTACCTGCCCCCATTCATTGTCTCTGGTGGCTGCTTCAGCTGCGTCTTCAGACTGACATTCCATCTGCTCTGCCTTCTGAATCAGAAAGAGCCCATAACCAGCAGCATTTTAAGGGAGCCAAAAGAAAAAAGCAGGAAGGGATCCATCCTAGGAACAAGGCAGACTGCTTGCTAGAACATGTCCTCTACTCTTTCCTTCCCCTTTTTTTTATTTTCTGCCTCTTTTTCATTCTTCCTTCCCAGTTGGCAGACAAGGCAAGGATGACTCAGTCTTGCCAGGAATCTAAATAGATTGCTCATAGGAAAGACGTTGGAGATTAAGTTGAAGGCTAGACAAAAATAGGTGCAGAGGTGTTGATTGGCATTTTAATGTACATTTACTCATTTTGCACCTCCTAAAGACCTTCCCCTACACATATCCAAAGCAAACCTGCATATGTTTCATTCAGTTGAGGACCATATCAACCTATAAGCAGCAAATGGGGTATAATGTTTTGAAATTAAGGTGGCATAAAACCATGGCCACGTTCAAAATTGTATTCAAAATTGCACTGCACTTTGGACTTTGTTGTCTTAAAGCTACTATGCAAACATTCTGCTTTTCTCTCTCTGTTTTGATCTTAGTTGCATTTAATATGTAGTTATTGATATTATGTTGTCAATGGTTTTTTTTAAAGCATGGTTAAATTAGCCATCTTTATTTTGAAGAAGAAAAAAATGCTTCTTCCATTCTTTACCTTTATGGCTTTTTAATGCTTCCAGCAATTTTGAAAGTGGATGGGTTTCAGCATGAAATGTTCAAGATTGAAAGCACATTTTGGACAAAAGCCTGCAGCTAACTTTTGCATGAAATAGAAGAGGACCATTGAAGTTCACTTTTCAGAAATGTGTGAGTAAACGAATACATAGTTTGGCTTTAAGATTATAGGAAATCAATAATTTCCTGTGTCCAGAGAAATTGCATTTCAGTAGAACACCATTCACTGCTCTATAGAACAGTGGTTAAACCAAGTATTGACCAATTCAGCAGTGATGAAATAGACATACTTAGTTCAAACATGGAAAGGAAGGGAAAGAAGGAATGATCAGTTTTGATACTAATGGTCAAGCTCTGTTAACTTTTTGAAGCATGGGTTTGCAGATGGGTTAGACTGCATTTTTTGTAAACAGCTGAGATACTATGTCCTGGAGTAATTACACCTTTTCCTCCCCCCCTCCCTCCCTCCCTCCCTTCCATATACATAAAATATCTAAAGACATATTTTAAAATCAGAAGAGAAAATTGCTATCATCTGATAACCAGTATCTTCCAGCCAGTGCCTTTTCTGCTTTCTAATAGCAAAACATATTATACAGCTCCAGACAATGTATCACATTTATTTTTATTTCTCCCAGGATTTCTGGGGCAGTTTTCAGAGCAAGGCCCTTTCCTAGGTTCAGACAGACTAGGTGTCCCTTCCTTGCCTGACAGATGTGTTGGAACTGAGCAGCATATAAATTGCAGTAATAAAATCAATCCAGAGTCCCACTGAAGGCACAAATGACCAGGGTCCAATTATCCTACTTCAGACCCGTTAGGCAAAGACCCAGCTCTCTGGAGAAGGCTCTGGTGCTGGGAAAGGTAGAAGGAAAGAGAAGAAGAGGATGACCAGCAACAAGGTGGAGGGACTCGGTCAACACCAGCTTGATGGCACATAATCAGTCAATCAATCAATCAAATAAAAAGTAAAGAAAATATTCATTTAAAGAAAAAACACCAAGCGTGCCAAGGTGGAAATGAACACAAATCGCACCCCATGTTGATTTTCCTATGACTCAGCCTATGTCCTAGTAGCATATGTAAAATAATTCAAATCAAGACTTATATGTACACAGTAGTGATCTAGCTGGACACACAAAGGATTCAAAATAGAAACAGTTGAAATAATATCTCTGTTCCCCTTTACAACCATGTCTAATCAGCACAGGAGTCTGAAATGTGTTTCTTAAATTGGATGCTACAATTAGAACAGGACCATTTCACTGGCATTTGGAACATTACATCAATTACATTTCAGTGCAAGTGACTTGAGAATGGGGATTCATTGGAGGAAAGGGGCCAACTACAAATATCATAAATGCTTGCTTTTACCCCTGACCTGATTTCTGGTAACCAGAAGTAAAGTAACTGAATGAATAAGTGTTGGTAGTTTGTTTATAAGATGTATGTGGCCACCCATCTTATGAAAAATAACTCTGGGTGGCTCAGAACAGTTGAATAAAACCAAACATCGTAAACACAGTAACAGCAAAAAGCAATAACAAGAACCTGGTGACACAACCAATCTCCTTTGATGCACCCAACGATCACTTTTTTCAGGCTCCAACCTCAGCCTATCTCAGCACTTTTAAGCGCAGGGCTTATTAGAAAGAAGCTATGATAAATATGGATATTGCCTGGGGGAGAGAGCTATGGGGGCAGATGACCAAACATGTATTACAATGTCACAAAGCAAACTCCACTCCTTCTGCACTTGTGTTGCCACATCGCATACAAGTACACAAAGAGCAGATTTGATGTCGGGATGTCATGATGCTCATTTTATCGTGTTGAAATCTTGCTTGTGGCAGACGCCCTTGATGAGAAATCCAGTACTGAAGTATGTATATTCTGGATTGTTCCTCCAGTTGCTAATATTTTACTCTTGGGCAGCTCTCAGCATATGGTGGCTTCTTTGCTCCATGCTTTGCTGGATGATAGAGAGTATATAGTGCCATTATAATCCAACTTCAAGACCAACGTTTGGGAAGTCATCTTTGTTGGTTCTGCTAGATCTCTCAGAACTTTCAATACCATTAATCATGATATTCTTCTGGATATGTTCACAGGCATGGAACTTAGACCTCAAGATTGCAATGGCTCAAGTCTTTTAATGGAACAACAGTCTCAGAAATTGATACTGAGAGTTGCCTGTGGAACGTTTCAGTTCTGCCCTATGGTTTCTTCAGTTTGCACACACTGTAGAATAATCTTTTCCCTGAGTTGCAAGGATATTGTAGTGAAGTCTTAGGTGTAGGGGGAGAGGGGTACCCACTGCATTGCAAAACCCAGATAGCATCACTCTGTTCTTAAGTGGATCTATGACTAAAGGAACAAGACAAGAAAATTCAGTTACCCAATTTAATGGCACATAAGAGAAATAATCAGGTTAACATTAAAGCAGATTAAATAAGTCACAGTGCATTAAATTAGTGTTATCCAGTACTGCATATTTTTCAGGTGCCACCCATCTGATGAAAAGCAAGATGGGCTTATTGTGTGTGATGTCACAATGTTGCAATGTTACAATGTCACAATGTTGCCCCCTCCCTCTTTCGCAGATGAATTAACTCATTTTTGCCATTGTGACTCTAAAACACCCATGGGAATTATTCCTCCATCCTCATCAGAGCTTCATGCCCACTCCCATAACCTTGAAATATAAAATGACATTGAAAATAACCCTCTATAAAGAATGGCATTGCAGTGCTCCACCCACCACCTTGCTGATTTTGACACAACCCGTGCAGATGCCACTGGCTAAATACATCTTCCATTGTAAGAATTGGTTCAAACTAGCCCTTATGAGATTCAAAGAGATGCAAGACTGCTCTGTTCCAGATCTCCTTCACAACACCTAAGGAAAGAAGAGTAGGTCACTTCACCAGTCAGGAATCTTCATACCTATCGATGTCCTGCAAACTGAAACCAAGGAGAGGAACGTGGATGGGGGAGTACTAAACAGAGCAACATCTTCCTTGGCATCATAGAATCCTAGCATCATAGAGTGGCCATGTAGGATCGCCAGTCCAATCTCCTGTCCAGTGCAGGGATCCCAATTAAAGCAACCCAGAGATAGAGGGTTTAATTAATCTCCCCTTGAATATATCCAGTGAAGGGGAACCCACCACTTCTCTGGGTAATTGATTCCACTGTGCCAACTGCTCTTATTGCTGGAATCTTTTTCTAAAATTCAGTTGGAATCTGCCTTCCTGCAAGTTAAATCTATTTTTCAGTATCCTGCTCTCTGGAATGAAAGAGAACAGGTCTTGACATTCTTCTGTATGATATCCTTCCATAGATGGTAGATAGATGATGGATGGATGGATGGATGGATGGATGGATGGATGGATGGATGGATGGACGGACGGACAGACAGACAGGGTTGTTCCAACCTCAAACTTCTTGAAATATATGGAGAATTTTATGTTCCCAGGAACTGTATTACCTTATCTGAAAATTATCAGGGTCCACATTCCAAAACTGGGTAAGAGCAGAGCCAAATTTGGGGAACAACAAATATTTGGAGAAGCCAAAGTGATGGGCCTTTAAATTGAGCAAAGTTTCAAAATGGGAAAGATTGCCAGCAGCTGGAAGTAGATTTCAGGCAGCAATCCCTCCCCCCTGCTTGGCAAAGTGGGGTGGGGGGCTCCTGAAATGCTGCAATCATTACTGTGCAACAGTATCCATAAGATGAGCAAGAGGGATCAGACTGATGAAAGCAACGTGGCAGCACTTGGACACCAGTCCCCGCCCTTTTCTACATGGGCCACAATATTGCATACATATCTGAAAGGGGCAGAGTTTGTGACATGATGCTACAATGCTGTAACGCTGCCAGAATGGCAAAAGCAGTGAGAGCCTGCAGACACCATTATGTGCAGCTTTTTGAAGGCACCAAACATCTTGGGTTCTGCACATACCATCTGTCTCCAGCATCTTAACCAAAATCTGTCTTTTTCCCAAGTTTGTGCTACAGCTGAGGAGAAGAACCAGGTAATCCTTCAAAAGGATGCAGCTACTTTAAGAAGCTGCAGACAAGTCTTCTGCAACTCCTCTCAGATTTGAAGGGTGGCAAATCGAAGTGATGCCTCCCTAAATTATACAGTATTATAACGTTCTGAAGTATGGACAAGGAAGCCCTCAATGAAATGTTGCATGCTTCAGCATTCCACCCAGCCATACTTTCTTTTCAGAATATTTCATTCCTTCTGCTCTATTTTTCCATCTTCCCCCTTCAGAAAAATGAAATGCACAGGGCACTGGGGAAAATGACGGCCCCCAGCACCACCACCAATATTTTGACAGAGCAACCCCACCACTGTTTTCAAATATTTTCTTTCCCTGGACCCAAACTCCCAAGATTTCCCAAGATCTAAAAGGACTAGTCTTTTGTTTTTGAAGTTTTGCTGTGGCATTTTAGACAGGGAATCTCTTCTATTTCTGAGCATTGTGCATCTTAGTATATACCTGGAGAAGAGCTGTTTATCTCAAGCACATTTGCAAAACAGCTGCCTCTGATCTTTTTAGTTCCTTGGGAGCATATTTTAGAGTCATATGATCCCCCGAGAAGTAGAGGAGAACCCAAAGTTGGGAGAGCAAGCTTTTACTCAGAGAAAAGTCCCCTAAGCCTTTTCACTTTTCCCTTTCATGCCACACTAGACATCCTTTGATCCCTTAAGTTAGCATGCTAACAAAAACGTTAATGACCACTTTCACTGAAATCAGACAACACTGCTACCTTCAAGGAGTGGAAGGACTTAGCAATGGAAAAGCCTTTCATATTTCATGAAATGCCATATTCCCTTTGATGCTGAAGTCCCATTACTTGACTGTCTATGTTTCCATATAGGCAAGTTAAGCAATTAAATTGTATTCTCAATGTCCATATATGCCTTATCAGAAAAGAATATAAGGTCACTCCCCATTACCCCAAAGGAAAGGCGACAGAAATAAAATTAGAAATGCAGATAAAACTGCTCTGCCCTGCCCAGCTTGTCAGCTAGAGTAGCAGTCCTGAAGATTTCCACTTTCCCAATAAATGTGTCCATGTGTCACACTTGTCTGTATGTGTATTTCTTTATTCCAGTGATTTCTCATCTTTCGTTCAGGAGCTCGAGGTGACATACATAGTATTTCTGTCTCCCATTTTCCCAACAACAACAACCCACAGATGTAGACTGGGCATCTAGCAAAATATGTATATGCAAATAGGTATATATACCACACCCACAAAAGGATAGGTCCAGCACAAATCGCCATCACTCTCATCATCATCACCATCATCATCAATATCCTAATAATGACCAATTAAAATGAATTGACAGTAAAATACAATCTATTGCTCCATTGATAAAAAGAACTCATCCCTTCTCTGCTTTTATCCATGATTCTTTCAGATATAAATTACTCTCACACGTACAACCATATGCATGTATACATATATACACACGTTCCCTTCCCTTCTTGTAGCAGAAACTGCAATGTGAAGGTTAAAAAATAGCAGGATGGCAGTGGGATGAAGGGAAGGGAAGGGAAGGGAAGGGAAGGGAAGGGAAGGGAAGGGAAGGGAAGGGAAGGGAAGGGAAGGGAAGGGAAGGGAAGGGAAGGGAAACAAAAGTGAGGAACAAAACTAGATGGAAATAAGGCAAGGAGAAGAGGTAATTTGGTAAGGAAAGAAAGAAAAGAGATAAGTTCTATTTAGACAGTACAAAAAGGGTTAAATTCACCAGGCAAATAGCTCTTCTCAAGCAACAGGCTGATCTTCAAAGTTATCTATACAGGTAGTCCCCAGTTTAAGAACGAGTTCTGTTGCCAAGGTCTGTCCTTAAGTCAAATGTGTATGTAAGCCAGAACGGTATTATTGTATAATACTGTATAAGTAGTATTGTGTAATGAACTCGAACCATTGTGTATTTAACTCGAATCATTGTGTATTTAACTCAAATTTTGCTACAATAGGCTCCGTTCTTAGCTATGGTCATCCTTAAACCAGGCGTTCTTAACTCAGGGATTACCTGTACTTTTATTATGTCTGCTGTTGTTTTGCCCCCTATTTATTCCTATCTTTTCAGTAGCTTCTTCAGTTCTTTTCCCTGAACATAAGATAAATCCCTCAACTTGGGGATAAATATCTGGAGGGGGAAAAACTGATCTTCCTGCCAGTAAATATAGTTTGTGAGACGGTGTGTGTACATTTTTTTCAGCCATGCCTCTTTTCTCCTTCCACTCTCTAATTTCTCCCACTTTGGAAGCTGTCGGGAGAATTAACACCTTAGTTAAAGATGGAATATATAAATATATGACTAACAAGAATTAGGGCACTTCCTTTCAGCCAAAAATATGTGTGAAGAACTGAAACACATTCAAAACCCATTTCTTCTGAATATGTTCAAAGATGGGCCTCTAAATTAATTCTGCATCGATCAGCTCTTCAGTCTTTTATATTTCATCATGCCTTTTATGATGAAGATAAAATTAAACAGTAATAGGGTTGGGAAATGAAAGGGCTTTATTATTTAAAAGATTTCTATGATGGGGATATTCCTGAAACAGGAGAACAATTTGAAATAATTTTAGGAAATTTGGCTCATTTGTAGTTTCAAATACATCAAATTTTGCACTTCACTGCAATCCAAGCAGTTAGAACCCAAGAGCCATGACTAAATTTGAAGTAAAACTAAATTTCTCACTGAACAGGTAGAAGGGAAGGACTTCAAACATTTATAACATTCTTAGAAGAGAAGACAAGCTTCTTGAATGGGTTGAAAGCAATATGGAAATCAGATGTAAAATCCTCTTTACCTATGACCTGATGGTTATGTAGCTGGCACAGAAAACTACTGAAACTGGTTTGGGCCAGGATTAGGGAAAACAAAATTAGGGTTCAGAAAATGGTTCTGCATATACAACTCACCTCCAGCAAATTCCTTGGTTTGGATCCAACAGTTGAAGTATCGATGCTTGGGGCAAAGTCTGCTAAGATCTTAGATGATGGGATCAAATGAGCAATGGGTCAGCAATCAAGACTTCTGCCTTAATCCTATCCTACTCACCCTCTGGATTTCTGGTCTATTCCCCTAAACAAATTCATGAACTATAATTGTATGTAGCGTTAGGTATGCATCCATCCATTGTTATTAGCCATGATGTCTACCTAGAGCTTTCTTTAACCTGCTACCCTTCAAATGTTGGGTGTGAGTAGTACTGGTGTGGGATGAAGATGTAAGACTGCAGCCAGGAAGACTTAGGTTCAAGCCAGTCCACAGCCATGCAAACTCACTTTTACTCACTGCAGATCTGAATGTGGTCTTTTTCTTAATAGTTATTAGTCACAATCAATAGCAGCCATGCATTACTACCTTCAGATCCAACTTGGAAGCAACTGGGTGCACCAGAAGAACCTTTGATCTGCACCTGTAAGATTTTTCTTATACTCAATCCATGGTTTGCATTTATTATATCCTGTTCTATCCAACCCAGCTGTTCTGAACTGTGAGAAATTCCAAACCAATGTCTCCCTGACGTTGATTTTTTTTTTTTTTGAATGAGAAGTCATTGGAGATGAATTGGTTTTATTTATAAATATGCAGGTTGCATGTTTACCCCCAAACGTTCCATTCTTCCACATCATATCCCTCCAGAGAGGTTCCCCTCTCCTCCCCACCTCCACAAATGCTCTCCAGAGCATTAATTCCTAATAATAAATTAAAACAAATCCAATAAGTTGGTCTACTGCAGCGCAGCATTCGTCAGTATCTTTATTACAGCAGTGGCTCTGGGCTGCATGCTTAGAAAATAAAAATGTTGGATAGCGGCAGCTCAGAGTTTTCTTGGGGAATAAGATCAGCTGCCCCAAAAGAAGTCCAAAGGAAACTGGGGCAATTGAGAGAAACCTGGAGGGCTAATATGTAACTCTAAGATCTCCTGATAGCCTTCTATCCACTTACTGCTCGTTGCTTGGCTTTTCAAGATCATCCATGGTCAGCTAGATGCATGTATCACCTCCATATTACAACTGTTAAGAGTTTTACTTGAAGGAAAACATTAATTTTTGCACTTCCGCTTTGTTGGCTGGTAAATTGCAACCAACACAAAAGAAATGTTTAGGGGCATTTTTATGAGTCTTATTTTATGTCATCTGGTGCTCCATTTCATGCAAGCTTGAAATAAAACACCAACGAAGGAATATTGTGAGATACCTACTTTTTCCTTTCCTTTTCCTTCTCTTTTGTCTTCCTTTTTTACTCATACGTCTTATCCATCATTTTATCCTGCAGAAAGAACATGTTTTGAAATTCTGCTGGCATTTCCTGTGCCCAATTTCAAGCTGGCCTTTAAAGAGGCGACAGTGATGCACTCTAATTATACCACTCAACATTTATTTGAAATAAATTGGCACTCCGGCTAGAGATGTGGTAATATGGTACTGTTACTGCTCAAGCACTCAATTAATGTCTAAAGTGGTGGGAACAACCATGGTCTTCCCACTAGATCCGTACTTCCGCAAGGATTTATTTAACAAGTCAAAGGACATTTTTGACAAAATATTGAGAAAGGCAGACTGATGGTTTTTGTGGATGCTACAGGAATCAAGAAACTAGTGAGTTGGTTAGTTAGTTAGCAGCCATTGAGTTGGTTTTGACTCCTAATACCTGTATAGACAAAGGTCATCATCTTGACCTGTCCTTAGTAATAACTCATAATGCTTTCAACATGTCAGTGATCTCCTTGTATTCATCCACCCACTTTTTCTGTGATCTTTCTTCCTTCTACTTCTTTCCACATTGCCAAAGACAATCATTCTTCCCTACATCCCACACCCAAAGTATATGAGTTTCTGCTTGTTAATCATTCCCTCAAGAGACCAGTCAGCCTTGATTTGGTCCAGTGGTAATCAACTGGTTCTGCTTGCAGCCCGTAGTACATCTTCCTTGCAGTTTCATTGTTCATTTCAAGTTGAGGTCCACACATCTTCAAGTTGCCAAGTCTGAAAAACACCGATCTAAACCGATCTACCTCTATCACAACCTAAGTAGGAACAACCAAAGAGCAGTTTTGTTCAAAGCCTCCTAAAATCTGGAGTTGGCTTTAGAAGAGAGAAACAATCATAAGGACTAACTGTATATTATCCTTTATATCCTGCCTGAATCTCTCATAGATCTTACCTGACTTCATACAGACCCCCTATTGATTGCCTGCTTAGCTGCAAAACAAAACTCCAAAGGAGAAGCAGTAACAAAATCACACAAAGTGGATACACAGGGGTTGCTTCTATTGGAGAATCAAGGTTTTCTTCCTCATTCAGACCTTTCATTCAGTGTCTAACAGAGTCCCATATTCCCCCCACCAAAAAAATCCTTCAGTAGTTTTGTCCCTGGGGATAAATTTTACAGGACATTTACTAATGAGTTCACTCCCAAGTAACAACAATTAGCCAGTTCTGGTTGATCTCAGGAAGTTAAGCAAAGTCAGGCTTTGGTGAGGCCACCATGAATCCCAGATTGTAGGCAAGATTGGAGATTTTAAAAAATTATTAGAAGAAGCACTGACAAGCCACTTCCATATTGTTGCCAAGAAAACGGCATGGATGTATCCATGTAATAACCAAGAGCTCAGCTTGACTCAGAGCATTAACATTTAGTCCCTTTCAACAGCCATCAATATACAGTGATTTGTATAACTGGAATAGTTCTTTTCTTTAAAGGGGTGTCTGCAAGGTATGGCCAAAAAAGTCAAAATGGCAGCCATGATGGTGCAGTTGAAGCTCCACAGCCACCATCTTGACTTTTTCAACCATACCCCATGGTCAGACCTTTTTCTTTTTATTTCTTTTGGAACTTGATTACCTCTGATTGCTTCCAACAAGAACAAGCCAGTTAAACCATCATTTGTTCTGCTCCACAATCTGTCTTTTCCTTTTAATCATTCTATGAAGATTATTCTTAATTCATTGCCTGTGAGCTTAGGAGCACTAGTGGAGTATGTTCTCCAACAGTCATTGTTATTGCAAGAGAGAGTTTAATATGGAAAAGAAAGTTTTACATATTCTTCTTTCCAAATTATTAATAAAGCTTAATTTACCATTTGTCATATAGTTTTTATTCTAGTGGGGGTGGGACTTTCCTCAAACTTCTGCTAAACTTACAGGACAGTTTGGTGGAGGGGGAAATAGAGTTAAATTCCTATTGATCACCCTTGTATTTCTGCAATTTACTGATACAGGCTGTGAGATTCCTGTCTGCCCCACAAGTCTAGGTTAAGGGAAAAGGTATCCCCTATGCAGGTAGGTGGTGGCTGAAAAAGTACTACTAAGCCACTGTGCCAAGACAAAAGGCAGATTTCCAGAGGGATAGTTAAAGCAACATTTTAATCCATCAACATCTCTTTTGCACAAACAAGGATTTGGCTGATGGAAGGACAACATTCATATCCATTGCAGCTGGAACTCAGAAGGGAAGTTTCGCAAGACATTTTGTAGAACCAGTGAGGACTGTGGTGCGTTAATCTGTTGGACTTGCCTTGTTGGTCCTGTGATTTTAAAATTAATCAGGCAGGTTGATTGCATTTGCTAAAAATACTTCTTAACATTTTTTCATTGCTCTTTCCATTTTCATGACTCCGGTGGCTGGAACAATCAACGGCCTGTCACGTATCTTTCAATCAAATGTGTGCGGTGGGCTGCAGATAGAAAGCTAGGCAATACTTTCGAGCTTGTATACAGAATTCTCCACTTTTCCAAACATCAGTTTTACATTTTAACAGCCATCCAGGTTTCATGGTTGCTCATTGCACTCCGTTCAGCAGAATGACTATTTCACATTCTGTCAAGCTGTTGCATATTAGTTGGTTATGGGTATTTTCCATATGTTGCCAAGATCAGTTTTGCATTTAAAGGATAGACCTTCCCACTTTGGTGGTTTGTTCCAGACTACAGTATCTCCCACCACTTCCTTGTTTGAAGATCAGACCTAGTTTGGAGTTTGAATTGCTGCTATATCCTTCAATCCATCCTATAAAGAACATACTGCAGAAGCTCTTTTTCCTCCTTCTTTTTTCCTCCTTTTAATTTATTAATTTAAACAAAGATATAATTTCAAAAAGATATAATATTGATAAGTGAACACAGAAAAGGACTGAGTTATACAATTAATGCTCAGTAGGACATGAATAGAAGGGTGACCAGTACATTGAGTTACTTTTATGGTATGAAAAAGAATTTAAATCTTTGAGCTTAATGCCAAAATCTCCACTGTACTGTTATTTGTAAATGCTAAAAACAGAAAGAAGAAAGAAGAAAAAAGTAGAGAAAAAAAGAACTACTAAAATAGTATAGATAAGTATTTGGTTTCTGACTTCCCCTTTTTTTGTACTCCAATTTATAGTGTTTATAAACATAAACTTTAGAAACCATACTCTAAATCAGTGTTTTTCAAATTTGGCAGTTTTAAGATGTGTGGACTTCAATTCCCAGAATCCCCCAGCCAGCCAGGAATTCTGGAAGTTGAAGTCCACGCACCTTCAAGTTGCCAAGTTTGAAAAACTCTGTTCTAAATGTATGTATTTGCCTTGCTGTGTGATATATGGAAGCCATTTTTACTTAAATTTAGTTAAACATCTATTATGGATATATACTGTTAATTTTGTTTTATTCTTAACTGTGTATCACCAAACTCCAATTTCCAAACTTAAGCACAACCAGCTATTCCATTTGATCTCATTAATATTAGGTGACATAGTTTTTGTTTTAAAAAAATATATCCTCAAGGCTGGGTGATTTCCCCTTTGGGGGTCTGCAAACATTTTTTAAAATAATTTTTAAAATGGATCTCCCAGCCTATAACATCACTTTGGAGGTCTGTGGCAACACAGCAACAGTGCAGTCCCTAAGCACATTTACTCAGATCTAAGTCCCACCAAGGTAATTTACAAGATCATTTAGCATAGTGGCTTGTCAGTGCTTCTTCTAATAATTTTTTAAAATCTCCAATCTTGCCTACAATCTGGGATTCATGGTGGCCTCACCAAAGCCTGACTTTGCTTAACTTCCTGAGATCAACCAGAACTGGCTAATTGTTGTTACTTGGGAGTGAACTCATTAGTAAATGTCCTGTAAAATTTATCCCCAGGGACAAAACTACTGAAGGATTTTTTTTGTGGGGGGAATATGGGACTCTGTTAGACACTGAATGAAACCACTTGCAGGTCTGAATGAGGAAGAAAACCTTGATTCTCCAATAGAAGCAACCCCTGTGTATCCACTTTGTGTGATTTTGTTACTGCTTCTCCTTTGGAGTTTTGCTTTGCAGCTAAGCAGGCAATCAATAGGGGGTCTGTATGAAGTTTATGTAAGCATAAACTGTTTCTACCATAAGATAAAATGCAACTGTGAATGTATAATTTGCAGGGTGTATTTAAAACAACGAAGTGCATTTGGTGGTCTTGTTCAGTGTCCCAACCAATCAGACATACTTCATAGAGTTGGAAGAGACCATAGATGTAATCAAGTCCCATCAGTTCGGGATCCACTAGAGCATCTCTGATAGATAAGAGTCACTTATTGAGATGGGCAGTTATAGAACGAATAAATAAACAAACACACAAACAAACAGCCTGGGTTTGAAGACCTCCAGTGAAGGAGAACATGCCCCTTTATGTGGCAACTTATTTCACTAGACAGACAGCTCATACAGTCAGGAAGTTCCTTCCTCCTGATGTCTATCCTGAACCCCCTTCCTTAAAGTTTCAATCCATTGGATGTGGTTCTTCTTCTCTTCTCTGTGAAAGCTGTTCAGGTATTAGAAGACTACATCCCACATCTTTGATTGTTCCTTGTAGAGTTCAACTGCTTTCTTCCACTGTGTGCGTGTTTTTTTCCACTCTGTGTGTGTGTGTGTATGTGTGTGTCCCAGCCAATCAGCTGTCCTTTCCTACAAGATTACGCTCTTCTGTAAAGTGCTCCCGCCCATTTTCCCATGTTTTTTCCCAGTCAATTTCCTATCACAATGGAGCCACTTAAATCTGATCTCTTTCAACCCCAAATTATAACACAGAATCTTCAGTCCACGAGAAATTTAGTAATTATTTCTAAAACAACACCGATTGTTCAACTGCTTGATTGCATGGGAACCCCTTTATCTCCATTCCCTACAAAGTAAGCCACATAGTGACTTTCTCTGCCCCCCCCCTCCAAAATTGCAAATGGAACACAGAGATAATTGGACAAACAATGCAACACCAAAACGACTACAACGCCAGGCAGGAGATGAGTTGGTATATGCATCACAGCGATCCGGGGAAAGATGCGCTCCCTCTATTAGATTACATTGCTTTGATTTAGTGAAAGCAGTTCCTCCCCTGAGATGCGTGAGTGATGGATTAGAGAGCAGAGTGTGAATATTATATTGCACTAAACAGAAAGCAGAAAAAGTACTGAAAGGGCAGCAAAGCAATTCTGTGATTTCTAATAGCAAAACAATTCTGCGATCTCTAATGGAGTAACTGGTCTTGATCACCAATTTAGACTTATTTGCTCCACCACTGCTGCCCCCCATACATATTTGCTCCATTATTCATGTGTTCATCTGTTGTACTTTTCATTTAGCAGGAAGTGCAGTTCCAAAAGGATGTAGGAATGGCTGCAAGTGATGTTGGCTGCCTCTCCATTGCCAAGCTTAGCTTGACATTTTCTTGCATGGTTCCTACAATGGAAGTTGTAGGAGCAGCAGTTCTAAATGAGAAGTGTTGTTAGAGGAAAAATTGAGAGGGAAGCTTGGGAACAAGCTCACCTGGTTGCATCCCTGGAAATGGATGTTTGGTGATTGGTCTTGCCCACCATTTTGCTTTACCATGCTTCAAATTCCAAAAATGCTCATGCTCGAAAACACTGAGGAGCTATGTATAGAGTTATCCAATAATGGAAGGAGAGGAATCATCATCATCATCATCATCATCATCATCATCAATTTATTTAATCATGTTCTGCTTGAGATAGTCCTTAATTGTCTCTATCATTTGGCCAAGTGGAAAGAGGACAAGATCTCAGCTGTGTTCACCAGCCTCCTTAAGCTGGTGATGGAATTTATCCATATTCTGGAGTTTCACAATACATCAAAGCACATACTAATCCAATGGGCTGGGTTACTAACCACAACCTGCTAAGTCCCAGAAACAACCAAGGTTAAACCAACAATAGTTAAGATATTGTGCCCATAGAATCATAGAATTGTAGAGGTGGAAGGGACCACAACAATCGTGTAGTCCCACCCTTTGCAGTGTGCAGGAAAGCCAATTAAACTGCCCATCTCTCCCTACATGGCGCATCTAGTTATTTTTACTCGATCTTTACTTGAAGCACTTTACTAGTTCTTTTACTTACGTGAGTTGTTTGAACATAGCTTGTGTTTCAGCAGTTGGATCTTCAGTTTCATGGATTGCTAGGGAAACAGTACTGCAAGAGACTGCATGTAGTTCCCCATCTCCCATTCCTGTTCTCCCAAGTTCTTAATTCCATTTTATTGATAGTATTGTTTTTATTAATTGCATTTTATTTCTTGTTTCTTTGATTCGCTGGGTATAGCTTAATATGCTTTCCTCTTCGAATGATTTAAATTTTGTTTTGCTTTTGAGATTACTGCTGTTCTTTTTTTATTCTTTGAACTGATTACTAACTTATTTTTATTTCTTTATTTAATCAGATATGCATCCTGTTGCAATCATGAATGGACTCTTGGCAGGTCACAATAGCAAAAAAACATAAGAATGAGTACACATACATACCCATTGAAAGTACAAGAATATAATATAGCATTGTGCCCCAAGTATTGCCTGGACATTTTTTGGAAAGGTGAAATACAGTTTTCCAAAAATATAAAGTAATCACAGAGCCTTTTCAGTTTCCTTCCTTCCTTCTTAGAGAAATATGAACCCAATCACTAGCTGTAAATGGAGATCATACCTTTGAATGAACTCTTCCCCCTCCCTCCAAAAAAAAGATTAAGAGGACATCTTTTTAATAATGATTCCTTGACCTCTGACCATTTTCTAACAGAGACCCAAAACCCTAACACGGGAAATATTTTTAGATTGGATTCTCACTTCTGTCAGCTTAAATCAATGTGGCTAGAAGGGGTGGTCACCAAATGACCAACTTTTCAAGCTATACAGTTCAATCTTAATTAAAGCCTTGATGAAATGCCCTCAGTAAAATGAACTCAATTTAAACACTAGATAATTTAAAATCATCTACAAAGGACTACTTTGGCAAGGCTGGACATAAAATTTTTATTTGATTTTCTAATATAAATTTAATTAGATAAGAAGATGAGAAAGGTTCTATCCTCCCGCACATCCCCTCCTTTTTATGGATAGTTAAATCTATATATGCTTTTTTAATCTGGCCATAAAGTTACCCAGATCTATAGGCTATTGGCTTGAGAATGACTAATCAACTAGCTTCTTATACACACACAAACGTAGCATACAGACAGGCAGACAAGAATCCTGGGTCAATGAATAACCATATGCTTTGCATCTCCCGTTAAATGACCAGGAAGCACACTGATTGCAAAGGCTCTTTATCTGGAGTCTGGATGCTGCAAGTTGAAAAGATATCAGGTACAACTTCAGCTTTGCTCTGTGCTAGGAATGGAAAAGGAATCTACTATGGACTGAGTTTTGATATCCTTCTCCCCCAACCCCTAAATATAGAGAAACAAAGTCTGGCTAGTCTTCCTCATCCCATCCATCCATCCATCCATCCATCCATCCATCCATCCATTTGCTATATTGGTACTGTAGACCACCCAGTTGTAAAACTCTGGGTGGTCTACAACAAAGGCTGAAGCATAACAAAAGTAAACACAGATAATATCTACCAAGATGGAACATCAGAGCCAATCAGTTAAGGCCAAAAGTTCTGTGGAATAAGAATGTTTTCACCAGCGTGCAGAATGTAAAGGGTGTTGGAAAATTCTTGCTGGTAATTTCCTGTTTTGTCTGCCAGCAGCACACACTCAGTTAATCCATATACAGTCACGTGAAAAAGTGAGTACACCCCATGTACAGTTTTTTTAAAACTATATATATGAACATATCAATATTTTATCTTCATTCGTACAGAATATAAAGAGAAAAGTGATGAATGATCAAAAAACTATGAAAAATTGACTTTGCAATCAGTTATTCTACAAAAAAAATAACAGATTTGCCATTTCCTTCTGTAGAAAAAGTAAGTACACCCTTGGCTGTAGTACTAGTATTGCCCCCTTTGGCAGAAATAACCTTGAGTAATTGTTTCTTATAACTGTCTAACAATCCCTGACATTGATGGGGAGGAATTTTTTTCCTACTCCTCCATGCAGATTTTTTTCAGCTGTGTGATGTTTAAGGGGTTTATTGCAGGAACAGCCCATTTCCAGTCACCCTACAGCATCTCAATGGGATTTAGATCCAAGCTTGACTTGGCCATTCCAGAACCTGCCATTTTGTTTTGGTGTTTTGTTTTATTTTTTCAGCCATTCCTTGGTGGACTTACTGGAATGTTTTGGGTCATTGTCATGTTGCAAGGTCCACTTTCGGTTGAGATTCAGTCTTCTGACAGATGGTCTCGCATTATCCTCACGCACCCTCTGGTACAATGAAGGGTTCATACTGGATTCTGTGATGGTGAGTGGCCCAGGTCATGATGCAGCAAAGTAGCCCCAAACCATAACATTTCCACCACCATGCTTTACAGGTGGTTGTTCTGGTGAAAAATACTGTCTTTGGTTTTTGCCAGATATATCTTCTGTATTCTATCTTTTGCTCATCTGTCCAGAGCACATTGTTCCAGAAGTCCTGGTCTTTGCCTAGATGTTCAGAGCAAACTTTAGTCTTGCCCTGATGTTCTTTCTGGACAGCAAAGGTTTTCTCCTGGCACACCTCCCATGTAGATCTAATTTGTGCAGCTTCTTTCTAATGGTAGACTCATGCACGTTGACACCGATAGTGGCAAGAACTACTTGTAGGTCACGTGATGAAATTCTGGGGCCTCTTCAAGGCTTCTTTCAGCATCTTGAATTCTGATCTTGGGTTGGACTTGGATGGCCTGGCCTGGGCAAGTTATCAGTTGTTTGAAGTCTTCTCCATTTGTAGATGAGTTTCCTGACAGTGGAATGAATGAAGTCCAATTGTTTGGCGATCTTTTTAAATCTCTTCCCAGACTCATAAGTATCTAGAACCTCCTTTCTGAAGGCCTCAGAAAACTCTTTCATTCTAGGCATGGTGATATCACACACTTCAATAACAAAGAGCAAAACAAACTAAATGTCTGAGGTTTAAATTAGACAGATTCCTCCCAGATCCTGTCTAACAATATTCTAATCATTTGCATCTGATCTGGTGCATCTGATTCTAATGTTAGGTATCTGAGGTGGTGAAAAATGTAGATATCAATAAACATAAATAGATTTGCATTTATGCTTATTTAAATTATACAATGGTGCAGGATATTTGTTCCTGTACATTATATCCCCTTTCTCTATTAATATTGTTGAAATGAAGATCAAATATCTGTATGTTGAAAAAGTCAAACATTTCAATGGGATGTACTTACTTTTCCATATGACTGTATCTAGATCAGAGCAAGCACACGCACCACTCAGTTCAGCTGGCAAAAAGACAGCTTGATGTTTATTTATTAAACATCAGCAAACATCAAAAACAGGTAACAGGCAAAAACAGGATAAAAGGCTGGCAAAAGCAAGAATAGAAAGAGACATGAACAACAGGCATCAATTTGCATTATTTATATACCTGTATCTGTTTATCAAAAGGCACAGAATGTTCCAGAGCCACTGGAAACAAAATTGTAGATAATTAACATGGACATTTCCAAATAGAGTGGCTTTTGGTTATTTCAGCTTTAATCTTTTTATGCGTGTAGCAGTAGCAGGAAAAAGACAAAGTGTGACACCATGTGATCCCTCGTCTATTTTGCACCATTAAAGAAACAATTGAATGGATGGGGATGATCTATCCAACAAGTGTAATGGTATGTGGGAAGGACCTTGGGAGATGGGGCGAAGAGATGCTGCCTAGGGAATAGTCAGATAAGAGACAGCATAGCCCGCAGCTGGATAGTGGGCAGGGCAAGAGGCTCAGGAGGGACCTTCCCTAGTTTCTCAGGCTGTAAAAGAGACTGGGGGGAAATTGCACTTTCAGACTTGCAAGATTCTGTTAATGTAGCTTTATATTAAAATAGAATTAGCTTATCTGGTAATATTTCCTGTCTGGTCTGCCTGGGAAGGCTGACAACATGGGAGAAGGGTGCAGTGGGTATCCTTCAGGAAAGCATGCTCCAGACAATGTCTCCCATCTAAGCCAAGTCGCATGTATTTCCCACAGGGTACAGGACTCTCAGCAGGACCTCTCAAGTTGTTCTTACCAAATGAGCAGAATAAATTGTTCCTAAAACAATTCAATCTAATGTTTTAGTTGCAAGAAGAAGCTGTTCCTCTTTTCTTCTTCCCTGAAATTTAAAAAAAAAAAGTCCACATACAGAAGGAGCTTGTCCTACAGCATTTCCTAAAATAAGGAAGTAACCACACGTCATGGATGTCTTTCTTTGCTTTTTGGTGTAATCTAAGTGTGGATTCAATGCATGCATTAGTTTAATGTTGGTTTGGTTTGTGCAACATCTTAAATTAGGCTAAAAGGGGTAGGATAGTTTGTGGCTCAGAATGTGGAGGGAACCAGGTCATCACATTAAGTCATAGAATGGTTTCCTTGTTGGGTAGAGCATGTTATACAAACAAAGCAAGTGTGTTTTGTTAGCTTGAGTTTAGAATTTAGTGTCTTGTGTGATCCTAGTCACTGTGTAATTATAATGCAATTCTTAAGCATCCTTGGCAATTTTGCAAGGGAGAAATTAGCTTCAGTTATTACAGTTCCCAAACTCTATCTACTAGCACCCCTTGGCTACTGTTAATAGCCCTTCCCTCCACTCCATCATCACTAATGGACATCAGGGTTAGTCTTTTGGTAACCAACCCAACCAAAAGGAAGACTCCCACAGAGTCTTCTTTAACAAGATTTATTGAAAGGGTAAGAGATAAGGTTAAATAAATTTCAGGAAATGGATTATTTTCACCTTAGAGATTTTTTTTTTAATAGTTTATTAGGGCAGAAACTTTTTCAGTTTCTTGATATCAGCTTCACGGTCAACCCAGATAACTGAGCAATGTGCAGGTGGCTGATGTTTTCCAAATCATTTCTTGAAACTTTCTCAGGCTTTGAACAGACCATTACAGTCAATCTTCACTACGGACTATACAGGCTTCTTAGACCAATTCTTAGCCAGAGGGAAAGTGGTAAGTAATATCAAGCTTTCTTTCACCACACTTTTTGTTATGGTTTATGTAACTGGCAGAATTTTAACACAGAGGCAGGAATTGGCAGCCTACTGGCCTAATCCAGCCTACTGGATTTATTTGGCAGCCCTTCAAGGTAGTCGAGACAAGAAGCACAAACCTTGAGTACTAACACTACCTTTACTGTAAGGTTACAGTAATGGAATCTTGCAAGTCTGAAAGCATTTCTCCCCTCCTTTACTTTTACTTTCCTGAAAACTAGGGAGGGTCCCTTCTGAAATGCTTCCCATGCCCCTTTTCTTTCTGTGGGCTGAGATACCTTTTGCATGACACTTGCCTAGGCTGTAGCTCTTCCTCCTGTCTCCCAAGATCATTCCCACAGACCATTACAGTATTCATCTGGGCCATGGGACCTAAGGTAAGGAACCCCTCCCCACCTTCTCCCTCCATCCAGGAGGGATAAAAAACAGGAAGTGACACTGCTAGAGCAGTTCGTCTCTCCATCATGCCATCACTTCCTGTTTTCTCTCATACAGAGTAAAATGCTGCAAGTATTTTATGTACCTTTGGTACATTTCATGACTAATCCAAGATACACATCACTGGTCAATATGATCTTCCCAAGTAATAAGTTGAAAAGTTAGAAGAGGTTATCTAAATTAGTAACCTGGTAATTTCCAGAAGTTGTCTTGCAGCCACTTGATTCCAGAGGTATTTCCCAGTGTGCAGAAGCTGGGAAAACAAGGAAAAAATAGGGGAAAAAAATAGCAAGCTATAGAACAAATAATCTCTTATGTACATACACACCTCTCACCAACATTTACACATTTATGTACACAACTCCTCTTTGTCTCTTGTATTGTAGCCTAAAAGTGTTGGACTCTCACTAGCTGATTTCCATCAGTCTTGTTATGTCAATTCAATTTTAGAAATCAATTTAGGGAGAGGTCTAGCTGTTCTCGGGTGGGTCTTGATCATGAAAGTTCATGCCCTGGCTCTTGGGGCTTTTATTCATTAATCATACTTTGATCTTCTCCTGGTCTTTGGTCCATTGTTTGAGTCCACCCTAGCATCTTATTGCATTTCCATTCACCTTTGCATTCAGATGGACTCTATGTGCGTAGACTGAAGATTCATCATATAGTTCATTAAGTTCAATATCCATCAAGATGACTAGAAAAGCATATTTGCTGGGCAAACCTGCAAAGAGGTTATATTCCATCCCAACATGGATTCTCTCTGGTTCAGCTATATCCTTTCTGGTTTCTGCATATCCAAAATGCCCTTCCAGCAGAGTCAATTAGCGAGACTCTTAAAGCAGCCATATCTTTCTGCAGGCGTGGGCTTCAGTTAGTAGAAAAGAGCTGTAGTGCTCTCATTTGTATGAGATCAGACTTGTGCAAGCCAAGGTATCCCCTGTGACACTCTATGGAAACAAAAGTTGGACTTTGAAGAAGCAGGATAGGAAGACTATTGACGCTTTTGAACTTTCGTGTTGGAGAAAACTCCTGAGAATATCATGGACAGCCAAGAAAACGAACAAATGGATCATCAAGCAAATCAGCCCAGAGTTCTCACCTGAAGCATTATTTATTTATTTATTTACTTACTTACTTATTTATGAATTATTAAACTTGTATGCCGCCCATCTCCCCCAATGGATGACTCTGGGCGGCTCACAATAACAAAAAAGGAAAAAACACCAATCTCTCCAGCAATGGCTAAAATTAAAAATAGAAACATGCATTAAAAATATCCTTAAAACCCCCTGTAAATTTTAGCCCTAAAACCTTCAAGATGCTGGGGGGGGGCAACCCATCACTCCACCAGCCATCTCCACAGATGCGAGCCCCCCAGGCCTTCTGGCAGAGCCAGGATTTAACCCCTTTTCTGAAGGCCATGAGGGCCCCTCCCGTGGGAGGCAGAATGTTCCACAGGGCGGGAGCCACAGCAGAAAAGGCTCTCTGCCTAGACCCCACCAATCGAAATTCCCTGACCGGTGGGGTCTGCAACCTGCCCCTTCTGCTGGACCGAGTGGGACAGGCTGAAGTGACCAGGGTGAGGCGGTTCCTCAGATAACCTGGTCCTGTGCCATGAAGGGCTTTAAAGGTGATGACCAACACCTTGAATTGGACCCGGAAACAAACTGGCAACCAATGCAGCTCACGCAACAGCGGTGTTATATGTGCCCTCCTAGGGGCATTGAGAACTGTCCGCGCTGCCGCATTCTGCACCAGCTGTAGCTTCCGGATACTCTTCAAGGGTAGCCCCACGTAGAGCGCGTTGCAGTAGTCCAACCCGGAGGTGACCAGGGCACGATTATACTACTTTGGACACATTATGCGAAGACCTAGCTGTCTGGAGAAAGCTCTAATGCTGGGAAGAATGGAAGGAAAGATAAGAGGGTGACCAGCAGCAAAGCAGATGGACTCAGAGTGGCAATAGGTACAGCTTTGGAAGACCTAAAATACCAGGTTAGGGACAGACCATCATGGAGAAAATCTATCTATGTGGTTGCAGAGTCAACACTGATTTGATGGCACATAATCAATCAATCAAACAAATCCTCCTAATCATTTTCCCAGCAGGCATTTGAGTTAGTTTCAGATGGGTTCTTTTAGAATCAAAAATGGGATTTGTCTTTCCCTATTTTTGCCTCTGGCATATCAGCTGCAATCGGAGGCCCGAAAGACACTTTGCAGGCCTGCTCTACCAACTGATCCCCACAGGCATGTAACATCATTGCTTTCTTCCAAAAACCAAGGCAACACATTTCTGGCTACACAATCCATGCCCTCCTGCCCGAGCACTGAACAAAACACTGATCTACTCTTGTCCAAATTAGTTCTTGTCTCAAAGTTTTACTAGAAAGGATGAAGGAAGTCATGCTCACTCACTCCGCTCCCCCCCCCCATTTCTTGACCTTGCATGTTTTTCAGGTCTATTTTAGTAGACCTGCTGGATAAGGGAGACTTGATTTGGTTGAAGCCATAAAATTCCCACCCCGGGTCGTCTTTGGTAAATATCTGTTTGAAAAATCCCAGCTGTCATAGAAATAATCAAGCTGTCAGCTTCCAAAGTCAGACTGAAGCACAGAGGTTAACCAAAATGAGACCTAACGTGAAGGATTTCCTTGTCACCACGTCTGGGGAGGCATCTGCCACAAAAGACTGACTCTCGAGCCAACTGGCACTTTGATCGTGCAATGATTTATGTCAGCTGTCAACCATCCAGCACACATCTGTCACCCGGACAATGCGATGTAAAAGAGAATTTAATTGCTTTTGGATTATAAATAAAAATGAACATTTTGGGAATGAATGACACAATCACTGTTCATTTGTGCACTCTGTAAGCAAGGGTAAGGAAAATCAGTGGGCATAAACTACTGGGGTTTTTTTTCTTCTCCTCCATTCTAATAGGGGGCATCACTGGGAATATTCTAATAACAAATGGCAGCCGTCACATTTCCAAGCAGAAGAGAAGATGCATTTGGAAAAAAAACAGTGGATTGATGTTTTGGGCAAACATCTTCAATCAGTTGCCACTGTTTGTTAATGGAGGGAGGAATCTAGAAGGGAAGGACTTATGAATGTCATGCGCTGAAGAAACCAGCATCCTGATCATTCTTTTATTCTTATTTCCAACTGCTTTTGGGGCATGGTCTGGACCAACTGAAGCAGGGGATCAGCAGGGAGGGGGTCAAAAAAAATGTGGCAGCCACAACCATGTGATTGAAGCAACATATGTAAAAACGGGTAGGGCTTTGATTGATTGTGCCGTCTTGACTAATCTGACCCCTCCTGGCAGACACCCATGAATTGAAGCAACTCAGTTGATTCTGGATGGAGGGGAAGTCATCTTGAATTGCTTCCTTGGTGGGAGAACGGATCTTTTTATTCGAGTCCCACTGCATACGGTCCTGATCATAACAGTGGATCCATATATTTGGCCCAAGTCATTTTGGCAAATAGAGAAAGGGGCAAATGGAGAAAGGGGCAAATATTCCAATGGAACATTGGATGAATTATTGGGAGGAGAATGTTTAGGAATATTTAAAGATTGCATAGAACAACTGCATTCCTTCCTAATTTAATTGCCCTAATGAGAAGAAGGCTTCATCATGATATAGCATAGGGTTTTTTTTTTAATTGAACTGCCCAAAAGCCAAAGGTCTCTGGACAGTTTAAATAAAACACACCCAAAAAGAAATATATAGATACAATTAAAATAAAACATACAGGTAGTCCTCAGGGACTAACTGGGACTGGCAACTCCATCACTAAGTGGCATGGTCAATAAGAATAATGTCACATGACTGCACTAACTTATGACATCAGTTCTGGCCATGGTCATTAACCAAATCACCGTTAACTGAATCAACCGTTAAGTGAGGACCTCATGTGACCGCGACTTCCAACTTCCTGCTGGCTACCCCACTGACTTTGCTTGTGGGAAGCCAGCTGTGAAGCACACAAATGGCAATTATGTGACTGCAGGATGCTGCAATGGTCAGAAATCCAGGCCAGTTGTCGAGCATCCAAATTTTGATCCATGACCACAGGGACCACAAGACCAATGGCCATAAGTATGAAGACCAGTCATAAGTCCATTTTTTCAGCAAAGTCATAACTTTGAATGGTCACTAAATGAATGCTCATAACCCAAGAACTACCTGCATACAATAACATCAGATAAACTACAGAATAAAGACACCATGCAAACTAGGTAATAGCAAGCTGCTCGTCCACATGTAAAACAATGCAAGTTAAAATACAACTCAATTATAGCTAAAAATAAAGTTTAAAAGCCTGGGAAAATAGAAAGTTCTTCACCTGGTACTGAAATGATGCTAATCAGGCTATTCAGTCAAGTCTCTCTGAACAAGCCATTCCATAAAAGGGGTGCTACCACAGAAAAGGCTCTCTACCTGGGGATATGGGAGATTGTGGGAAGGCTAGGAAAGGAATGGGCAAAAACACAAGACTTAAACCAGGGGTTTCTAAATGTTTTGCCATCACACTTCCCTTTAGTGTAATCTTAATGTACCCACATCCCCTAATGAACACAAATGAACAATGACAACAATACAAAGAAAGGGGATTTATCATAACTAAAAGGTTCTTCACCCCTCCCATGGACTCCATCTGCACCTCCCTAAGGGAGGTACACCTCACAGTTTGAGAAACTCTGACGTAATCCATCAAGAGATTGCAAGAGCAGGCAAGTCAGTCAAGAGCTGATCACATAAATAACAACTTAGCCCACATGGAGAGAATTCTGGGAAGAAGCATTTCAGATCATTCAAAGAGACACCACTTTAATTTCTATTCCATTTTCCAAGATTCTGTAATTATCCAGGAAAGATCAGTGTGGTTTTTGCTTTGGGGCATTGTTTTCCAAAAGCAGAAAAGAAATTAGTAGAGGAAGGAAGGAAGGAAGGAAGGAAGGAAGGAAGGAAGGAAGGGAGGGAGGGAGGGAGGGAGGGAGGGAGGGAGGGAGGCAGGCAGGCAGGCAGGCAGGCAGGCAGGCAGGCAGGCAGGCAGGCAGGCAGGCAGGCATCCACCTACAGTCTAATACAGGGAGTCCTCATGACCACAATTGGGACAGCAACTCAGTTGTTAAGCAAAGTGGTCACTAAGTGAAACTGTGACTGTGCTTATGGTCTTACTTCAACTTTCCTTTGCTTTACAGACCTGCGAAGGTCATAAATGTGAGGATTGTTCGTAAAGTTGCTTTTTCATCACTGTCATAACTGTGAATGGTCGCTAAATGAGTCAGTCACTCAACAAGGACTAACTGTACCAGGTCACCACACTTCAGATTCACTTCAGATAGTAAAACACACTTCAGATTCACTTATACCATCTGAAGTCACCCAGGCCCTCCCATGGATGTTTTCTACTGCTTACCCACCACAATCTGATTACAAAAGGTTTATTTAAATAAATGTTCTAATATTCATTTAAATGGGGGAGCAGATGCCATCTGAGGCCGACATGAGTGCCATAGTCATCACCGTACTGGTCCCATAATGAAAAAGTTCCTTTTTTGTGAAAGTTGTGAATAATACAGAGCATCAGATGTTCTCTAATTCTGAAATTGGTGTGAAGTGGTTCAGCTTCCATTGTTGGTCCTAATGAGCGATAATGATCTGATGCATGATTAACTGGGTTGATAGCCAGTGCTTAGCAAGACTGATATCCCCTGCCATTCAAACAGGACACTCATAAAAATTCTGCCATCTTCTATTTCAAAATGACAAGTAAGAAAGATCACCTATGTTTTCGGCACGAGCAAACAAAGGAGAAAAAGAACAAGGCCAAGACAGTTGCAGCTAGGAAGATACATGGACTCTGAGAATGTTTGTCTTTGGCTTGAGTGATAGTAATATAAAAAAGTAGTTTGGTTATTCTATTTTTTTTTTTTTTTGGTATACAATCCAGCCATGGGAAATCCCCATTCCAAGCTGGGGGGCAGGGGGGGAATGGGGCTAAGTAAAAAAGAACAACTGATTATGTTCATCTTTTAAAATTAAACAAATGTAGTATCGAGCACATACTGTATCGAGTATCTTCCTTCATTATGAAAATTACTGTTCATGAAGTTTCAGCAAATTCTTTCTTTAAAAAAGATACCTTTTATATCCTCCTTGCCCCCTTTTCTAAGGATGTCTTCAAACTAAGTAGCTCAGTGCAAAAGCTGACAGTTTTGAGAGAAGACAAGAGTAGGCTGAGGAAAAATAAGTAATGGAGATTTATTTCATTTTGGTTTGGTTTAGTGAGTTCTGAAAGAGTTCTGTAAGCTGTGGTAGAAAACTAACTGGTCAACCTTCTATCATCTATCGTCATGATGTGTTTCAGGATAAAATTGAAGCACAAATCCATTCCAAAAATGGTATCATCTCGAGAAGTACTTTGCTTACAAGTACAGTTAGTCCTCTTTTAGCAACTGCCTCATTTACTGACCATTCAGAGCTATGACAGTGATGAAAAAGTAACTTTATGACCAATCCTCGCATTTATGACTTTCACAGATCTGTAAAGCAAAGAAAAGCTGAAATAAAATCATAAGCATAGTCACAGTGTCATTTAGCAACTGCTTCACTTAACGACCAAGTTGCTGGTCCCAATTGTGGTCACTAAATGAGGACTACCTATACTCTAGCTAGGACTTTCAAAATCTGCAGCAGAGATGGACCTGCAAATCATGAGAGCACTTCCTAGTTAAACAAGTTTTATGAACTTAGCTAGCCCATGTAATTCTACAGCTGATTTCATATAAAGAAGGGATGGTCTGGTTGTTGCTGAAGTCCCATTTTCAAGGTCAACTTCTTTCCAAGTTGAGCAGAATTCTTTTCCTACCCTTGTATTTCTACCATTTGTTCCAATTTCTAGAAAATGACAAAAGTTTTCTTCAAATACCAATAAAATTCAGTCACACAAAGCCCAATCCATACTCATAAGAAACAGCTCTTGCAGATGCTACCTTCAATACTAATTGATGTGTCATTAAACTTTGAGAAGAAAAGGTTCCTGTTCCCATGACAGCTGTTCCGGCAAGCAGTGGGCTGAGAAAGAACACCATTAAGCCTAATTAAGGAAAGAGGCTGAAACATAAGGAAAAGAACCTTTATCTCCTCAAGATTAAAAGTCTTCGGCATATACAAAAAAATGATGATTGCTCATAACTGACCCCATTGAAGCATCAGGGAGGAGGCAGATGTTCCATTGACTGCCGACAGGAATAAATGCCAACTTGTCACCATATCCCAGGCACAGCCTCCAAGCTGTTGTTCTGCCCCTCCTAACCCATTGCATGTTTGCCATCTGCTCAGATAGCTTCTCCTTGGCTCCCCTTCCTTCTGTTTCCTACACACAACAATCAGGAGATAGCCTTACAATCAAGGCTATCCTGGACTACTCTTTTTCCATGACTTCCTGCATACTTGGAAGGACTTAATGAACTCTCTTGGGAGCGAAAAACCAGAAGAAAACCACGCATTCTATTTCCTTCAACGCTCAACTAGCTGCATCAGAGTAGCCCACGAGTCAAATAGAAGGGCATTGATTCTCTTCCGTTATTATTTTCTTCCAGGTACTATTTGGAGAAAAACTTCTTGCTCTGGTAATAGCATCATGCCTAAGAATCATTAAGAGCTTTACCTCCATAAATTGTTCAAATCCTCCTTTAAGTAATCCATTATACTTCTACTGAGCTTTTCCTTGTTTGTTTCTCCCCTTAAACTAAAATCAATGAGTTCATTGTGAATTTAGTTGAATAGCAACTAGTTGCTAAGAGAAGGATGCTAAATAGTAGACCAAAAAGAGACATGGAAGCAAATGAAAACAAGGAAGCAAAACTTGGGGTGCATTTATATCGTTTGTGTAGGTTTGACCTGATGTGCAAGTTTGATTTGAACTAAGTCTACGAGGAGAGATCTAGGGCATAACTTAAACAGGGGAGAACCCTCAAAACACCAGAAATCTTCTAACTGCTCTTACTATTGGATTTGTGTTCCACTTTTCTGATACAGAAAGATAAGACAGGTAACAATGGAAATCAAATGCTGAACAAATGAAAATTTAAAATAGCATGACTATTTTATTTATTTTATTTATTGAATTTCTCTCCTGCCCATCTCCCCTACAATAGGGGACTCTGGGCGGGTTACAAAAACATTAAAACTATAAATATATATAAAATACATAGCATATATACAATTGAAACAATACTAGAAACAAAAAATCCAAGAAGATGGAAAATCAGGGCGGGGACAGCTGGCCACTATGGGGCTAGCCATCTCCCTGCTTGAGATGTTCCCTCCCCACCCCAGGCCAAGTGGCAGAACCAGGTCTTCAAGGTCCTTCGGAAGGCCAGGAATGAGGGGGCCAATCGCACCTTCGGGGGCAGAATGTTCCAAAGAGCAGGGGCTACCGCAGAGAAGGCCCGTCTTCTGGACCCCACTAGATGGAGTTCTTTTACTGAGGGGGTCCGAAGCATGCCCTCTCTGTGTGACTGGGTGGGACGGGTTGAAGTCATAGGGGAGAGGCGATCCCTTAGGTAACCTGGCCCCATGCCATGTAGGGCTTTAAAGGTAATAACCAACACCCTGAATTGGACCTGGAAGCAAATTGGCACCCAATGCAGCTCGCGGAGCAATGGTGTTACATGGGCCCTTCTCAGGGCTCCAAAAATAGCCCACACAGCCACATTCTGGACCAGCTGTAGCTTCCGGATACTCTTCAAGGGTAGCCCCATGTAGAGCGCATTGCAGTAGTCTATCTGGGAGATAACAAGGGCGTGAGTGACTGTGGGAAGGGCTTCCCGATCCAGGAAAGGGCATAACTGATGCACCCGAAGTTGTGCAAAGGCCCTCCTTGCCACGGCTGCCACCTGCACTATGATAATGACATGTTAAAAAAAAACAAAACAGGTACGCAATAAAGAACTCTGACCTTGCAATTTCATGGGTTGGGTTGAAATTATGTGTCTTGACATCGTTTAGTGCACATTCATGTTGGCTTTGTCCCTTTCTCCAAGAGGGTGCCAGCAACGCAAGAGTGGAGCTCGATTCCTGGTTGATAGATTACAAGCCAGTACTTTCATAACCTTGGCATTTTCAGTCATCTCAACATAACATGGTTCTTTCCAAGAGGAAGTGGTTTTGTAGTCCCCAGTTCTGAACATCTGCACTTCAAAAAAAGAATGCAGACACATAAGAGCAGGTTCAAAGGAAGGCTGGAAAGATGATCAAAGGCCTTGCAGCTAAGTCCTGTGAAGAGAGATTGGGAAAATCTCACCTTGAGAAGAATGAAGATACTGGATACCTGGAAGGGTGTCCCACAGAAGAAAGCCAAAACCTGTTTGCTACCATCCAGGTGAACTGACATGAAATAATGGTTTAAATTACAGAAAGGCAGATCCTGGTTGATAGTTCTGAAAAAAATGTCCTAACAGTGAGAGCAGTTTATAACCATTAATAGTTGGATTTTACAATCTCTACCATACATTCATCTGTAGCTATTTCCATGGCAGTTTTCTTAAGACAGGTCTTCATTTCTGCTGATGTTTCACCTTGAAGCACCGAAAACATCACCTTTGATACTTTGATGTGGCAAGGCACCCTCCCCATACCTCCCCAAATGACATCGTTTCCCATGGAAACAGCTTTCCATTTAACCAGGTTGATCAACCCATCTTGCTTCTTCCTGTTTGCCTCTTTCAATGCACTTCTCAATCAAAGCCAAGTAACATTTATCTGTGAATGTCAGCCGAAGCGATGGAAGAGAGGCCATTGTGTTTTACCCAATCATTAATTCATGGGTGGAAAAAAGGAGCAAGAAAGAAAGAGAGAAATTTGAATTACTCTTCCTGTAAGCCTGGCTGCAGATTAAATTAAAGAGGTAGCAGATGTTAGCATCCCACTTTCATCTGATTATTTCAAATTTGAAAATGACTTGTCAGACTATTGCAGAAGTCCCTTAATGTTAAAGAGCGACTTTTATGTTCTGCTCTTCAAGACTTCTCAAAAGAAAACTGAGAATAGATGTGTCAGTTTTTCCCCTAACAAGCCATTTCAAGGCACAAGGAATAAAAAGCTGAAGCCTCAAGAGAGAGAGAGAAAGAGAGAGAGAGAAAGAGAGAGAAAGAGAGCAAGCCAGCCCACCTGGTGCCTTGTTTGCAAATCTTGGCTACAAGAAGATGGACTACATGTCCTGAGGCAAGACTCATGGTTGCCATAATCCGGAATGGTGACTGCCTTAGCAACTTAATGGCAATTAAACTCTTCTCTAGCTTGTTTCTATAGGAAAGGGCATGGATTCTTCTAGAAAAAGAAGATAACATCAAACAAGGGGGCTAGCAGGTTAACATTTTGAACCAGTGGTATTTGCAAACTAGTTTCACTGGGGAATCTTGAAGGGTGTTTTTTGGAATTACATGCCTACATGATTCAGTGTTCTAGACAGCACAAATGGTGTCTGGTTCATACATTAGGTTAAGCCAGAATAGGGTTTCTTCAGATATGAGAATGCAGCTGCTATGGTTTGTAGGCTATGGTTGATGATGAGGATGACCATCCATGACCCACAACTTGCACGTAGCTACCTATTGCCTTTTTTGCCACCCCTAAAACTCCCATAGGCATCTAGAAGACAATGGGATTGACATTTTTTACTTTTTGGGTTGGGTTAAGGAACACTCCTGTAAAATACTGAAACCCTACAAAATGTGAGTTTGGGGCATAGTTAACTAGTAGTTGCTGTCGATTTAGGTTCAGATTCTGCTGCCAGAATGCACAGATAATTGCTGTTCTGATCTGTCTTCACCTTATCCATCTTCTGCCAAGCATAACCATTTTTATAGTCCATCCTCTGCTCATATGACATGCCCAAAGTACAGTATGTGAGTTTCTGCTTGTTGATTATCAACTTAAGGAAATAATGAGCTTGGACTTGGTCCAGGACTGGTTGGTTATTCTTTCAGTCTACAATCTGCAAGGTTTAAGGCACATATTTTAAACTAAATTGCCATCTGTGCAAAAAAGTATCAGATTCACGACTGGAATAATATGGGGACCCTGGCCATCTTCTCTGTCCTCCAAAAATGGTCCATAAGGTTCTTTGTTCATCTAAAGTTTGCTCATTCCTTAGAAAGATGTGAAACTAGTCATGGGTTATTCAGCCAACTATGACTGAAACAAGCCATGTTTTTACACTGTGTGTGAACCTAGCTTAAAGCCCTTCCAGAGCGGAACTCTCACCCACTCACATAATAGACTGACCATTCTATTATCACTCAGAGTCCTTTGGGCTATAACAAATTTGAATTAATAAATGAATGAAGTTGTTGCTGGCATCATGAGATCTTGCCTGATCACAGCTTTCTCCAGTTTGACTCCCGCCCTTTTTGGAAACGGGGAATTCCCACTTGCACATCATGAGGGTTGCTGCAGAAAAACTGCACATCACTTTCAACTAAATTCCTGGCCAATAGCTGAGCACTGATTGGCTGATACAGCTCTGGCAGCTGGTTTGGTCTTGCTACTTCCAAGTGCCTTTAATCATTAGAAAAGCTCATTCAAGTCCTGCTCTAGTGAAGATGTGGCATTAGAAGACTTGGGCAAGAAAAGCCTTGTCAGATCCAAGTGTCCTAAGACCAGACTCATACTCAGCCACAATATATCTTGCTTAGTTTCAGCTGGGCATGCTGGGTGAACTCATCAGTGTGGTTTACAAAATATGACTATGGTTTCATGGGTTGATGGCTTAGACAATAAAATATGGTAAAACAAACCATGACTTGGGATGAAGTGTGAACACAGCTTGAGGCAACTCAGTGCTGATAGCATTAAGGTCAAAATACTGATAAGCACCAAGGAGATACTAGGTAGGTCAGATGAATCTGAAGAAATGTGGATCTACGGAATATATTAGAGGGGGGAAAATAAAACAATAAACCTTAATGACTTCCAGGCAAGTTAGCCTTCCCCAGCTGTCAGCCCTTTGAGGTAGACTAGACTAGGAAACCAAAGTTATGAATGCTAACACTACTTTTATTATAAGGTTACAGTAACAGAACCTTCAAATCTGAATATGCTTCCCCCTTCCCTGCCTTTATCTTTGTGAGAACTAGGGAGGGTTAAGTCTGAGACGCTTTGTCAATTTATATTTCTGCCTCAGACTCAGATTTCTTTTATCCAACCATTGTTTTGGTTGTGGCTCTTCCTCCTGTTCCTCAAAGTTATTCCTACTTCCCACTGCACCAGCTTGGTGATCTCCAATGGATTGGAATCAATTTCAATAGCATTTCCTTGAACTGAATAATTCTGAGTGTTGCAGTGATGAGTGTAAACGTGTTCGGGGGGGGGGCGTTGGTTTGAGGCAGGCTGCAATCAGATAAAAGTGGCCAACCAATCCTTCATATAGCAGGGGAAAATACTAATCAATAGAAATGAACTTTCAGCCATCTCTAGCACAGTATGGAGAACTGGGGCACCCATTACGTAAATGAAATCAAGAGTGTCTCAACTATGCTGTACATGCGTTGTTGAATTGCTGCATGCAGGAACTCAGAGGCTTACCCATGGTTGCAGTCCCATGAAATCTGGCTAATACCAGGTTAGCTTCAGTTGAAAAAAGAAGAATGCAAAAAAAAGAGTATAATTCGTTCAATTAGCTTCAATTCACAGTCTGCTAACCTTAACCCAGGGTTTAAAAAACCACGATTGCTGTGTTCATGTAACTTACAATGCCCACACAAAATAAATCATGTTATAGTTTATCACAAGGGCATGGGTTATTCAAGATAATGGCTGAGTTTTAACAACATATTGCATCCTCAAGTCTCCACCCTATTTTCACCTAACAGAGAATCTTGGGTGAATGCAGCTGTAGGATTCCTTAGAACGTACAGCAAGTACAGACAATTTACAACCCTCCAGATTTTTGACCTGGGGCTCCAGTAATTCCTAGTCAGTATGTCAGTGGTCCTTAAGGAAAGCTCCCATAACCTGAGAGCATCAAGTTGCTTATGCTGACTTATCCATTCTTAAAATCCACCAATGTTAGTTGACCCAAACCTTATGAAAGGTTGTTCCATCGAAAGGTGTTCCCATCTCTAATAGGAGCTCATAAAAACAGTATTCCTATTAGGAGAGGAGGACTTTTTGTTGCAAGTCTCATTAATCATATCAACAGCAGCAACATATTTGTATGCTTATGATTCAAGGCTGCAATTCAGAATGCAGAAAGAAGTTGCAGAATGCAACTTCAGTTCTTCCCCAGCATCATCAATAGGGCTGGGAAAATTCCAACCAGAAACCCCAGAGGATTGTTGTTACTCATTGTCAATGTTACTTGCTTAGATGGATCCATGGACTTTTCACGAAGCAACTTCCCATCTTCCTAATTAGGCTTCTTGCAAGCTCAGGATGATTTATTCACTCAGCAAGCTTCTTCTGTCCATTTGCATCACATTTGCTCTTTCCACTTCCCCAATATTCATGATTCTGCTAGTCTAACTCCTTGGATTGAAACAGGAATCCACATCAAAAGACCCAAGTGATGTCAACAATTTAATGGAATTTGGATTAAAAGGGAACGTACATCTGTGCAAACCTCATCAGGTTTCATGGAACATCTTATCTAGGTGCATATATAGGATTGCACCTTTATTCAGATTGAAGCATTCAAGACCATGGGGTCTTTCTACAGTGCAGAATTTGGGTTTTCAGATAGTGGTTGCATTAGTCTGACCCAGGTGAAAAAACCCCCAAAAGTCTTCTGAACCATTAAAGACTAGCAAAATTATTCTCATCTCACCCTGTGCAGACTACACTTTATTTCTGCAGAAGATGTGAACTGCTCTTGATGCTTCATTCTTTCCGCCTCATTGAACTGGTTCTCTTTAAAATAAAGCATTTTCCAATAAAACGTGGGAACAGAGGTGAGCCTTTTCCGTTTTAAAATTGCTTCCACATTTATTTATTTGTTTAACCGTCTTTGTATACCTCCATCCTCCCCAAAGATTCCTGGTTTTCTACAATAAATCTCAGAGAATCTACTTCATTGACTCCTTCGCAGAAGATGAATAAATGTTCACATACCTTTCAGGCAGAAAAAGGAATACAGAAGCAGGAACGTTTCTGGACTTCTCTGCCAAAGAAGTCGAGGAACAAAGAAAGAGAGAGACAGAAAATGATAGATATCTCCTTGGATCTGGAGCATTCCAGTTAATAACCAAGCCTCAGAATTATTACCTGTATGAGCCATGACGAAGGCTTGTAAAACATTGGAGAAATATTGCAGGTTTTGAATATGGTTTATGCACTAAGGGTTATTTGTTCTCTGGTTTGTAAAGCAACTTTTTTTTTCCACGGTTCTGCAATCATGAGGTATCACAGATGTGAAGATAGTTCCTTTGTTCTCATTTGCTTTGAATGCAAGCCCCGTTTCTCTAAGCAAGGAAAGACACACATAAAGAACAAGCTTTGACCGCATCATCATGGCTGCCATCTTACATTTTTGGCCCCAACATGCAGACACCCCTGCAAGATACAGTCATTTTACATATGGGTTGTGACATCTCACACACACACACCCCAAAGGGGTAGAACTTGTGGAGTGATGGCTCAGTGCTGCCTTTATCCTTTTGAGGAAAGCATTGGAGCTACGGCCCCTGTGTCTCGAAGCTTAACACCCACCTGTGTTTCTCTTCGTTGTTGTGTGTTTTAGTAAACTTCTACTCTTAAAAAGACATTTTGGCTGCCAGTATGTAGAGGACATAGGGAATGGTCTTGAAGGACAGGAGGAAGAGCTGCTACCAAGGCAACAGTCAGATAAGAGGGGCTTGAGCCCAGACTAAGAAAGTGATGTGAGAAAATGTACCAGACAACTCCCTCCCTAGTTCACATGAAGATAAAGGGAATGAGGGGGAAGCACATTTAGACAGATTCTGTTATTATAGCTGTTCTAATAAAAGTAGTTTCAGACCTATATGCCATTGGTTTCTTAGTCTGGTCTACCCTATAGGGCTGACACAGTATGTGTCTTGGGGAGTTGTAATCTGATAATATAAGTTGGAAGGTAGGCCTTTGTGGCTTGACTACCAATTATAGGGCTCTATCTGCCTTTGTATTTTTCAGTTAACAAAAAGAAGAAGGTATTGTCCTTCTTTTAGTATGGCTCCTTAACCCCTGATGGAAAAAGAGAAACCAATAACTACTGTATCATCCAGGGCTGTCCTGGTTGGGCAGGCTGGATGCTAAGAAAACAACCCAGATAGCCATTTCGGCATTCCTCAGCACAATAGCCAGGACCATTAGGATGAAAGTAGATGTTCAAGATTGTCAGGAGGGAATATGCTTATAAGAGTGGAGCACAACTATAGAAATTAGATGAAGAAAGGCAAATCTCAATTTAATAGACCTCCCCTTTAGTGGACTTCTGATACAGTGGATTAAATTTCCATTTGGACATCCCCTCAAAATAACAAACAATTCCATTGCATGCTACGTAGTCCAGGCAAAGCAGTTAAAGTCATGTTAAATTTACCTTAAATTTATGTTTGTGGTCATGTATGTAATGAGGTCGTTGCATACATTATATAGATTACCATACAATTTACAATTTAATGGATACCCTGCCAGCCCTTTGAGGTAGGCCAGGTCAGGAAGCAGACACCACAAGGAAAACTGGACCTCTACTCTATTGTTGTAGGGTATAATAACAGAAGCCTGGAAGCCTGACAGAGTTTCTCTCTCCCTCTCTTATACCAAAGAAAATCAAGACAGGGCAATCTTGAGCTTCTTCCTCACTCCCCACTTTGAGGGCTAAGCTGGTGTTTACCTAACAGCTGTTGAATGCCTTCATGAAGGCCGACTTCTGGGGGAGGCATGGAGAACTAAGCACATCTTCAAAAAAATGGAGACAACGGCCACTGAAGAACAGGCAAGTAGACCAGTTCTTTGGAATCTCTCTGGACAATGAGAGGACAGGAGATTAGGCACATGTGCTCCAGATGGCTGCTTCTCATGAGGCAAACACAGGACAATGATCTCCCATGGGTCTGAGCATCAGGAGGTGAAGGAATCAGCCATCTTGCTCACAACCACGGCAGAGCCTTTTAAAGGATACTGGATTTGCTAACTTCACTTTTTAATCACTTTCTGAAATTGCCTATTTAATTATCTTAAGACTGTCAGAGACCTTCAGAATGACAAGTTTGAAAAGCCACCTGGTGAGTTTACCTTCATTCTTGAACAAAAGAAAAATTAACCATAAGTTTAGGAATGTAAAGAATTGGAAATAAACAGCAAAAAGCTAAATAAAACTTTGATCTAAAAGAGTTACAAATGAACTAAGGGTCCAGAGAAATTTGGAATATTGAGACTTTTACTATAAGATTTTGGAAATAATTATATAAAATAAACAACTTTTCATAGGAACCAGATTGTTTTGTCTATCTTAAGACATCACAGAGATTTGAGACTTTACGATTTCAGAAATTGGACACAAGACTCCGGGCAGAAAAGGAAAAGGGAAAAAAAAGTAAAAACTTGCCTTTGGTTTTTGGTGTATGGGGATGTACAAAATGACACAAGACATTGTAATATTTGAAATACTCCAGGAGAATTTTGGAGAATGGGGTCAGAAATTAGTAGCTACAATATCAACAATGATGTCTGCTTCTATGGATAGACTATCTCCAAAAGATGTTAATGAAGGAATGGTATATGTGAAACAAATTTTGCTTGATGCAGAAATATTAGAGCCAGAAATACTGGATAATAAAATATGTGTGGATTATAAGACAGAGAAGACAGTTAAAGTGGAAACACAAATGACAAGCCAAGAGAATGATCCGGATAATGACTTTACAAAAGAGGTTTGCTAAAGCCTCAAAGAAGCCTTTGGGGTGGGAAAAAGAAAAATTGAAGAGTGACCAAATCCTATGGCATCTGAATGAATTAAAGATCAGGATTGTCAGAAGTAAAAGGAAGGAATATAAAGCTGGTTTGGTTGACCAAAGTTAAAATAAGACATGTTTTTATAAAGCTCTGGTCATCCTTTATGGACTTTTTGCTGACATCAGGACTGAAGAGTTGATGATTTATGGATTTGAATATAGATAAGGGATGGGTTACAGGAGGAAGAGATATTTGTTTGTAACCATATAGGGCGTAAAGAGTTATTAAGTTTGTTTATACTTGTGATGAAGATCAGAAATCACTTCTTTATACATTTCTTTTTCTTTTTCTTCCTTTGCACTTTTTATTCTTTCATTCTATTTCTTCTCTGAGTTTAGTTTGTATTTGCTTTTACTATTGTAATTAAAGTATTCAATAAAAATTATATAGAAGAAAGAATACCTTCATGAAAGCCATCTGCATACTCCTCTATATCGTCCTTCTCCCATTGTTCCATTAAATTGGATAAAGATACATTTCTGTTTGTTTGTATTTGTTAGATGTATAGCCCACTTTTCATACAGGAACTCAAGGGAGCATATATGGTGCTTCCTCCTCCTACTTTTCCCCACAACAATCCTATGAGGTAGGCTGGGCTAAGATAGAAGAATTGTCCCAAAGTCCCCCAGGGAGCTACCATGGGCTGGTGAGGCGGGGGGGGACTAGAATTTGGCTTTCTCCACTGCTAGCCCTACATCTTAACACTGGCTCTCTGTTTTGATAACATAAAAACATATGATAAAGATGAATAATAAAAAAAATAAAGACATCTCCCTGGTGTCTGCTAAAATAATACTATAATAAATATATTGTTTATGCTTAATAGTATTTAGATGTCTATGTGTTTTATTTATAAGGTAAAAATGGAAATATAAATAAATCAATAAAGCCTTCTTTTGTGTTAGCCAGGTAGCCCATAGCTATGATGTTAGATGATTAGTCTGTTCGTTTTGGACAAGTTTACAGTATCAATTTTAGAATGCCCTAGGGGTTTGAGACCAGCTTGAATCAAAATAAAAATAAGTGTCCCTCTCCCCTTTTAAGCGCATTCTAAAAAATTGTCGGAAACACCATCCATCTTCTCCCTTCTCCCCACTCCCATATAACCCGTCATTAATCACACAGATCCAAAAAAAGAGTGACAGCTGTACCATCAATAATGCCATGAAACAAGGTAACGAAAGAAGTAATGATGTGCTGTTCTTGAGAGGAACTCTTTAATTTTCATAAAACACGTTGGTAATATTGTAGGACACACAGGAATAATGTCAACCACTTAAGATCCTCTTCAGTGTCCTTCCAAAACAAAATAGGATCCTCATCCTACTCTGCTCTGGGCATGATTCTGACAACTGCTATCCATTGGTCAATTGGTTAATGGTGTCTGTGTGTGTGATCCATTATTACAATAATGAAACCAACCCTCTCCTCTGTCTTTTTCTAATGGAAAAAAAAGGCAGAACAAAACTGAATTGTGGGCTAATTTGATCTGCCTGCTGTTAATGATTATGACTATCCAGTTTCACTACAAGTCATAGTATGATGGTATCTTTTTCTTATTTCATCCTGCTGTTAAATATTATTGGTGGAGAAGGTTCATGTCTTCCTTGTGGATTTTTTGGGTCACCATCTGATCATCCATTTGGGGAAAGAAAATGCTAATCCACTTCCTTTATGTTTCTTCCACATTATTTTTCAACCCATTTCTCTCCATTTGAAGGCAGAGAATTTGCTGTCCACGGTATTTTCAAGGGAGAAGAAAGCATCAACGAAATTCTCATGGATGCAAGGCAAGATTCTAGGCCTTACTTTGGTTACAAGGTGGCCATGGGGAACATGCAAGTGTCCACAATCCTCTCTCCTGTCACTTGCAGCTTTCCATGCTTACATCTTCAAGAGGTTGAGGACCAGAAAGTCTCATGTTGATTGGAACAACTGGCAGTGGTTGTGAGGGGACAGCCATGGTGACAGAAGCACCCACATCCTTCTTTCTCATGGTGTTAATCTGGAGGGTCCCATCCATGAAGCAAGGAACCAGTCCTTCTCAGGCTGCTGCCTGAACACAAAGGTTCACTGGGGCTGTTGGAGAGGGAAGTTTGATGGGATTGGTGATAGCAGCAGTGTCAGAAAGAAGGGACAAAAAGAGTTGAGAAGAATACCACCTTCCTTGCAGCAGTCCTTCTAGCTTCATGTGGTGGAGAGACCTGGAAGGCCACCAGAGATGTCAATGTTCCCAGGCAGATCCATTGGTGGGGAAACATTCCTAGAGAAATATCCAGTTGTTGCTTCATTGCAAGCTTGGGAATCAGCCAGTCATGTTGCTCTGGTTCAACAAAATGCTGGGAATTCAATTACTCTTCTGCAGACAATTCTAGCCCTGAGTAACACAATATCACCAGTTGTCAAAGTACAAATGGCAGCTTGGAAGTCTTTTCCCACCTGTAGTAATGCAGATTTCCCCAGCCCCAAGGACTTAGCCAGATTCCTCATCTTTTTACAATTCCACCTTAAGTTCTCTTGATCTTACACAAAAATATTATTCCGATTTCCAACATTTTTCCCCTCTACATTTTCCCCTAAATGATAACCACCGAGATCTGCCAATTTCTAATGAAACCATGGACAATCTCTTATGTTGAGATCAACCCTTGATTTGCCAAAGGTCCTAAGGCAAGAGAGGAGAGCTTGCTATGAGCACCTCGGGCTATTTCTCAAATGAGCCCAGAGCTTATTAAAATGCTTGAGAAATGCTTTCACCCCAGTAAGATGTCAGTTGAGGTAGAAATGTCCTCTTGTTGCTCTCAATATCAGCTGCGATTTGGTTCAGGAGCTAGGCTTTCCCCAAACTCATTATGCCAACTAAAAGGAAAAGGAAAGAATTGCTATGCCAGCCAGCCGAAAGACTTCAAGGAACAGCACATTTATTAACAAACTAGTTATTTTCTATCTGTCTTGAAGTTGGGTTTATTGCTCTTCTTGCTGGAGGCAAACACCAAGACTGCTTTGTTTCCATAAAGACTGCACTGAGCAAGACTCATAAGCTGATTGTTTCTCTCTTCCCAAGATTTGGGATCCTTGGAATGTTAATGCCATCTGCTGGGCTGTGATCCTCACATTAAGCATTTGCATATTGCCATTTCCTGCACAATCTATAGATCTTCACAACCCTGTTTCCTACAGAATTGAATCATGCTGAATCAATGCTCTCCATTGTCTGGGCATACACACACACCCCCACACCGTTTGCTTCACTGTTTTCTAAGACGTGGCCCTAGGTTGGTCAATTAACTTGGCCAGAGGAATGGGGGCCAAAACTTTTTACAAGTTTTCTTCCCCTGCAAAACAGGCTTCATTTGTTGTTGTTGTTGTTTTAACTTTTTCTCAGGCTCCTTGAGAATTTCTTGGTGATGGTGTTTTTGAGCTTCCTTTTTTAATAGAAAGCAGCAGAGGGTGCCACAGATGGCATTGTTATACAAGTTGTCATCATTCAAGCCACCCCAGCTGGCTACACTTCCCAATCAGGAAAAAATTAAAATGAAAAAAACCGAAACTAAGAGACATTCTCTCCTGTGATCTTTCCCTGGGGTTTAATTAAAGTACAGTAACCTCAATTTAATAGACCAGCTAGGGGGGAGGGGTATCTGTTAAAGCCAAATACTAAATTTGAATTTTTGTAATCTACGTGCTTTAGGCCAATTGATGTTAATGACATACATTTACAAAATCAGGTTTTATCTGTTGCATCCAAAGTCTGTTGAATAGGAAACCATTAAAAAAAACGTACTGTGTCGGAATCCAGGTAGGGTATACCCCTAACACAAATGAAAGAATTTGATTTGTTCGCTCTATTTAAGGAAATGGCTGCTTTCACACCACATGTGTGGCCAGGTCATTACACACCTAGTGGCTGTGTTTTCACAACCATCTAAGTTTGGTTAATTTTTAAGCCTTGATATATATGTGTGTGTGAGTAATTTACATGAACCCAGGCCATGTGGTTAATTTATGGTTTAATCTATTGTGCAAACCCACACAATGGGTTGTTCAGTAATTATTTGAAGCATGTTGTGAATATGCATAGGTGTCCACTGGGAGTCACATGTGTCCTTGGTACCACTCTCTCCTTTTTCCATGTGTTTGCTTAGTAAAAAAATGCAAGAACACCACACTGTACTTGTGAGAATTAGCATCCTCTTCCCTATGAAAGCAATTTCAAAAGCAAATTCTCTTTCATGATATTGAATGGAGAACTGGTAGAAAATTGCAAATTTTCTCTGTACAGCTGTAAAGTATTCAGGGCTCAAAGAAGTTGGAAGGAGTCGCCCAGAAGTGTTTTTTGAGTGAGATGGGCAGTGACTAAATTTGAAAGAAGGAAGGAAGGAAGGAAGGAAGGAAGGAAGGAAGGAAGGAAGGAAGGAAGGAAGGAAGGAAGGAAGGAAGGAAGGAAGGAAGGAAGGAAGGAAGGAAGCTCACAGCCCTTGTTACAGAAAATGCAGTTCATCACCCACCAGGAAATATCTGTGGAAATTTCTATTGAGCTGATCTGCATCTATCGTTGGTGCAGACACAAGCACAGGGAAAGAAAAGAAAAAAAACTCTAGCAAACATCTTTCTTGGGTAAAAAAATCCAGCCCTACCCCACTTCCATATTTGTTTGGGAAAGATGCATCTTAACAGGAGTATTTGTTTTTGAAAGATGCATTCGAGAATAGTTGCTTTCCTTAAAAAAAAAAAAAAAGCTTATAGAGAAATTTACATTTTAAAAGCTTGCAGTGGGGAAATTTACATAAGAAAGAACGACATCAGGGACATTTTCCTTTTAGAAATGTTTCTTGGGGAACTGATATTTAAAAACTGTGTACATTAGTGGAAATTGCATACAAAAGCTCTCTGTGATAGGGATCTACCCATAACTTGACAAATTGGCATTTTTGTTCTACTAATGCAGACAGTTGACTGAAATTCCCCTGATCTGCATGTTTCTAATCAGCATGTCTTTCATACAGTGATTTTGTGTTGGCATGGATGTATAATGTAGCTTTGTAATCAGTGCTGAAATCCCTCAGAAATTTACCTGAAATCATTTTGGCATTGCTTCTTTTTCTCAGCTTTCCACTTGAACCCCACAGTGAAAAGATCACCCATCATTTTCTAAGTCAATTCTCCACCATTTTCTCAGTGTGGGCATTTGCACGAGTAGATGTCCACCATCTTCTCACACATGTACATACTTTTTGGAATTATGCAAAGCCAGGATGGCCTGACAGGTCCAAACAGAAGCCAGAAGGAACAAAAGCTTTAGATGGAAGACAAACAGCATCTCCTAATATTGCTAATAGTGAGCCTCAACTTAAGAAAAATGTTGAATAATTGATCATCTCTCCTCTCCTTATAGAACCTTAAGAAGAGTTGCCAGCCTAGTGTAGTGGTTATGAGTTGGATTAGAACCAGGTGTGGTGGAAAAATCACTCAAGAAATCCAACAACTGGAGAGGATCTAACACTTGTTTAATTCTTTCAAAACTAGCAGGTTACAGTGAGTCACTGGTCTTTTGTGCCCAGAGGCTACAAGGTTACATACATCTTATATGGCATATTAATAGTAGAATCATAGAGTTGGAAGGGATTTTTTTTTAATCCATTTAATCATGTTCAATTCTTGAAGACTGCCTGAACAAGTCCCTGCAGTTTTCTTGGCAAGGTTTTTCAGAAGTGGTTTGCCATTGCCTCCTTCCTAGGGCTGAGAGAAAGTGACTGGCCCAAAGTCACCCAGCTGGCTTTGTGCCTAGGTGGAACTAGAACTCACAGTCTCCCAGTTTCTAGCCTGATGCCTTAACCACTACACCAAACTGACTCTATAGTATTGAAAGGGATCTAAGAGGTCATCAAGTCCAACCTCCTGCACACTGCAGAATTCACTACACCATCATCTATAGATGATTCTCCAGCCTCCATTTGAAAACCTCCAATGAAGGGGAAGGGATCACTCCATGCAGTAACCCATTCCACTGATTGACAGCTCAAGAACTTCTTCCTGGTATCTCATCAGTATCTAAACTCTTGAAGTTTCATCCCGTTAGTTCTAGTCTTACCCTCTGGAGCAAGTAAGAATAAGTCCAAACCCTCTACAAGGTGACAGGCCTTCAGGTATTTGGAGACAGCTATTATGTCCGCTCTCCACCTTCTCTTCTTCTTCTCTTAATCAAAGTCAGTTTGAGCATGAGTGCACAATTAACATACCCCAGCTAGAAAGGAGAAATTGTTTTACAACTGGTAAGGAAACCAATAGGAAGGAAACAGAGGTATCATTTAAAGGAAGAGAAGACACAATAGCTTCATGCTTTGAAATGCAGAGTTGTTACTTTGATATACAAGGGTGCCAGATCTCTAACTGTGATTCTAACAAACTGATCCTCTACTTCTTTCCAGAAAGAAGTAATTAATCAACATCTTTGAGCATGTAACAGTTCTGTGAGAGGCATAAATTCTATAGAAATTCAAGTTATTCAAAATACATTGGCTAAGCTGCAAACAAATATTTTGACAAGCTATATAATACAATATAGTAGGTAGAATATAAACCCTGGAATAGAGTACAACACAGTATGGCATGAATGATTTTTTCTCCACATCAGGGAAGACCCAACCTCAACCATTTCATCCAATGAAATTCACTGATTATGACCTTTACGCCCTTTCCACAACCCACCCTACTTCACATGGTTGTTGTGGGGGGAAATGGAGTTGGGGAATGTTAGATGTGCTGCCTTGACTTCCTGAAAGAAAAGTGAACTATTTAAAAAACTAAATATATGACTAGTCCTCCACAATTTATTTGTAGGGATTGATTGATGGAATGGGTAAAAGTAGTTAAATCATCTTGACCCAGATTTAAATAAATAAATAGATAAATAAATAAATAAAGTAAACTGATCCAGCTTTCATGCTCAGTTGCTAAAGTCAACTTCCCTTTGATTGATTGATTGATTGATTGATTGATTGATTGATTATGTGCCATCAAGTTATTTTTTTTACTCCTAGTGACCACATAGATAGATTTTCGCCATGATGATCTTTCCCTTTAGTCAACTTCCCTTTAGAATGACCTTATTTTGAAATAGTCTGGAATTTCTTCCTCTACACAGCAGTTCATGGCTTTCCTCCTACGCCATCAGCCCTGTCTTACACACCCCAATCCACCTCTTCCTTCTCCTGTCATATTTACTCCAAAGCCCACCAGCAATCCTTTTGTTAAAAAGTATAATTTTACTAAGAATGTTAATTACTATAGTAAAAACTAATACAAACTAAACTTAAAGAAAGAGAATGGAAAGAAAGAATAAAAAGTGAAGAGAAAAAGAAAAAGAAAAGAAAGAATATAATAAAGAAAAAGAAAAGAAATATATAAAGAAATTACTTCCAACCTTCATCACAAGAAGGATAAACTAGTTTAATAACTCTTCACCCCCTAGAAGGTTAAACAGATATCTCTTCATTCCATATCACATTCCTTATCTATAAGTAAATCCATAAAACATCAACTTTTCAATCCTGGAGTCAGTAAAAAGTCCATAAAGAGTTGCCAGAACATTGCAAAAAATGTTTTATTTTAAACTTGATCAAATAAGCCAACCTTATATTCCTTCCTTTTACTTCTAACAGTCTTAATCTTTAATTAAGATAACCTCCAGAGAAGATGGGTGGCATATAAATTTAATAAATAAATAAAAATAAATAAATAAAATAAATAAATACATTCAATCAAATATTGTCATAGAATTTGATTTCTCTTCAATTCTTCTGTATCCCATAGCACAGATTTCTTCAAGGATTTAAGAAGCCTCTTTTGTAGATCCAGTAAGAAAACATTTTCCAGGTCATTCTCTTGGTTTATCATCTCTATTTCCCTTTTAATTTTTAAAAATTCAGCCAGTTTCTTTGGAAAACAGTAAAGCATCCTTTTCCAAGTCATGCTCTTGGTCTGTCATTTGTAGTTCCACTTTTGGTACTTTCTCTGTCTTGTCATATAAAATTTGTTTCACATCTGTCATTACTTCATTAACATCTTTTAAACATAGTCTATCCATAGAAGCAGACATCATTACTGACAGTGTTGATACTGTAGTTACTAATTTCTGGCTCTGTTCTTCAAAGATCTCCTTTAATATTTCCGATATTATAACTTTTTGTGTCATTTTGTAAGTCCTAGTATTAACTGACATCAAAACAGGCTTGTATTTCTTTTTTCTTCTGTTTATAATCTTTAGTCCCCTCTAGTCGAGTTTCTAAAATCATCACTTATCTTTTGTTATGACTTGCAATAGCCAGGGTAGCCAAAATAAGTCTGTTTCCCCTGAGAAATTGTTCATTTTTTATAGTTAATTCCAAAATCTTATAGTAAAAGTCAATTTTCCAAATTTATCTGGACCCTTAATCTGTTTGTAACTTTCTTGGATCAAAATCTTATTAGCTTTTTGCTGCTTATTTCAAAATCTTTAAGTTCTCAAGCTTGTAATTAATTTTTCTTTTGTTCAGAATTGAAGATAAACTCACCCAATGAGGACTTTTCAAACCTGTCATTCCAAAGGTCTCTGATAGCTTTAAGATGGTTAATAGGCAATTTTCAAAACTGATTAGAAGTTAGATTAGCAAACTTAGTGTCCTTTAAAAGGTTCTGCCCTTGTTGTGAGCAAGAAGGTTAATCCCTTTGTCTCCCAGCTCTCAAACCCATGGAAAACTGCTGTTCTGCAGTCTTCTCACAAGAAGCAGCTGTCCAGAGCACAGGTGGGTGATCTCCCATCCTCTCCTTATCCAGAGAGGTTCCAAGGAACCAGTCTACTCATGTACTCACCAGTTTCTTGGTCTTCGCTGTGGTTGTTGGCCCCACTTTCACAAAGCCGTCTTCAGTTCGCCATACCATTCCCAGTGGTCCTATAACTCAGCATCTTAACTCAGTAGCAAGTGATTAATCCATGTTCATGTTTCAACAGGCTTAGAAAGTGGGAGAGGAAGCCTCCTTTTAATGTAATTGTAATTAATTCAGAATACAAGGGTTTGTGCTGGTGAACGCTACATTAGCCCCAACAGTCTAAAAACTCAATTGAGCTTTCAATCTTTTGCATTATAGTTTTCCTTCTCCTAGCTCAGCTGCGCACTGCTTCCTTCAAGCTCTGCCAAACCCCTTTACTCAGCACTGATCATATTTGCCTGCTGTTCAATTATTTGCTTTGTACATCTGTACATGCCAGCTACAATAGATGATCATATTTGGAGAATGTGATGGATATTCATATACAAATGCTTAAGGGAGTAGCACAATGAAGAATAAGGCACAGAAGTTATTTGTTTCCTTATTTCTTAGGATCTGCCTCAGCCCTTTGCCTCTAAAGAATATGTGGCTGTGTTCACACGGACTGCTGAATTAGCCTCCTTCCTGAGCTTGCCCAATTGATCAAGCTCAGTGGCTTTGCAGAACTCACTAAGCCACCCAAAACACCCTAACCAAGATTAACATTAAGCAAGCTTAGCAGGTTGTGCTAGGTCTTTTGGCTCTCAGCAGAGCTACATCAATGGTGTCTCATTTCTAGCACATGTGAGCACAGGTGTCCAAACTCAGAAAATCAGTAACTATTATAAATGTGATAGCAAGCCATATGTGGGATGTATATAGATTTTCCAGCAAGGAAGAGAACTTACTTCTACCTTATGAGAGGAGGAGACAACTAGGTTCTCCAGATGTCCAGGCCCCTGCACTCTAACTTTTCCATCAAACAGCTGAAGATGAAAGAAGACGTTCCAAAAGGTAGCTTCAAGGTGTTCCATTCTTCTTCTGCCAAGTGTTCTGCTTTGAATCCAACTCCCTAGAAGCCTACAAAGACTTCCTATTTTGTACAAACATTTCATATATTTGTATCCAGTCCCCACCCTCACCCCATCCCTCCTCCGCCAAGCAGGTTTCTTACAGAGCTTAGAAATAGAAGTCTTAATGCGGTTTGGTTGCTTATAATGTTACTTTATAAGGAATGCCTCGTATAAGAGAATTTATAGGAGGACTGATTTTTTTTAATCCTTGTAGTCCACTCTCTCTCTCTTAATCTCCCCAGCAACTCCATCCCACCCCAGTCCACGCAGCTCCACTACACCCCATTGGTTTGTAAGAATAAATTGTGAAAAAAAAAAGGAAGATTAGACCCAGGAAGTCAGCCATGGTAACGTGTTCAGTGCCAAGGAAAAATCCAAATGAGGAATTCTTAATGTCTATCTAGCTGTAATTAAGTGCATACATCCATAAAATATTAATACATTAGTTGTCAGTATTTTCTTTTAATTCCACTTGTTCTGTGATTAAACTGGCCTTCAGACATCATTATGGAACATTGAAAACATTTGATGTGTTTTACGAGATGAATAAAAAAAAAAATCTTCTTGCGTTTTTAAGCAAGTTTTCCTCTACCAGCTTAGAGATTTATTTGTGACAAATGTTAGCCTGGATGAGGGAAAAGAATTAATGGCACTTTATTTATTTATTTATTTGCATTTGTATAGCCGCCCATCTTAAACCAAACTCTGGGCGTCTTACCATTAAAAATAAAATCACAAATACGCAATAAACACTTTCTCTAGGCTTTAAACAAAAACTCAACTCTATCCATTTGGTAAAAGAATACACACAGACAGAGTCTGCCCTGGAAACAGTATGACAAAATTCAACTTTATTTCTGAAATTCAAATCTCAGACCAGACTCTGGAATTGACTTAGATTTTTAAAAATAGAGGTCAGTTCCAGAGTTTGGTCTGAGATTTGAATTGGAAAATGGAATTGCCACCTAAACTAGCTAAAGTATTGTCATGGAGGTGAGGGGTGGGTGGCAAACCATTTTGGTAACTTTATCTCTTTGGGGTTTTGAGAGTGAGTTTTAAGTACTCATATAAAATGATATACCATGATGTCTACCCATTTGTAAAATGACTAGTACATTGAGCATGGAAAATCACAAGCAGAAGGCCAACTTTATAGGTATTCTCTACCACCATAATATTTTTTATTTTTTATTTATTTATTTATCAAACTTATCCCCGCCCATCTCCCCCAATGGGGGACTCTGGGCAGCTTACAACAGATTAAAACAATAAATAAACATATAGTTAAAATTTATTTAAAAAACACATTGGCACAGAATAAAGGAAGAGGAATATAATATAACACATAATATAATGTGACTTTGCACACACCTCATGATTGTGATGAAATATTGAAAGAGGGTAGACGTTACTTTTCATATAGGCTGGGGAACTGTAAATATTCTCTTCAAATTAACAAATGTCTAATCCACTCCAGCTTTCAGATATTCTTCTCTAATTCGTGGAAGGTCTACTGCAAGCATAGACGACTTGAGGCTTAAAGAAGTTTAAAACAATAAAATTTTTATTTATAACAAGAGTCCACTGGGGTACGGTCCAGCCACAATCAAAATGAGTAAATAAAAACTGATAACGGCCACAGAAGCATAGAGTGGAGCATCAGAAGAGGTGAGACAATAGAAGCAGAGTTGAAATGCAAGTTACATCCCTCTTCATATGTGTTACGTGCAGGACCTGGATCACGATGTCACTTCCTTCATCTGGCCGACGTTGATTCACCCACGAATGCCACTGAAGAATTAAAATTACACAAAGGCAATAAAATCAATATGTACTATGATATAGTTACAGTCATAATAAAAATAACACTTACACAACTATAGAATCCTAAACCAGAAGACATGATACCCCTCCCAGTTATATTTGTGTGTGTGTGTGTGTGTGCACGCTTTTGAGTCAGTCTTGACTCAACTGCCCAGACTAGTCCCTGCAGTTTTCTGGGCAGTGTTTTTCAGAAGTGGTTTGCCATTGCCTTCTTCCTAGGGCTGAGAGAAAGTGACTAGCCCAAGGTCACCCAGCTAGCTTCATGCCTAAGGCAAGACTAGAACTCATAGTCTCCTGGTTTCTAGCCTGATGCCTTCACCACAACACCAACCTGGCTCCTAAACTGTACCTGAAGACATGATACCCCTCCCAGTTGGTATCTGCAGTACATCAAAAAGTCAAGATGGTGATCATGGCAGGGCAATCAGAGCCCTGCCCCTTGGCACACAGATCCTTGTTAATGTACATACCAAAAAGGTAGAGATTCAATCACGCTGCTACAGCCACCAACTTGATTTTGTTTACTCCCCCTGCTGATACCCACTGATGTTGTGGCAATGCAGAAGACCATTGTTATTTTGAGGAGTTTACATGACATGGTTTAATTTCTCCTGCACATATTAAGGAAGTTCACATTGAATTATAATAATGTTTAGCTGGCTTGTTTTTCACTTTTATTTAGAAGGGGGGGGGGAGGAAAACCCTCAGGATTGTCTAGGTTAAGCAGTAGCTTATCTATACAGTTCCCAGGCTCTGGATCCTTTTGATGAGCAGGTATCCCATCTGGTCAAGGTCACTCTCCAAGCCCCTGACTCCAAAACAGAGTCATGGGATTGCAGTGCCAGACTTTGATAAAAAGCCCTGGCATTGCCCCTGGAACTGGGAGCGTGGGCACAGGTCTTGGGACCAGGCACAGTGTTATCTAAGCCATCTTGAGGTCTCTCCACGGTCACCTTATGGTAGCTCCCGACAGTTGCGGAAGAGTTTTATCATCTTGCTTGGCATGTGATGTTTTTATATTATGTTTTTGCATTTCTGTTTAATGCTATCTGCTAATGCTTATATTCCTGCTTAAAACTGTTTGCTAAAGCTAACAATAAAGCTTAAAATCTCTTTATCTGCTGGTGTTTCATTGTCTCTGGAGCTAAAAAAACTAAAAGAGACACTTGCTGTCTACCTTTGCTAATAAAATTTACAACTTAACAACCTTACCATATATTTTTACTAACCTATGATTCTCAACACTGATTGGGGCCTGGAAATGGATTCAGGGCCATTCAGGTTCTTCCCAGTATTAATTCATCGTAGTTATTCGCTTCATTTACTCTTTTCTATACTGCCCAATAACTGGGACAGTCTCGTCTGATCACAAGACAGCGATAAAGCCATAATATAGAATCCCACTATAAGATCTAAAATGAACTCCAACAGTCATAGAATGAAATTAATGTCTAGCCATGGCTAGGACCTGGTTGGTCTTGGTTAATCTTTAAAAAGCTAAGCAAGGGTGGACCCTAGGTGGTAGATCGTTAGGAAATCCTAGGGATGGAGGCTAGATCAAGAAGTGGAAGAAATATCAAGAAGTGGCAGGAAATGGCAAATGACTTCTACATTCTTGCCAGGAAGAGAAGATAGGTGTGTCCATGTTGTCACCAGGAGTTGAGCTTGAGGTACAGCAGATGGTTGATCTTGAAAAAGCAGGGTCAGACTTGACTGGCATTTGATGGGACAATAACAGGAATCCCAGGGTTTTGGAGAAGTTGAAAAACATCTCAGAAATTCTTTGCTTTCTTTTCAGTCTGCTCTTTCTTCATAGCAGGCTTTGTGGAAAAAATGATATAAACACCAATTACTTTTCCTAACTTCACACTGGCACTGGGAAACATATCGAAAACCTCAAAAAACTTTGCCAGTTTGTCTCTGCAAAACAAATTAGATGGTTTGCTCATTATCTCCCAAGTAATGGCTGAATTATTTGCTTTTATGGATCCCTGCTAGGGTGTTGTTTTGAAGAACATGCACCAAATAATATGAGATGGAAGTTACTTAGCAAGATAAGAAATAAAGTGAGAACAAACAAAGGATCCTTGCATTATTCTGCACACAACTTTTTCATTTAGGCAGCCAAACTATTTTTGTGACAGAGTTTTCCTCAGAAATATTCAGATGTAATATCCATTGCCTGTGATTATCATCTCCAATGGTACACATCTTTCCATGCTGTTTGATCTTTTGGAGAGGTTAAAAATTAGGAACTAAATTTAGTGAACTTGGTTCTAAACTCTGATCTAAAATAATTTTACTTCATTCAGTTCTATCACAATTTATACTTCCTGATTTAGGCCTCTCATTAATAATTACACCTATCCTTCACTTTCCTGCATGAATTCATCAACTCTATTCCACCAGATCTTCTGTTATCCCATCTGGAGTTGATGGATTAATCAAGAGATCAAATAATCTTCATTCAGATCTACTACATCCTTCATCTTGGTCATCATTAGATAATCTATAGATATTGACCTCTGCCACTCATTAGGTCTTTAGTAAATCAAGACTTTTGCATAATACTTTTTAGTAAGAGAGTAAAGGGGTAGACTAAGTTGTCAGCCTTACTCATACTCTGCTGCACGTAGCATTCCTTGCTAACATTAAGGATACGACTATTCTATTTTGGTAGAATTTGTCTAGCCTGCCAAAACTGCAACCAAGACCAGCACGTTCATGCTTTCTGTGTGAACTAGGATCTCAAGTGTAGAAAGAAGAAACATATAATAGCCCACAACCCACCAATCTGGAAGTACAAAAAAGTCAAGATGACAGTTGTTACTAAAAGATTGAAGCCCTGCCCCTTTTTGATGTGGGTCACACGTGTTAAAAATGGGAGAGGCTTCAATCATGTAGTCACACCCATTATCTTTACTTTTTTGAGTCCCCTGGTTGCATGCAGTGTCCTAACCAATAGAAGCGAATATGTGTAACTCAGGGTTGAACTGTGATTTGATTTGTCCATTTGATGGACAAATATACCAACAAATCAGAGGCACACCCATGGGATCACCACTGTCAGGACTCATAGCAGAGATTGTAATGCAACGCCTAGGAACTATAGCACTTCCACACATGCTACCCAAAGTATGGATCCAGTATGTAGATGACACCTTTGTTATAATAAAAAAGAAACAACTAGAGAAGACACATGAAACCATCGACAACATCTTCGAAGGAATAAAATTCATGAGAGAGGAAGAAAACAACAACACGGTACCCTTCCTGGATATCCTCATCAGCAGAGGAAACAGCAGCAAATTAGAAACCCAAGTCTATGGGAAGACAACCCACACTAATCAAGTACTCCATTACCAAAGTAACAACCCAGCCTCCCACAAGAGGAGCTGTGTAAGAACATTATTCAAATGAGCACAAATGTATTGCAGCAACCCAGAACAGCAGAAAAAGGAAACAGATTCACTTATACAACATCTTCCAACAAAATGGATACCCACGCAACTTTATCAAAAAGTGCCTGACCACTCAATCTACTACGACACAACCAATATGAGCTATGAAAAGGATAACACTGCCATACATGAGAAACATCTCAGAAACTACCAACAGACTATTACCACCAGATAGCATTTTCATAGCACACCAACCTACTAAAGCCCTCCAAAACATCTTAAGCAAACCAAAAGACCCAGTAACCCAAGAATAAAAAACAGGAGTCATCTACAACATACAGGGTAAGGACTGTAACAACCACTATGTAGGACAGACAGGCAGAAGGCTAGCAGAGCACATCCACAAACACCAACTAGCAGTCAGAAGACACGATGAAAACTCCTTAATCTCACAACACATGGACAGACTTAACCATAGTTTTAACTGGGAAACTGTCAGCATCTTAGACCAAGCTAAATCCAAAAATGCAAGGGAATTCTTGGAAGCTTGGTATTCAGACAAGGCAGCCATCAACAGGCACATAGAGATAATCAACATCTACACACTATTCAAAAGAGACAAAAGAAAGGAAAACAAAAGACCAGAACAGCTCCTCACCAGCAATCATCACCCAGATAAACAGAGATTAACACCAAGATTACTACCAGACATACAAAACAATACCTTAATCAAGGAACTACCAGAGGGGGGAAAAAATTAGAACAAAACAAAACCCCCACCCCACCAACACTGGCAGGGGATGCCACTGTATATAAACAGAGAGCAAACCCCATCCCATTCCAGCACTGAAGATGTTACCTAGCCAGGTAATGAAACGTTTGCAAGAAAACAACCAAGCTCAGAGAACCCCAAGGACGCCACAGTGTCCTAACCCACATTCAGAATGTGTTACTTCAGATTAAGTAAGTCATAATAAGAAAGTGAGAGACTTACTTTGCAATCGTTTCAACAGAGAAATTGGGGATAAGAACAAAAGTACATCTCTTCAGCATCCAGCTAAAACTGACTCCCTGATATTTATAGACTTTCTGCTGTCTTCATTTTTGTCTCATCTGGAGATGATGGATTAACCAAGAGAACTTTTAATAAGTGCTGAGATCATATGAAAAAGTCAATATTTCACCTACCGCTGCAGCTATTAGCCAAGAGGCACAAAATAGGTAAATATAAATAAATGTAAAGCCTACTGTAATGTTGTTTGCTTCCTCTCAAGTCAAACAATGATAGTTTTATATAGCATTGATTTAAGTGTTTGTTAAGCCCAAGTACCCCCTGATGGCTAGATTTCTTTGGCTAGAGTTGCTGGAAAATTGACAAGAGATTCTTCCATTTATCAAGCAATCTCTTGTTTTACTCTGCAGTGTTACTAAGTGGACTTGCATTCTGCCATTTTTCAGTCATTACATTAACCATGATGAAACCAGTTTGCCTCTCTTCTAGCTCCTTCTACTCATGATCACCCCCTCCCAAAGTGACAATTGTCCATCCTGTCCAAGTTGCCGCAAATGAAGTTGGTGATGGTGGGATAGAGGAAGGTGCCTGATCCAGGCAATGAGTTATCACATGCAGATGATGTATCATAGCAGGGTATGGTCAAAAAAGTCAAAATGATGGTCACAGTGGTGCCATCAAAGCTTTGCCTTTGTGTGTGTGTGTGTGTGTGTGTGTGTGTGTGTGAAGCTTTGAAGCAAGAGTTTCCAAGAGTCTTGGCCTCCCTAACACATTCTTTTGAATTTCCAAAAAAGAGAGCTTTGCCACAGTCAGAATAAATTCCCATTGATGTTCATTAAGGCATATGCCAAGCACTGATTTTGACTGTTCATGCCTCCTTTTCTTTATCAGATAAATTCAAAACTAATCAGGGGGGGAAAACTCATAGTGCAAAACAGGATAAAGTTGTGAAGCTGTTGTTTTAAAAAGAGAGAGACAGAACTTCCAATCCACGCTAAAACCTTGGGACGGAGCCTGACATCTAAAAAAGAAAGAATGCCTCTCAAAAGTCCACAGATCATACGCTGAAATAAAAAAGGCTCTAGTGTGCACAATTCTTTGTGGTTGCCATCCGTTCTTACAAAATGCCTGCCATGGTGGGCATGATCAAGGCTACTATAGCTGCCACCATTTTCTGTCTCTCCTTTTACTGCCATTTTGTGGTCAGCTGGGGGTCTGCTGCCCAAACATGACAGCCTATGAATGGGCCATCACAAAATACCCCTTTACCAAGAAATAAATGGCTCATCACTCCTTCAACAAACCATGACAGAAACAACCTTGGCACGATGTATGAAACTAATCTAAACTTAATATTATTGAGTAAAGCAAGAAAGCAAACTTATCGATTGAACCAATGTGATCTTTTCTGGATACTGGTATTTTCAAGGTAATTAAAGATGAATTCTTTCTGCAACGGTTACTATCAAGTTCCATACTGTCCTCTTCAACTGAACATCTTCTCATTCACCTAAACCATATAACTCTGGGTGAAGGTATCTTTATTTCTCTTTCAAAAATCTAAAATCTGGATCTAAAAGCTCCCTCACTGGAAATGCATTTTGGTGGCTTTGGTTGAAACATAAAAAGCCAATGTATGCCAGTCCTGAAATGCAGCTGAGATATCAGTGCTAATCACTCCTGAAGCTAAAAATCTAAGGAAGCAAGTGATGGATCATTCCTGCAATGAAGCTCAGCATCTTTGGTATGAGAATGCTAACTCCAACAGTCCTTCCTGCATTTTTCTTCTCTTGACCTTCATGTGCATTAATTGTCTCTGACATATGTCACCTCAATTCTGTCCAGGCTCATTAAATCAGACTATTGCTTCCCCTCCAGCCCCCACCAATATTTTGATCACCTTGGCCTGCCCAGGACCTTCTCAGCAGTGAGTATTTAGAAGCCATGCAAGACGCAGTAATCATTTGAATATCAAAGCTCTTGTTCTTATTTCATGGGGCCACCATGGTTGCCTCTCTATGATGCAGGCATGTCTATAGGGTATGGTCAAAAAAGTCAAGATAGTGGTCACAACAACAAAACCAAAGCACATAAAAAAATCAGGCAAAGCCTTCCTGTATCCCACCATCACCAACTTCATTTGTGGCAACTTGGACAGGATGGACAATTGCTGCTTTGGGGGTGATCATGAGTAGCAAAGACTTTCTTGAAATGTTGAACTAGAGCAGAGGGTGCAATTTCCTTTTGATAGGATAGATGATAGATAGATAGATAGATAGATAGATAGATAGATAGATAGATAGATAGATAGATAGATAGATAGATGATAGAGAATACATTTCATTTGGAGCTCTAGGTGGCTTCTAGGAGGATCTCCTTTTATTTTATTCCCCACAATCCACAACCTTGTGGATTAGGTTGGGTGGGGAGAGAGAGAGAGACTGGCTCCAAGTGACCAGTGAGTTTTTACCATAACCCTACCCCCCCTTTTTTTTTTTGACATGGTGATCATATCTGAAGGTAAAAAAAGGACTATAGTGCATAGAGAATTTTGATTATTATTTTTAGCCTACATAACTGTTCAATAATTCAGAGTGTTATTAAAGTATAAAGAAAAATTGTGTAGAAAATGTGTTTTAATTTTTAATCAGATTGCCTTTAATCTGTGTTTATAAGTCTGAAGAACAGGTGGGTCTTTCTTCCTTCATTAGATAACATACAGCTGATTAGATTTTTTCAGTTTCTCTGCTTTGCTCTGTCATTTGATCTTCAAGGATGCCCCGGCCCACAGAGTTCCTGGAATTTGTTTTGAAGAAACTTCTCTCAGTTGGGGGGGGGGGGGATTGTAAATGTGCCACAGCTTCTTTTTCAAAAATCAAATAAACAAATCAAAAGAATTCACAAACTTGAGATGTCACTGACCAATACATTTGGGTGAAAATAAGTTACAGATTAATCCAATGACTCATGAAAGGTTGTCATCTCCAAAATCCATCGAAATCAATAGGGCCATGAACTTCTCACTTGTGTTAATTAGGCTGGTCCTAGAGATATCCTTACTGTTTTGCACCCCTAGAAAGATGATGGCTACTGTCTCCACCAATAGATAAAATACAAATTTAGTCATGCTCCAAATAAATCATGGATTGGCAACATGGTAGCCAAAATCAGTATTCACAGGCACAATGTCTCATGAGCACCAAAAATCATGTGCCCCCTAGGTGGGATTGCCACAGTCTTGCAAGTGTTTAGCTATTTTTTAAAAATTGTGAGGGAAAACAACCAGGATATAAGATAAGATCATGTTATAGCATTTGTGAGCTGAAAACATTGCCTAGAGCCAACCTCTCCAAACCAATGTTATAGGAATCTTGTTGGATTCAATGAATCTACTTGGATTAGATTGGAATCCAGCTTGTAATCCTGTCCTGCCCTATCAGCTTTCAGAAAATAATAAATTAATGGAACCATTCTTCATTCTTAAGGCAAGATCATTAAGCTAATCTATGTTTAATCAAATCACAGAATTTCTACCAATAAGTTGGATTTGAAAGGGCATTCAGATACTGGTCAAGGCAAAGAAGATGATAGAAGATTCCAAGAGACCAACAGTTTACAGCAGTGCTTCTCAGACTTGTCAACTTTAAGATGTATGGACTCCAACTCCCAGAATTCCCCAGCCAGCCATGCTTTACAGCAACCAAGTTTCAAAGAGCAAGGCATTAACATGGTCCAAGTGGTGCAGAAGTCAAGGATGCCCAGAAGTACAAAGCATGATCTAGATGAGAAGTTATTCTAGCATGTATCAACTCTCCATATATTACAATTCAGTGGTCATTTTTGCAGGACCCCTGGAGATCTGTATCACTGTGACTCCAGTTCATGAAGCTCTGCTATTTGAGGTAGTTTTCAGAACATCAGCAGAGTACAAAGTACAAGAAAATCTGACTTGAGGCTTAATCAAGTCAAATCTGATTAAAATCACATTTGGGAAAACAGAGCTTTTTTTCCATAGCCTAACACGGAAAGAATGCAAAGCTTGTAACAAGTGTCTTTTTCATCAAAACGGGATGCAATCAAGGGGAAATGAGTTATGAATGTATCAATTTCATTCATTGTGGGGACTTTGAAATATGCTCCTTTGAATTCCCGAAGATAGGCATTGGGGGGAAGGGGGACAAGGAATGAAAACATTTTTCTGACCTCATTATACAAATGCCACCCCTCACATGGTTGGATGTGACATTGTGACACTACAAAAGGGTGGGCTTCACATCGTGACATCATAATGTCCATTTTGTCATTTTGGTGCCACCGTAGTGAGCATTGGACACCTCTCCGCCTATGTTTTGGTGTCAGGAAAATGAAATTTCCAGCAAAAGTACCCCTTTCAGTAGGGGACATCCAAGCCAATTTTTAGCATACAGTTGAGGACGTATGCAAAGGATGGTTTTAAATGAATGATGGTGTCCTTTCCAGAATTTAATAGAACTATTTTAGGAGAGTTTAGGTAGAAATAGAATGGATTAATTCAGTGACCTTTTATATAAAGCAGTTGCTATACACTGAGCTAATTCAGCACAGACAAAATCAGAATTCAACCCCTCCAGAACAAAGAGGTGGAAAGAGGGGTAAAACTCAACCATTCCTTAGTATTTCCAATTCTTGAGATACTGGCAGTTGAAGGAAGGTCTGTTGATCAAGGAATCTATATCCCTCCCTCTCCACCCTGATCTTTTATGTAAATGGCAATATTTAATGATATCGCACAACTGCCACACAGTACCCTTTGTGGTAGCTGTGAGAAATCAAAGTTCAGAGGCGCCCTGAAACAGAATAAACCAAGTTGGATAGTATAGACCTATCCACTCTACTCAGGAAAATTAGAATCTGTTCCAAATGACTGTGATCCGCCTCGCAGCAATGCTCAGCTGATCTCAAAAACCTAATAGTCAGACCTGGTGGGTACTTGGGTAGGAGACCACTAGGAAATCTCCAGTCTGGAGGCTAGATTTGGGGAGTCAAAGAAAAAAAAATCCCAGAATGCAGTGGCCAACCCCATCCATAGAATTGCCAAGAGGAAGATGCCCAAACCGTCCCCAGGAATTGAGTTAGGCTCAAAGGATCACCTAGTTACACGGCCTTGGTCATAAATCCCCAGAAGCCAGGGATAACTTGAGAGGGGCTTTACTTATAGTTTACTCTGTGGTTCAGGCTTGCGCTGAATCCAACATTCACTCCAATTACCAGAGTCGAAGTAGCAGTGCCAAATGTTGGATACAAGCTGCAGCTTGTTCATCATCTTCGCTGCTCCAGCCTATTTCACAGAAAGAAAATAAATACTGCATAGCCGATAGCATTTTGCCCAAAGCAATGTTCACGCAGCACCCCAGGGTGAATGTCAGGAACTGTAGCAATTGATACAAACAAAATTGTCCTCCTCCTCCTCCTGCTTTTGTAGATGAGATTTATCTTCCCTTTTTAAATACGAGCCTGAGATTCACCAGACTCAAAGAAAGTGACCCAATTTGCATGGGTAAAATGATAGCCTGGGATAGCGGGAGCCCCTCTGCTGGCGGAATGGTCTGAAATTAAGTTAGGGGTGTAACAATAAGAGGGGAGAAAGATATTTGGGTGGCTTTTGAAAGAGAGGACTCGCCCAGAATAAAAGGCGCTGGGAGGAGGAGGGGAGACGGAAAGAGAACGGCTCGGCTCGTTCAGTCCATGCAGATTATCTGCTCTTGAAGGTTAACTGTGTGACAGAAAATTTATGGAGTCTTTAGCAGACAGATAGTTCACTCTCGATCACAGCTTGAGGTTTCTGCTGCTGGAGTAAAAATAATTCAAGTTGACTTCTGGCCTTCACTGCCGGCTCTCCAGTACTCCACTGTAGCTGTCCAAAAATTAGACACCATTTCTCACCTTCCTCCCTCCTTCCTCCCTCCTTCCTTCCTTCCTGTTTTCCTCCCTCCTTCTCTTTCACTCCTTCCTTCCCTCTCTCCCTCCTTTCTTTCCTCCTTCATCCCCTCCCCTCCTCCTTCCTTCCTTCCTTCCTTCCTTCCTTCCTTCCTCCTTCCTTCCTTCCTTCCTTCTTTCCTCTGTCCCTCCATTCCTTCTTTTCTTTTTCTTTCATCTGGTTGATATGGTACACAAGTAATTAAAACAAGCTTAAAGATGTGACTTGTTTATTTCCATGCCATAGCAATATTGTTTGTTTATTTATTTATTTGAGTCAGTTTACAGGTAGTCCTCATTAAGCAACCATAATTGGGACCAGCAGCTCTGTCATTAAGCAAAGTGGTTGCTAAGTGAAAATCACATGACCGCAACTGTGCCTTCCTTTTCCCCACTCCCCCACCCTTCAGAATGCTCACCCCAGCACTGGGATAATTAGCAAGAAGGGAATTAATGTCTGTGTTTACATTCACTGGAGAGGAAGGGATTACAAGAGAGCAAGCAGGCACACAATGGGGAATACACATTGAAAGCAATGCACAGGCACCAGCAGCCTCGAGTGCACTACTTAAACAGCCAGGTGTATTCCCCATTGTGTGCCTGCTTGCTCTCTTGTAATCCCTTCCTCTCCAAACTCTTTGCTCTGCAAGTGAGGGGCGGGGGGAGAAAACCACAGATCAGGCACAGGACAGCACATACTGACTGTACTGGTGATCACATGACTGAGGGACACTGAGAAGGTCGTAAATGCGGGCTTCAGTTGTAAAGTCATTTTTTCAGCACCATCATAAATTCGAATGGTCACTGAATGAGGCAGTCAGTAAGCGAGGTCTACCTGTATATGACCATCCATCTCACAAGCAGCAACTCTGGGTGGTTACAAGATTTTTGAAAAATCAATTAAAGAAACAACCAATCATGATAAGTTCCGTATAGTGACAGCCAAGGATAGCAACACTCACAATATAGCAGCCACCCCACAGAATACCAAGGGCTGGAGATGGGCTGCTGAGAAAAGCGGTTTCCTTCAAGGAAAGGTAATGTGCTAGAAAGACTCTTCCCAACTAAGCAGACGTCTCGGCCCGGTCCTGCAAGGCAGTGATTCTGATCTTTTCCGGGGACCCTGTTTTATTATGCTTAAGACGGTATACAGTGTTCCACCTATGCTAACTGATCTATGAGACTTATTCACACATTCCAGGCTGCACACCTCGGAGGGGGTCCCCAGAAATGTGGGATAGCTTCTCATCACCAAAGGAACCTCCCTGTATACGGAACATTAGCCCTCCAGGAAAAAAGTAGGTTAAGTCGTTCTCCATAAGTTTCAAACCATCTTTAAAAATGAGCTCAGAGCAGCCAACACACCCAACAGAGTAATTAGACTGAAAACAAAGTACATTAAGGGATATATAATATAAAGCTATAAACTTGACTATTTAAGAGGCCAAAGCTGCAAGTCTCAACTCTACCCATACTTCTGCTTAAAACTAGGTTGTTGTAAGACAGTTTTGTGGCCAGAGTCCTCATTAACAAAGTAGCGTTACAGGAGTTCCCAGGTTCGGTTTATGGTCACTCACTCACACACTCACAGCCCTGGTCAACAGCCGGGAAATAATTAGACACACACACACAAATCACTTCCAACCAAGCACTGAGGCACAACAAGTTCTTTGGAATACATGGAGACCCAGTGAATTTAAAGTAACGGCAAAACTTTACTGGTTACGATGTACATTTGCTGTTTCTCACACACACACTCATTCACATTTACCCACCTCCTTCTCAACTAGGCTGCCAGGCACTAGCGAGAGGGACAGAAGCCACCAAGACTGGATCCAAAGATGACTTAAAAAGTGGGTGGGGTTCAGGACCCCTTTTATCCCCAAAAGTCCTTGCCTTGTTAATTCACAAGTCTGGTAGCCGTCAATGGCATGGGGCAGGGCTTACGTGCTGCTTCATCTTTAGTTATGGCAGCTTCAGCCTAGTTATGGCAGTACATCAGCCATGTATGATGTACATGGATACATCATAATTTGGGAGACTTTTTCCATCTATAAACCATAACTACGCTCCTCAGGTTTTATTAAAAGGAATCAGGAAAAGTTAAGCTCTTCATTAGTTGCTTTAAGTCCCAGTATGTTTAATATTATTAGAACAGCTGAACCAGAACCTTAAATTTTTCCCACTCTGCCTAGACAAGCCAGCTGTCCAGACTACTATTCCGACAGACTGCAAAGTTTGATCCCTGATAGAAAATCGATGGGCTTTCCTTCCAGCTCTATCTGAATAAGCAGGAAAAGTTTGACTTTGGGGCATAGCTGTGCTATTGCGAGCAAAAAATTAAAAAGCACTTCCCACAAACCAAATTGAACGAACTTCTTGGAATATATTGTTGACTGAGCAGCAACATGGAACTTCCAGTTTTAAAAGCAGGATAGCTTGGAAAGAAAAGTCTTTGGTCTTTTCTAAAACATCTGCCTAACTGCTGTTTCACACGATTTTGGACTGAATGGTTTGACGGAGTAAAGTTCTTCCTTTTACCCTATTTTATTTTGTAGGTGATCAGAAAATCTCGGTGGAAGGTTCACCAACAAAGTTATATGGTGTAGGGAAACCACCAGGTTGAACTTTAGAGAATTCGGTTTCAGAGCACTGACTGACTGACTGATTATGTGTCATTGAGTTGGTGTCGACTCTTAGCAACCACATAGATAGATTTTGTCTATTATGATCTGTCCCTAACCTGGTCTTTCAATGGTGTATTCATTGCCGCTGTACCTGAGTCCCTCCACCTTGCTGCTAGTGCCCTCTTCATCACTTTCCTTTCACCTTTTGCACCATCAGAGCCTTCTCCAGAGAGCTGGGTCTTTGCATAATGTGCCCAAAGTAGGATAATGTGCGCCTGGCCATTTGCGCTTTAAGTGAGAACTCTGTTTGATTTGTTGATGATCCATTTGTTTGTTTTCTTGGCTGTCCATGATATTCTCAGGCGTCTTCTCCAACACAAAAATTCAAAAGCATCAAAATTCTTCCTATTCTGCTTCTTCAAAACCTAACTTTTGCTTTCAGGGTGTCACAGGGAAAAATCATTGCCTGCACAATTCTAATCTTTGTAGGTATAATCACATCACAGCATCTGAATATATTTTCCAGGTCCTTCATGACTTCTAGTCTGTGGTGTATTTCAGAGCACTACAAAGGATTTATCATAAAGATCAGCCCATTTTGAATTTTACCAAACAATCCATTTATTTCATTCAAACAAATATCAGAAGATGGAGAAAGATCAAGTAAGAAAAGAAAGGAAATATTTGGGGGGAATAACAGTCTGAAAGGAGAAAGCATCATCCATGGACAAGCAATAGTGTAGGCTAGGCTTCTTCTATTTATTCTAAGATGGGAGTATTACTGTACTTTGCCTGTAATACTGTTGAAGGTAGAACATTAAAGTGAGCTCTATGGTAGCTTAAGCACATAAGGTTGTCTAGGAATTTGATGAGATTCTATTACTCTCCAACCCACAGAGTCTAACAAAAGCTCCACAATCTTTCTGAAAGTATATTTATAGCACATTCTTTTTTTTTTCAGCTTGAGCCCTACAGAACCCCAGTGCTAACACTGACTCAAAAGCCACACTGACAATGATCCTTCTAGAGCTAGAACTCCAAGTTGTCTTTAAATTATCAAAGAGAAACAGATTCATTCATTCATTCATTCATGCATGCATGCATGCATGCATGCATTCATTCATTCATTCATTCATTCATTCATTCATTCATTCATTCATGGTCTGAAACTATTCTTTAGAGCAGCTAACGAATCCCTGGTAAAATTTAGGTTGAGCCAATAGTTGAGCTGGGACAAGGGAAACAACCCAAATTCAAGTTGCATGGATGCATTATCAGCAATAAAGGTCTTAACAGTTCAGACTGGATGGTTCTTCATTAAGTTCAACTTTTTGTGGGCAGACACCAGGGAATCACAAAGCATCTGGAGAAAAGTTTTGGCTCTGAAGTTCTTAATGGCAGCTGGTATATGACATCATTCTTGTGAATATAAGCAATACAATAGAGCCTTGGCAGTCCCATCTGATCTAACCAACCTTCTTTGTTCATTCATGATCCAGAGGAATGAAAACCCAATCAAAGATACTTAAAGAAAATTATTCGTTCTAAAAAGTGTCCATTTCTTTGCCAATTACATTTATGGCACCAGACCACTTTTGAAAACATCATAATCTTGGTTTTCAGGTAGTTAATAGTTAACTTCTCCTTGTCACAATATGTTGCCAGCACTCAAAGCTTCTCCTGTCTATATAGCTAAACAGAAAGGCATGCCATCAGCATGAAGAACCCCAGCATCTGTTTCCCCCCCGCCCCCCAGTCTGGGTAGGTGAAACTCACTTTGGGGTTAAAGTTCATACTTTAGCTCTGAATATTTAAAAAGAAGAGGCAAAATGCTGCCCTCTTTTACCCATTTCTGTGTTGGGATTTTGGTAAAGAGAGGACTGTAACTGATGGGTCTAATTCGCAGGGAGATATTTTCACATGTCTTCTAAATGAAGAGTAACTATCTTCTTTGAAGCTTGAACCAGTTTCCACCTCAGTCTATCCCTAGGAATGAACCAAGAAAAACAACTTAGAGAACACCTCTAGGGGGTGTTTCCTTGGCCAACTCATTCTCATTTATTCTCCAAACAAAATGTTTTATGCTGATCTGAAAGCATGCAGTTTGCCTAGTTTTTCCCAGTTAGAAAACACAAAGTGGACCACTGAAAAGGAACTGAATTTTAACCCAGATAAGATGTCAATATTTCAAGTAAGGGAAGCAGATTGTTTCATTCGAGGTGCTCAACCAGTTCTGGGTATAGTTTACCTTCTCTCTGAAAGGCCAAATTCATATCATGGAAGTCCACCTAGATGTAATGTTACCTATAGAACTATAAATGGCACTAATTTTTTTCAGCCTGGCTGATAACCAATTGGGGCTTTCTTTGAACTCAGTAGAACTTGACACAGCTACTCATGGATCCAAAACATTTATATTCTGACCAAACTATAATAATGCTTTCTAAATGAGGTTCGGCTTGAAGCTAGTTTTGAATCTTCACTGACCACAAATGTTAATTGCAGGTAAACATTTGATACATGCTCCCTACGTCTTCATTAACCTCCTTGGTTGTCTGTTTTAGGACCAAAAGATTGCCCTCCAGAATTGGGCAGCTTATAAATACTTTAAAATTAAAAAGTAACTTAAAAACTAGATGACAGTGGGAAGGTACAGAAAATGCTAACTTCTTCTTGCAATTGAATAGTTACCTAGGTTTTTACAACCCAGATCAGGCACTCTTAGCCTGTTGGCTTCCAATTCCAAAATGCTAATATTGAATGTACTATTTGGGGACCAAGTTACTATGTAAAATCACTTAAAATTCTGAGAACTGAAATCAGCTCCACAGGCACTCCTCATGTACTTCCCAGATTGTATGATTAAGCAGTTTTTGTATCATTAATCTGTTCCCCAAGATATAAACTTCCTCTCCATTAGCAACATTTTCATTTCAAAAGTTCAGCTTAAAAAAAGGGTATGTTAGCCCTCCGTTGCTTTTAGAGATTCCGTTTTTAGATCTCATAGACAAAAGGTTGCCTTAAAATGATACAATCGTACTGCCTATGGTTAAGTATTTTTCTTGATGATATGTTTAAAAGCTGCTATTATATTCCAGATGCTGCTGGGAGAAAATACTGCATTTTATAAGGTGCTGCTTAAATCTCTTCTTAAACACTCAGAATAAATAAAAATAATTGAGTCTCTTTCAAATAATGCATTCATAGGGAACCCATCATTCCACACACAGGTACATCTCATAGCCTGAAATGGCTTTAGGTTTTCTAAAGACCAGCCAGAAAACTAGCTTTGAGTTCACTTCCAATAAGCTACAGCAGTCCGCATAAAACCTTCCAGATAAAGAATTTATTAGCATGCAAGATACTTGGCTGCAGAGCAGATACTGCTGATAGCAGGACATGACTTGGATGTAAAGTCACCTTCTTCCTACAGGCATGAGCCTAAACCCAGCTTTCTGAAAAGTAGCATGTAGACTGGTTACACATCACTATTTTTATTACAGAGTTATATCTACGTATGGACAAATCCCAGAGTTCACCATTTAGCATCGTTCCCTTGTTTTTACCAAGTCTCTGATCTTGAACGGCAAAATTCATAGTTGGCTAAAAATATAACCTACATAAATGCCTATAATATGTGAGGCTTTGAAGAATTTTACTCTCCTTCCCGTTAATTGGGAGGTAGGGCTTTTAATAAAGTGACTAAGGATACTTGTTTATTATGCTTCTTTGTAGAGATGATAACAACTCTCCATGGTTGTCAGAACCAAGCACCCTTCCTGATTTTTTGTTTTGTTTTGTTTTAGTTAGTTCTAAAACTTTTTTATTATCTTGGGCAGCTGGCAAGCAGTGTAATTTAATTCAGACCTCCAGCTGCTTTAAGATCTTTTGATCCCTGGCCCAGAGCATTCTTCAGAGGAGAAAGCTAGTGATTGAAGTAAGCAAAAAAGAAACGTGACATCAAGGTTGGTAGGATCGGAGGATGTGAACTTAATATGAGATATGGTGTCCGCAGCAGTGGGTGGGAGAAGGAGGAGGAGAAGGTTAGAATATCGAAGATGAAGAACACAGAGACCTGGGAGCCACAAGAACCTGTGGACTGGAGCTGAGCTTCTTTGGAGGGGAGCCACGAATTAGCTTGCAGGATCTTCATGCAGTCTGTGTGGTGTCTACAGGGCCAGGAGTTCAGCAAAAGAACAGTGAACATGAGAAACCATCCTAGCCTGAAGAGATAGCCCTCCAATCTTCTGCTAGCTCAGATTCAGAGAATGACCTTCCCAATTTCTGAACCACAAGTCTCTCAAGCTTCAGAAATGGCCATGGTTCTTTAAGTCTAGTATAGTGGTAAACAGACAGCAAAGGTTGGGCAAGTGTACTCTTTGTGGACTGCAGTCAATCCCTTCAGGCTGGAATAGCAAATACAGGTAGACCTCACTTAATGACTGCCCTGTTTAGTGACCATTCAAACTTACAACAGTGCTGAAAAACTAACTTTACAATCAGTCCTTGCATTTACAACCATCGCAGCATCCCCCGGTCACGTGATCACCATTTGCACACTTCACAACTGGCTTCCAATAAACAGTCAATGGAGAAGCTGGCAATAAAATCTCAAGTCATGGTCACATGATGTCTCGCTTAACAACCTGCAGTGACTCACTTAACAACCAAATGGAAAGTGACGTCATAAGTCCATCGTGGTCACATGATGTTACATTTAGCCACTGCATTGCTTAGCAATGGAGTTGCCAGTCCCAGTTGTGGTCACTAAGTGAGGACTAAGTGAGACATACATACAGTACATACATACAGGGCTGGTATTTTCTCATATTCACTCTCCTCCTGATGAACTCCTGATCCTGTAGACACCACACAGACTACCCTACAAGATCTTGCAAGTTAATTTGTGGCTGCCCTCCACAGGAACTTGTGGCTTCCCGATCCAAGATGCATTCGTTATCGAGATGCCAGCACAACAGGAGAAAAACATCCATTAAGAGGACATGTATGGCATTGAACAAAAGGTCAGTGGAGGATGTGACCTTTGCAAAAAGGAAAAAAAATGCTAATGCAGAAATGAGCTGTAGTGCAGAATAATGCACAGGTTTTGCCTTTAGAAGGTGCCACATTGGGTTCCCATAATTTTCAGGTACCACTCCTAACAGTAACTTCCATAGATCGTGATAACTCTCCAAGTTCTACCAAATCAAGTCAAACACTTTGCACAAAACTTGGAGGGAGGGGGGATTTATTATTTGATGAGCCTTGATACTCCCTCCTCCAATTATAATTTAGATCAATCACACTACAGACCAAGATTAAACTGTGCGAGCTTTAATCCATGCAAAAGGCAGCCTCATTAAAAGGCAACTCATTTTCTTCCTTTCCCCAAGTTTCACTTAACAATCTGGAAGAAATCTGTAGACTGGAATTAATGATTTGCATTAACATTTTAGATGAGCCACAATGTAAATATCAATCATTTGATGGGTTATGAACATTGACAAAAGTTAGTGAAATGTTTGATCCCCATCACAGTATTCTGAACAATATAATTTATAGAGACGTCAATGGTTCCAAAGCCAGATGAGGCCTTACCAGTTTTAGGAAACAGCTCAAAGACATAATTCAGAATATCAAGAATTCATTTTCCAAAAGTTTTCATTAATAAAGGAGAAAGTAGTACTTGCAGGATGGAAAAGGGACATTCTAGCTAGGTTCATACAAAATGATGAAAACACATGAACAAGCATTGGTGGAACAGGACTACCATAAGTAATTTTCCTGCTCTGATCAAAGCAAAGTCTCTTTGAAAAGGCTAAAATGAGATAAAGTAGCCTGTGGTTTAGCATTTGTGAACAGCCAGCCATTGTTTTAACTATAGTTACATATATGAGGTATAAAAACTGAGACAACCCCTAGGCACTGAACACTTTTAATTTTTCACTGTCATCTAATGGTCAACAGGAACTTCACAGCTTAGATCTGAAAGCCTTAGTTTTACCATCCTATGTGGACTAGATCACCATGCACACTATACTGTGGTTTATTTATATGTGCACAGCATGTTATGTGAACACAGCAATTATACGTAGATAACCTGTGTTTACAGTATCAAGTTTTGGAAACTTTTAAAAGATCTACTAACTCAAAAGTGAATACTCCTTCGCTACCAACCAATGGTTTTCTTTGATTCTAGGATCTTCTTGGATACCACAGCAGGTACCTAGAGACCTTCTATCCTGTCTGTGGATTGTTTTATTCTAGAGGTGCAGTGGGTAACCTTAGCCTTTGGAGGGGTTTCATGAGTACATTTACAAATGGCCACACTGGAGCGTAGCCAGTCACCTAATGTCCAATGCAAGAGATGGTGAGGAAGCTGGGAAAGGAATGGAGGAGAAAAGGGACATAAACATTCAAGAGACTGTTGGCAACTCAGCCTAGGTGACCAGAACCCTGGGAAGAAACATTTCAAATCATGCCAAGAGATTCTGGGCACACTATGTAAGATCCAGTCCATTCCTTTCTTTTCACACACTCTTTCTCTTGTCAAGACAAGAAATGAAGGAGGGAGAGACAGAGAAAGGGGGAGGAAGCAGGAGAAATAGAGGGGGAAAGTCACTGGGAGGGAGACCTGGGAGGAAATCTGGCACCAGGCCTGTATTGACTAGCCTTGTTGTACATACGTGCTATAAATAACTGTATATAGTAAAAAGCATTAAAACACACTGTTGTGTGTTTCTGTATCCATTGCCACCTCTGCAAGGAAATACACCTCCAGTTCAAATACGAACCCCGTCACACTGTGACTCTACTGCAGCTGGCTAGCCACCCCTATAGCCTACCTACAGCAGAGGCAGGACTGTCAAAACCACCCTGCGTCTGGTTGTGGAGTCATTTTGCCAAGACGTTCCAAATTATTGCCTCTGGAACCCATCCTGCACCCCATTGGACATCCCGGCCACTCTGCAGATTTGTCCAGGCAGTTCTAAAGAGTGGCCAGGGAAGTGCTGGGTCTTACAGAATATTTGTAAATGTTGAATAGGTTTGCATTTTGGGTGGATCAAGAACGTCAAGATGGTGGCTACCACCGTGCCATCATAATCCTGCCCTTTTTTTTAACAGGTGTCACAGCGAACGTAAAAAAGAGGCAAGGTTTTGATCCCATGGTTGTGGTGGGCAGTTTGACTTTTTGTCCCACCCCCAGCAGACCCCCCCCCCATTCCATTTTCTTCTTAATACATTGGCTATTCAACAGTGTGACATAAATTATAACTGAGTCTTCCACACTGGAGTTTTGCTAAAAGACGAGGGGGTATTGTTACTCAAGGCAGCCTAATTGCAAACCACAGACCCAAGGGTTACTTTTGAATTAACACCATCCCATCGTGTGAGATGGGGAGACGGATAGGTGCCAAGGGAAATGCTCCTGACCACCCACATTTTCTACCCCCAGTTTGAGGAGACTCATCTGGGCTGAAAAGGTAAGTTCCAGCTCCAAAGCAAAGTATGTCTCTTTTTGCTCAGCCCAAATTATAGACCTCTACCCATCATTGCTTGCTTGGGAGACACTCACCTTCCACCTTTACAATTAGAAGCAATCAAATGAGAGTGGCATCACTTGAAGCCTCCCTGGGCCAAACGGCAATTGTGTTCCTGATGTTGCAGCCAAGTTTCAAATTGCAGCCAGCCATCAACAGGGCAAAAAGATTTTTCTGGCTTCAGGAAAGTCTTTGATGATCAGTTAATAGCTGAGTCCATACCGAAAGAGGTAAGGCAGCTGAATTGAAGAACATCAGCATTTCAGAAATGGACTCACTGGTGAAGCCCACCTCTTTTTACAATGCAGCAAACCTGTTTGGTTCCAGAAAACAGAGAGAGAGAGAGAGAGATGAAATATAAGGACAGCATAGATAACTAACTTCAGACTTCATCCTTCAAGAGGAACATTGCCAACTGCTAATTCATTGAGACCCCCGTCATCTTCACTGGAGAACTTGTTGTGTATTACATCTATTTTCACATTTGGTAACTAACAGTGGGGAAATATGAATTTTTTATTGCGCCATCACGATACTGAAGGGAATTCAATCCTTCCTCAAAGCAATTGCCTTCTTTTAAAGACAAAACAAAGCGAAGAATAAATAAACAACCCTGCAGGATTTTTATGTAATTATGATCTCGTTGTTGCTCCTTGTCAGCCACAGGAGAAAACATGTTTTATTAAATATGGTTTATAATCAGCGGGAGGATACAGAGAATTGAAGATGTTGAGAATAAAGAAAGCCTAATTTAATACATATGCGGCTATGCTAGAACATTGGTCTGTTCGGAGCGTCTTTGGTATATGGGCTGAGATGTTAATAATTTGCTCTTTTTTCACACTCCCTTGTTAACACATGAGATGTCACATGGTTGGGCTCTCATTTTTACTTCCTTTGGGGATACATGATAAGCCTAGATGGGGAGGTTGTCCCAGATGAAGGCCGTGCTAAACTACTTCCTTCTCAGGAAGTGAAACAGCATATACATTTAAGGATTAAATAAATAATTGATTAAAAAATAGTGTTGCCAAGAAAATAGCATGGACACATTCATGAAGTCACCAGAAACCATGCTTGCTCAGCTTAGGGACTTCATCTTTCTCTTGTTTTATTACAAGCTTGTTTATAGCTCTTCTCCTTGCAAAGAATCCTGAATTATTATCCTAAATCTGTCTGTCCGTCCATCCTTCCTTCCTTCCTTCCTTCCCTCTCCTTCTGTCCACCCACTCCTTCCTTCCTTCCTTCCTTCCTTCCTTCCTTCCTTCCTTCCTTCCTTCCTTCCTTCCTTCCTTCCTTCCTTCCTTCCTTCCGTCTGTCACTCCAAAACAGCTTGCAGGGACATACAACAGAAATAAAAGCTTCAAACGGTGATATACCTCTTTAGCCAGCAAAGGCAGATCATCAAAGAAAACCTAACATCCCCAACTGCTCTCTTTCAGAGCCAGCCCAGGAAGAAGGAAATGGCAAAGCCCTTCCAAAAATGCTGCTAAGAAAACTGCAGGGACTTGCAAACAGTCCCCAGGAGTCAAGACTGACTCAAAGGTGCACACACACACATACACACACAGAGGTAAGGTAAGATTAGTGAATATTTGAAGGGTAACCTATCAGGGAATTCCAGGCCTGTAAACCAAATCAGGAAGCCTTAAAAAGGGAATACATTAATAAAATTCCAGAAGAATTGTGTTTATGCCTTCTCTTTTGCTTTCTCTGATTATTTCCTTATTTTGGTACACTTTGAGGGTAAATAAAAAGCAAGGAGCTGAGAAAGAAATATGTTCTTCAATATATTGATAAAGAACTTGGATGAGTTGTTAGAAAATATGATTATCAAATCTGCAGGAAACACAAAGATTGGGAGAATAGCAAATAACTTAAAAAATAGAAGATAGATTTAGGAGGATCGTAACTATTGGAACAATGGACAGAAACCAGCAAGATGTATTTCAGCTGCCACAATTGCAAGTCCTACATTTGGGGAGGGAAAGTCCAAGGTAGGAATATAGGGTATGGGGCAGGGGAGACCATGGTGGGCAACAGGATGTGGGAAAAATGTCTGAGGGTCTTGGTTGATCACAAGCTGAACATGAGCCAACCATGTGATGAAACTGCAAATGAAGCAAATGTAATTCTAGCCAGCATCAACAGAAATATGCAAAAGTGAGTCATTGTTCCTCTCTATTGTGTACTGTTTGGCTCACAGCTAGAATAATTCATCCAAATCTAGGCACTGCATTTTAGAAAGGACATTTGATCAGTTGGAGCATGTCCAGAGGGCAGAAACCAAGATGATAATGGGCCTGAAAGGAAAAAAAAATCTACAAGGAGTGGTTGAGAGCTGAATGGTTGAATGTTTAGCCTAGAGAAAAGACTACAGGGAGATACGATAGTTGTCTTCAAGTCCCTGAATGACTGTCATGTAGAAGATGGGACAGAATTGTCCCAGAAGATGGGACCCCCCAAAAAATGTGATTATGAAGAAATAGATTTTGGTTGGACATTAGGAAAAATTGTAATGGGAAGAACTATTCAACAATGAAATAAGAAGTGGACTCTCTTACACTGGAGATGTTTCAAGAGAGGCTAGATGGTCATCTAGATGGCTGTAGTAGTGGATTCCTGCATTGGAAGATAGTTGGACTAGATCAGTGTTTCTCAACCTTGGCAGCTTGGAGATGTGTGGAGTTCAACTCCCAGAGTTCCCCAGCCACCATGGCTGGGGAACTCTGGGAGTTGAAGTCCACACATCTCCAAGCTGCCAAGGTTGAGAAACACTGGACTAGATGATGCCAAGATGCTTTACAATCATTACATTCTATGATTCTCTGTGGAAAACTTAATTTACAATGGCCAGGTCTTATATCCAGGGTGGATCCTACAGCCAGGGGTAGGATTGGAATTGCATTCCACTGATTTCTTATTAACAGGTTACCAACATTTGTAAATACCTCCATGCATCGGGTGGAAGTCTGACAAAAAATAAATGTGGGAGGAGGCAGAATTATCAGAGTAATCCAGCCAAATTAAGGACATTTTTTGTTTGGTTTTGGTTTTTTGCTTAAGTAGTAAAAATCTGGTTTTGGCTCAATCCAACAGAGATGTGTGGCTCCTGAAAGCATCCAATGAGGGTCCCAACAGCACCCCAAAAAATTGCTACCAAATCACAATGTTCAAAACAACCAAAAAGAAGGAATCCCAGTCCCTGATTTAAGTTAAGCTACTTTAAATGACATTTAGTTTAAATACATGAAGTTGATGCAGATGTAGATTGTGTCCAGGCATCGCCTGATTTTGAAAGTATAGTTGTAGCTTGGCCACAATCATGTGGGTAGTGTTGAATTAGAGTCATTCTCTTTCTTCTGACATGCCCCTGGTTTGTAAGAAATACACAGAAGGCAGGCACCATGAACCCAAACTGAAAGGTGCAATACATAAATAAATATCAAGGAGGAGATTGGCTGGAGAAATATCCTTCTGCAAAATTGCTGGGCTTTTGGAAACAATTTCATGTTGCTGGCTGAGAATGGCAATCATCGTCATCATCATCATCAACATTATCATTGTCATCACCTCCATCCTATCCCAATGAAGGACAGATGATACTATAACCATACTTAACACTGCAGAAGAGAGGAACAAGTCTACCATCTCCACACTTCCTTCTTTTTATTTTCAAAGAATGGTTCATTTACCTTCTTTGCAAAATGCACTTCAGACTCTTGTTACTCTCCCTTGGAAGAACCAAACCTAGATTTATAGGTGCACAGCTGAAGGTCAAAGAAGGTCAAGTTGCTCTGGGGAAATTGAGGAGACAATCTCATGCCATTTCTGTGGGAGCTAGCCATCAGTGCTACACCGGTGAGACATGTGTAGAGGGAGGAGAGGAAAGCCCACACTGTTAGTGTTTATGTGCTGGAGGGAGATAATCTTGCCGAATCCCCACCGGTGAAGTAAAATGAAAATAAATCACTTCAATCTGCAGTAAAATCTACAAACATGACCCTTCTCTACAAGCTGGAGAAATGATAAATAAAAATGGCAACACAGTGAATCCACAAATCCATCAGGGCATTTATTCTGACCAGTTTATGTCTTCAGACATGGGCAGGCAACATTTTTGTGACTTGGGGGAGCAATTCATGTATTCATGTTTGCCTGCTGGATTGCTACTTTGCCTTTGTGAGGGGTTGAAGGACCCATAGGAGCTGAAATTTTCAAACTTGTTTTGGTAAGGATGGAGGTTAAACACAAAACAGATGTCAAAAGCCTAGCAGAGCCTTTAACCAACTATTTTTGCCTTGATTTGTGGGTGGCGGTGGGGGAGAAAGAGGAAATGTAAAAAAATGATGCCATCAGATTTCAGCAGGGTGATCTGGAGAATGTCCTCGTTCTGCAAAAATGGACTCTAAGCCATAAACAGGGCACGTGTTGCCCATCCCTCTCTTAAAATTATAATAGCCATCAAGAGGAGTCAAATCCTTTTGACAGACTGCCATTACTAGAGAAACAAAAGCCAGAAGTGAATGAAACTATCCAACTTCATTTTGGCTGTTAATATACATGCATGAACTGACAATGTGCACACCACATGTTAGTTGCATTATGTGCTTGTCACATCTCAGGCCATCTAGCTTTGTGAATGCTAATCCAGGCATCCTGTTCGACCCTGTGGAGTTCAATGCCTTGTTAAATGGACTTTGTAAGTAGCTTTGCCCAGAGCATTTAAGAAAAACTCTACTGCCTCAATTCAAGGGTCCATCTAGTTCAACATCTTGATTCCATAGTCTAATAGATGTTTTCTAGAAGTCCACATCCAAGAGATGAAAACAACAGTGCTCTCCATGTTTGAATGCTCTCCATGTTTGCTGTCCAGCAACTAGTATTGATCCTAGAGTCTCCTTCCAGAACTCGTTGCTTCTGAAGAAGAGGCCAGTCACCAAAAACTCTTCCCTCATCTGAGACCAGCAGCTATTTGATTCATCGGCTTCCCCAATGATCCGGATCTGCAACCATAACACATAGCTAATTCACAGGATGAAGTAGAGAGGCCCTCTTCATAATTTCACCAGGACCAATTCCTCTTCATCACCTCCCTTCACAAAACTGCATATCCCAGCATTGGCTAGGGTATTTCAACGTGTTTTCTTCATCCCTTTTCTCTTTTCTCTTCGTCATCGTGTTTCTCATTTCTCTTTGTCATCATGTTGATTAAAATGTGAGGTGTTACTTTAAGTGGCAAATGAAAGTGGATGAAATTGTGAAACAAATGTACGAAGGAAGAGTGAATAGGGAAAAGGGTGGTTGGAAGGCCAAGAAAGGGGTGGTTGGAAGGAGTGCATGAGACTCTCAAAAAAGTAAGAAATATAAAGAACAAAACACAATGTACAAAGCAACGTGTATACATGGTGAAAACAAAGATGATTTGTGTTATGGTCTCCTTGATTTGGAGGAGTCAGAGGTTGAGGGACTTGCTCCAGCAGATTGTTAGCTTCATAATTCAGTAAGCAAGGAACAATCTAAGACTGACTCAGGTATGAGAGGAGTCAGCTCATGAGGGCCCTGATTCTGGAAGACCATCCAGCCCAAGGACACATCAGGAACTCCAAAGAGCTGAGCCACACCTACAGCCAGCCTATATTAGAATCACCAGCAGCCAGCCAGAAGTAACCGCACCTACTTGGCTCTGTGCTCCTGTATTTGTGACTCCTGTGTGCATCTTGACCCTTTGCTCTTCAACCTTGGGCTGGCTAACTAGTTGGACTTTTGAACTATTGTGGACTAAACATACTTGTGCTCTGTTTTACCTTTGGATTGAACACGCTGTCCTGTATATGATGCTGAAGCATGTGTGCAATTGCACTCACCTGTCTTTGTAAATGCTTGCTTCCAGACTTGGGTGGCATATAAATTTAATGAATTATTATTAATATTGTTGGTCACACAGTCAGCCAGATGTTTAGGCTGGATTTGGCATTTTGTTGAGTCCTTCCCAAGGACCTGGGATAGGCAGATGTTGTTTGATGGGGTTAAAAGTATTGTCGCAGGATGTCAGCTGTTCCAAGTCAAGCTGCCTTTTGCAATGGACTGACGGTGATTTTGTCAATGCCGATGGTCTACAAGTGGTGCTCCAGATGTTTTGGGATTGCACCCAAGGCGCCTATAACTATTGGTACTGTCTTTGCTTTCTTTTGCCATAGTCATTCTACTTCTATCTGCATTATATTTTGTGATTTTCTCCAGTTCTTTCTCTTCTCTTCTGCTGTATCCAGGTATTGCAATGTCCACTATCCAGACTTTTTTGTCTTTCTTATCAACAGTTGTTAAGTCTAGGGTGTTGTGTGGCAGGTGCTTGACTGTTTGAATTTTAAAGTCCCATAGCATTTCAGCATCTTCATTTTCTGTTACTTTGTCTGCTTTTTGGCCCACCAGTTCTTGTCTGCAGGCAAATGGTATTTCTTGCAGATATTCCAACACACCATTGTGGCTACTTTGTCAAGACATTGATGATGGTGATGATGATGATGATGATGATGATGATGATGATGATGATGATGATGATGATGATTTGCAAATCAGTTTGGTGTGTGCATGCTCAGCCCGAAACAGAACAGTTATCAAGGATAAAAAGATATGGAGGGGAGTACTGTAAATGGTGTCAGCTAGATTTAGTTACCTGTACTTATCTTAAATTAAATACCTTTGATTTCTTAGGTTTTCTATTTTTATTCACATTCTGCCCTTTACATAACATTGCTTACCCTGAAAGGGAATAGCAAGAGGGGCCTGTATGTATTTAATGGAGAAATCTATGAACAGAAGTAGGAGCTGGACACAGAGGTCATATAGATTAGCTCATCCCATTCAATATAAGTGAACTTGTTCTTCCTGTGGCTTTTCCGTCCTTGCATTTTGCTTACCAATCCCTCAAAGAGCTCTTAATTATGGCAGTTGTCTTCAAATATCACACTACAGTGGAATCTATTCATCAATACGTACAAGTCAAAGGCTCTTTTTCCACCTCAGTAGAGAGTTAATTGCTTCCGTGACTGAAGCAAAGTCAGGAATGTATACACCTTTGGATATCTCCATTGAAATCAAATTTGGGGAGGCAAATTGAAATGGGAAATGTCACTGAGAAATACAAGGAGCTGTCCATGGTACTGTTTTTCTGCCGAACACTCATTACCCATAAGGAACAGGCGTGCTTAGCTTAATAGAAGGATGTGAGATGGGTTGAAAAGGATCCAGATTCAGTTCCTGATTTCAGTTATGAACAGTAGATAATTCTCTGCTTTTTGTTGTTGTTGTTGTTGTTTAGTCGTTAAGTCGTGTCCGACTCTTCGTGACCCCATGAACCATATTGCGCCAGGCCTTCCGGTCCTTCACTGCCTCCCTGAGTTTGCTCAGTTTCATGCTCAAACATTGTCCATGGGGTTTTCTTGGCAAGGATCCTGGAGTGGGTTGCCATTTCCTTCTCCAGTGGACCACATTTTGTCAGAACTCTCTGTCATGACCTGTCCGTCTTGGGTGGCCCTGCACGGTATAGCTCATGGCTTCACTGAGTTACGCAAGCCCCTTCGCCACGACAAGGCAGTGATCCATGAAGGGGAATTCTCTGCTAGGTAGTCCTCTAATGAAACTATGCAGGGATGAGTCTGAAACAGGCATGGGAGGAATTGCCTTTGATTGCGAATATATACAATTTGCAGTCATCAAAAATTCTATGCAGACATTTACAGTGTCTTGAATTTTGTGCAGCTCACCTTGACCTCCCCAAAAATGTGGGGAGAAATGTGCAGAGACCTGAATAGTGATGGGCTCCAGACGATTTGGCCATGGGACACTGTTACTTTGGGAGCGGCACTGACTGTTAAAGATTTCTGGTGCAATTCTAGTTGTTATCTTTTCAACCCTGTATGACTGAAGACCTGGGTACATGGCAATTGCCTTTTCTGGAGGAATCTGCCTTTCAGCCCTTTGAGGTAGCCAAGTCAGGAAACAGATCCTCACAAGAAATAGTTGAACTCTGCTTCATTGATATAACAGAATCTTGAAAGCCTGATGGTATTTCTTCTTCCCTCCCAAGAATGTCAAAGAGAATCAAAGCAAAGCAACTTTATATTTCTTTTTTATTCTGTCCTCTTCTCATTGACAAAACAGACTGAGCTCTGTGTATTGTCGAAGGCTTTCACGGCCGGCATACGATGGCTGGTGTGGGTCTTCCGGGCTGTGTGGCCGTGTTCTGGAAGTTTTGTTTCCTAACGTTTCGCCAGCACCTGTGACCGGCAAAGGGTCACATCACCCTGGGCACAGAGAGAACTGCTCCTGTCTGTGCTCCTGCACTCTGAAGATGCCGGTCACAGGTGCTGGCGAAACGTTAGGAAACAAAACTTCCAGAACATGGCCACACAGCCCGGAAGACCCACACCACCCATCAGACTGAGCTCTGTTTTGTCAATGGTCTGCTGAAGTAGGAAAGGCTTGCTGTAGGTCCGAACCCCTACACAGTATCAAAATCAGTTGCAAGCCTTCTCTGTGGCAGCCCTCATGTCTAGAAGAGAGGACCCCAAAGATAAAGATGGCCTCTTTCTTGCTTGTGTTTCAGAGGGCTATTAAGACCTGGCATTTCCAAAGCTCCTTTGGGGATGGTATGGATATATGAAGAAGTGATGCCCACAGGAGTGTGAAGGATTAGGTGTGTTTTCATTTTGGTTGATGATTCACTTTGTTCTACCTTGTTTGTTTTAATTTTCCTTTGCCAATAAGTTGACTGTGGCCTTAATTGTACTTTTTAAATCTGATTAGTGTATAGTGAAGTGTACTTTTTTTTTTAAATTGGAGAGCCATATAAGCCCTAAAAAGAAACGAATTCCTTTAAAAAAATCATCTACCTAGGAATTCCAGATCCTTCTAGGATATATCAATTCATGTACACATTTCTTCTATTGTGGGATTCAAGGTAGTATGTGCTGGGTTCCATCCAGATCTTGGAAGCCTTTTTAGATTTAGCAAATTGGAGTTATGAACTTTCTTCAGACCATAAACCCTAGACTCTCTTGGAAGGCAAGAATTATTTTGATGTTTTTCCAGCCATTAATAAATGCATATTAAATATTTTTTTAAAAACACATGCTCAAGTATCTTGACCTTACAGAGCATATTTATGAAAGGATGACTGAGCAATCCTAAAGGAAATTCAGAGAAACATTTTGCAACATGATCTCATGGATGATCCTTTCTCCCAACAAATATCCTCGCACTTAGAAGACATGATTGGTTAAAATAATTCTTGTTTGATGCGATGACCAAGGAGGGCCATCAGTCAAGCAAACAATCCTCCATTTCTCCATGTATTATCTTTAGATCACAATAATAAAAATCAGTGGTGTTTGGGGCAATTAAATAATCAAAACTCTAAATTAAGATTAACCAGTAACTCCAGAATTGAATGCACTCCTTAACCAATTTTTTCTCACCCTCCTCTTGAATCCTTCTAATACCAATACCCAATGTCAATGGCAAAATTATTTTTTTTTAAAAAATGACAAGGGCTTCCATTATACTGAGGCTGAAAGCATTTAAAAGCTGTACTGTAAGCCCTGAAATTAGCTGAACATATTTAATAAAGCCAAATGAAATCCAACCTCTCCCCACCAAAGGAGAATGCTACCAGAAAATCCATTATTATCTTTAGATCACAATAATAAAAATGTGTGATGAAGGGAACCTCACCTTGCCTTATTGTGTCATCCACTATGGCCAAAAAATGTTAAGTATGGCCCCTTGCTTTCAAAAATTCCTGACTGTTATTGTAAATAGTTACTTGGGTATTATTGTAGAGATGCAACTAATTTTCCCTTAAAAATCATTAGCAAGCATGTTATTTGGTTCATTGATAGGTCTCTAATACTTGAAGAAAACCACCACCCATTAGCGAGAGTCCCATAACACAGCCTAAATACAGCAGTGAAAAACTCCTTTGGTCCCATCAGTGAAGCAGTTTCTCACTTGGGTTCCCTTGGATTTGCATTGAATTCTGAGCTAGTTGGAAGTGGAGACACTTACTCCCAACTTGGTTGCACTCCATCCTGACTACTATAATACCTTCTATATAAGATTACTGTATACTTGAAGAATATCCAGAAGTTGTAGTTGGCGCAAAATGTAGGACCTAGTTTATTAACTGATTTCACAGGCTGTTTGCTTTGAAAGATCTGCATTGGTTGTCAATTGCTCACCAGACACAGTTTAAACTGTTGGGTGTGAACGTTTAAAGCATTAAACAATTTGGGACTTAACAATCTGACACGCACCTCTCCCATTACACACCTGTCTGATCTTTGAGAGATGCTGTTTCTCAGTATTGTTCATCTCCTTCAGTACCCACTGAGAAGAAAGGCAGGGTAAATATTGAATAAACAAACATATAACTATTCTCCCCCTTGATCTTAGTTCTTGGGTAAATCAAGATTCTGAACAGGTTCTCCTTGGTGGATATCACTCAACCAAAGCAAGCAGGAAAAGCATTTCACATTTAAAGAGGAAAAAAACCTTCCTCCTGTATATTTGTGCTGGCCTCCATCCACAGTTGTAATTTCATCTAACAACTTTCTGATGCTTTTATAAAATGCTTGTAATCCACATTTTGCACACTTAGATTAAAAACAAAAGCCCCAGTCCAACTACTAACCTGCATATCCCTGTGTTGGGTGTAGAACCCAATGGGTTAAATAAGTGCCTTAACCACCAGAATTCTTTCCCATCTGCCCCACTTTTCTTTTCTCCAAATCTCAGATGATGATGATGATGATGATGATGATGATGATGATGATGATGATGATGATTTTGGTACCTTTGAGTCAGTGTTGTCTCCTGGCAACTGCCTGGACAAGTCAAAAATAACACTTGTGCAACTATAGAGTCCTAAACCTGAAGACATGATACCCCTCCCAGTTAATATCTTCATTGTATGTGTGTGTGTGTGTGTGTGTGTGTGTGTGTGTGCACGCGCGTGCTTTTGAGTCAGTCTTGACTCCTGGCAACTGCCTGGACAAGTCCCTGCAGTTTTCTTGGCAACATTTTCAGAAGTGGTTTGCCATTGCCTCCTTCCTAGGGCTGAGAGACAGTGACTGGCCCAAAGTCACCCATTTGGCTTCTCGTAGTTAGTTCAAAAGCAAACTTGGATGGGGAGCTATAGGACAAAGGGCAATAGAGGAAGTGGTGGAACCAAAGATGATCTGCAAGACAAAAAGGTGTGGAGAGGTATACATGAATAGGGTTTGGTGTCAATCAGATTCACAGTAACTATAGTGCCTTTTCTTGCCTCTTGTGTTTCATTTCTTTGCCATACTATTTCTTATTTCTGAGCTTTGCCTATCATTACCTCCCCCCAAAGGGTATAGCATGTTGAATATGTATGTTTCTAAGTGACAGAAGTATTTAAGTTGAAATTGAGACAATAAGAAGCAAGACTGTGGCATCCGCATACTCCAGAGAACATGAAACCTTTTGGGTGGAAAGTCTAGGAAGAACTGAAAATACTCATTGCCTACGGAGTGTCGATGATCGTCATCCAGGGCAGAGGGAGGAGGAATGGGGTGTCTTGCTTGGAGCAAGTGGAGCTTGGACTTGCAAGAAGAGCATTTCATGGAGGGTTTCTCTGAAGCCCTCCTTGGTTCATCACTATTTGCAAGAGGGATTTGGGTTGGATGCTTTTTCCTTCTGCTCTGCTTATCAGCACGGCCCTGTTGGGAAATGGCCATTTCCCAGCTTGATAAATTCTGCATAATCACCCCTTGAACACATAAAAGTTGAATTCAGAAGAACATCTACTATCTCACTTGGTTAAGGTGCCTTGCTTTCCTCCATAAAGTTTGCTCATTTTCTGTTATCTCCAAAAAAAAGAAAAGAAGGTATCTTCCCTTTCCACTCTCCATTATCATGTTTTATAGTCTCCAGGTTTCTCAGTTTCTCAGAAGTCTCAGCTTCTGAGACTCAAAAAATCAATAAGCAGTACGATTCTATTATCACAAGTGAATCTCTCTGTAGGCAGATGGGCCTATTTCTCACTGAAATAGTGAAATTGGGACCTGCTCCAGATTCTACATTTGCTTTATTGAGGGTCTGCCTTCAGAGGATGAGGAGAGCCAGTGAAGTCAAGCTGGTTTAAGGCAGAGGTTTGATGTCCAGGGTCTTCAAACAGAGACTGCATGGTCATCTGTCAGAGCTGCTGTAGTGAATCCTACACTAAGCAGGTTGTTGGATCAGATGACCTCTACACTGCCCCTCTAACTCTATGATTCCATGATAAAGCTGGCCAGTTTACCCAGCGTTGGAAACAACGTGTCCACTCTGTGATCAACTCCCAGAATGTTCCCCACATTCCCTAAGATGGACTTCTTAGCCCGCCCTTGGTTTTGACTCTGACCTTGCCCTTCTCCATCCCATCCTGCACTGAGAAGGGAATTGGACTAGGTGACCCTTAAGGACTCTTCCAACTCTATGATGGTATGATCTTCTTAAACTTTCTTATCTTTGGAGCTTTTTCACTACATCACTGGACAGAGGATAGGTCCAGATTTTGTTTCACTCTTTGCTTTTGTTGTTGATTATGATGATGGGGTAGGGTTGGCGGGGGGAGTTATGAGAAAACCTTAGCAAGCACAATCTGGCTGCAAACACAATGACACCTGTATGAGAACAGTGAAGTTTGGGTGAGAAGCTTGTTTGACCTAAGAGCCGGGCCATCTCAGAAGCAAATTCAGAGTGTCCTCTGAGAAAGGCCCAGACAGCATCTTCCCTGTTCTTCTATTAGCAGGCTTTACGCTCCATGGCACAGCTACTGTTTGCTTGCTTGCATGCTAACGTATTGTGAGAGGTAATTCTCACATAGTCAGTGAAAACAAAATGAGAGCAAATTTGACCATTACAGAAACAGATAGAGACAGACTAGCCCACTTAAAAGAGGGGGCCATGGGAACTTTTATGCAGGGCCAGAAGAAAAATGAAATGCAAGAGAAGTGGAACACTGTTTCGGTATTAAGGGCTTTTTCATGAATTACAGCAGTTTGATTGTGGCTCCCTGTTTTCTTCAATAAACTTTCTTTATCTGTAGTTCCTGGATATCTGGTGGGGTTGTCTAAATGATTCATTCCTACCTGTGGGATGAAACCTGATACTTAGTTTGAAATTCTTCTACAGTTCAGTTCTTTATCATTTTGCATCCTTGCACTGATTGTTCTTGTAAGTTGTTAATTTGCATTTTTGAATCAAGATGGAATTTCAAACGGATAAAAATATTGCATCCTTGCACTGATTGTTCTTGTAAGTTGCTAATATGTATTTTTGAATCAAGATGGAATTTCAAATGGATAAAAATATTTTAAAATAAACAAATAATAATAATAAAACATCATTTTCAATCTTTAATTTTAATTCAATGGAAATGTCACTCAATTCAAGTTTTGGTCTCACCCTGCTTGTCACGTCTCACATAGCTGGGCAAGATCAAGGAAGAACTACATAGATTTCAGGAAGGTGTCCTTAATGCCAGTATTTGGGTTAAATGCAGAACATTGAAAAATGAGAGGAATTTCCAACCCTCATTTATAGTCAGTTCATTAAGGTGGAGTCTCTTCGAAATGCTTCTTCCAAGGTTTCTCGCCACCTGAACTGATCTGTCATTTATGAGCAGCTGGGCTGATCTGCTGTTTATGAGCAAATTGTGAGTCCCTGAAATATCCAGTTGTGTGGCAGGACAAAGAGACAGGAGTTAGGAAGAACGGGAATGATTATTGGAAACATACATTTGCTAAGAATCAGGCTCCACAAAGAGGAATGAAAGCAAAGTCTGTTAGTGTAATTGTCCTCTTTTAATGAAGTATCAAGGCCTTTATGAACATTTCAAGATGTTAATAGGCTTAACTCCCAACACTCCAACTTAGCCTCCCTTCTCAACAACCATGGATCAACAAGCTGTACGACCACTAATTTCCAGCTGCAAATCAATCCAGCCTATGAGATCTTACAAGGACACAGGGGACATAAGAGCGAAGTGAAAATGAACAGCTTAATTACCTGCCATAATTTATCGGAGATGGGGAACCAACTCAATGGCTCTCCAAAATTAATCCATGGTGTCCTTGAAAGTAGGCATGAAATACAGCCAAGAAATTTTTTAAGGTTTTTTTTTTTTTTTTTTTAGAGGAGAGGGAAGTTTCAAGGTTCATTTCAGTATATTGCCATTGACAGGATGATAGAAGCACGTTCGGCAAGTTTCTTCTTCTCTTCTAGACCATGGAACTGCCCCCTGGGCCTGATAGAAGTGGTTTTGGAACCTCCTGCTGAAAAACTCAATGCTTTGAAAGAATACACTCTGTGTTTGGCCAGGAAGATAGGTAGGCTCTTCTGACAGTGTTTTTTTTTTTGTGACGTGGGGTCTATTGTTTTAACCTTGGGCAACATATGTTATTGTTTTAAAGAGAACTTTTTAAAAATGATGTACCATTGGTATATGACACCAGAGGAATTGTCTAAGATGTAAAAAGGTCCTTCTAATTACTGTTGGAAATGTGAAAAGCACGAAGGGACATTTTATCAAGCATGGTAGACTTGTGAAAAAGCAAAAAAAAAAATGTATGCAAATAGACACGCTGATGCAGAGTTTGTTCAGATGAAACCAGAACTTTTCTTATTAGGACTTACGGACAGTCAACTAGAAAAGGCTCGTGGACAATTGGTTTTATATATGGTAACTGCAGGAAGGCTATTATATGCACAAAGATGGAAGACTACCAAAATACCCATAATGGAGGAATGGATTGTGAAGATGACTGAGTTTCCAAAATTGGCTAAATTGACTTGTTTGAGTAAAAAGGGAACTACAATTACTTTTACAAAGACGACACCCTTTATGGACTTTTTGCTGGAAATGGACAAATATGAACTGGTGATTTCAGGATTTATTGATTGAAAAGGTTTGTTTATGGGAAGAAAGGAACCATGATATGTAATTTGGGAGAGTGGAGATGTTAATTACTACATTTGTAACTACGGTAAAGAAGATCAGAAGTTGCTTCTTTAGATATCTTTCTTTTTCTTTTTTGTTATCTTTCACTTTTTCTTTTACTCCTTTATATTTTCTTTCTTTTCCTACTTTTTCTTTTATCTTTCAGTCGCTTTTTAAACCTATGTAAAATCTTCTTTTAATAAAACTTGCTTTTAAAAAAGAAAAATGGATGCCTGACTCAGAGATAGCAGGTGGCCTGATCTTCAGTAATGCAGTCTGCTGTTTTCCAGGAGAAGACTACTTTTCTTGAACTGTAACCCCAAATCTGGGTACAATGATCCAAACAATAAATCTATGTAACATTATGAGGAAGAAAATTGTAGAACAGTAAGTCAAGATCAGTGATAGCAAACAACATTGTGTAGTCCGCTAAGAACTTGGGTGATCCAAAAGGTCTTCTGCTGTCATCAAATGCAAAAAATATACTCAGCCCCAGTGGTTATTAAACAGAGAGGGAATTCCTTAATTGGGGTGCCTCTCTCTCCCCCTCTCCCCCCCCCAAGTTCTCCTTCCATCTGTATCAGGGTTAAATAATCTATCCAGAACCATGATGGTCTCCAAACTCCCTTTTTTGCAAAAGCCCCCTGTGATCAAAGCTTCAGAAAAACCATAGCCCAGTTTTTGGGCATTTGGAAGTAGACAATCCATTGACATTGTAATACAACCTATAAGCTTCATCTCTCAGTTGCTCTTAGAAAAAACTGGGGGATCCCAGCCCAGTCCCTCACTGTAACCCTCACTCTCTACAAAAAAAGTAAATATTTGTCCACTAATGATATACATCCTATCTACCCAGTGTGAGAGACTTTCTCTACCAGTAGTCAATTCCAGGTGGGACCTGTAGCAAAATGTTGCATCATGAAGTCTCACTGTCCTGAGTCCAAGCCCATTTCTTCTCTTGGTCTCTGCCTAGGTTTCAATTTCCTCCCTCAAAAATGATATTTGCTGTGAATATGTCCAGTCAGTCTTCATTAGACTGTAGGAGGAGGATCCCTAACATATTTTTCCCCTTGGTATTTTTGCAAACCATACAAGCTCCCCAAAACCTAACTCCTTCTTGTGTGTGTTGAATAAAAGTAAAGCCTCCATTTACAGTATACACTCCTCTAAGCATATTAAAAACTGTAATAATATTGTGAACACTGTTTTCTACTGTTAAAACTGTAAAAACACAACACTAAGAAATAATTTCTTCACTAGGAAAAATGTGATAAAATTGCAGCTTACTGGTGAAAAGTCTGCAGTTAGTCTGATAACTAACTTAACAGCCAAAAGAAAATCAAATCTCTCCTTTCTAGACTAATAAGACAAACTCTCCAAGTCAGGCTGGTGATTACTTGTCCATGTAGCTTTCTTGACATGGCTTGCTTTTGCTTTTTTCTGTCTTTTTTTTTTTTTAATTCGCAGTCTGGCCTGTAGCCCTGGGACTTCCTAGAGGTCTCCCATCCAAGGATTAACTGCATCTGGCCCTACTTATCTTTTTCATATCATCCAAAGTCAACCAAGTGCTGCCATCTGGCTGCTTGGGAGGTGAAACCAGTGATTAATTTGTCATAAAATAGGTGTTTGCAACCTTGGCAAGCCTGTTTCTAACTTTATGCACACCTTTGAGGGTGGATCTTAACAAGTATATTAAGAAAGCAGCTTTCTCTATGCAATCTGGAGAACTCATGTCTCTACAAATACACAGAATACCAACTCCAGCTGGGGCCAGGAAGATCTGAGTTGGCAACATGCATGTCCTCGATGCCATCAAGGCAGTGCTGTCTTCATGGGGAACAGAGCAAACAATAAAACCTGGAGTTTATTTAAAGAAACCCACATTCTCTATTCTACAATATCTCCTATTCAGAATTCTACTTAGTTTGGAATGGAATGAATCTCTGTTGCAAGAACCTTGATTAGCCTTTGGAATTAGATTTGCTGTTCTTTAGTTATCTTCATATCCATTGCTTTTTTTCTTAATGAAATCAGAGTTTCTTTGCCAGTTGGATGTCTTACCAAATGCTACATTTTGGACCTTTTCTCCCTCTGAATCTCCATGGAGCTTCATAGACGGCCAACTCCATCTTTTAAACCAAATGCCAAAATAGTTAGAGGCAAAATGGATGATCTTTATCCCCCAACACCATGTTAACCATCTTTCAGCACGGAGTTTTTTGCACACCAGGAGGCATTTTTCACCACCTTTCCAATATCAGCACTCCAAAAATTGGCTTCATTTTATGTTCCTTTCCCTCTTCATTAGAAATCACTGGGCCACATCCATCATTTAAAGCAAACAAAAGATTGTTCCTTGCATTCATTCATTTGCCTTTACAACCTTGCTCCCATGTTAATCCTGCACATAAAGTTCTGATCTGAGCTGGTGCAAAAGAAAAGTCAATAACCACTTTGACTCTCATTTATCCATATTAGCTAGAAACTTGCTAAAGCTGTAACTATGGCCATTAGTGTACTTAAAGACCACTCAGAAACTACAGCTGGTCTAAAATGCAGCAAGGTGAGTGTGATATTGTGAGTTGCAGTGGCTCCTAGCGGGCTTTTGATTATCACCTGGAAAACCCTTCATGGCAGAGGGCCAGATTATCTGCAGTCTCCAATTATCTCTGCCCATCCCACAACATCTGGCAAGGTGGACCTGCTCCAAGTCTCTTTTATAAACAATGGCACCTGATGGGACCCAAAAGCAGGTCTTCTCTCTTGAAGCTCTGTTGTAGGATGTTCTCCTACGGAACAGCATCTCCAACCTCTCTAACATCTGGATTGCCCCAACTCTGCCAGCCATTCATAACCCATTGAAGATCTGGTTCTTCCCTTGGGTGGTGGACAGGCAAATGGTTGTGTGAATTACAAGTCACCCTGAACACACAGTGTATAGTGTAAGGATCAATTGTTTTCTTGATCACTTTTAAAGGGTTGCTAGCTGCCCAGAAGGAAAGCAGAGAGCAATTTCAGCAGCTCTCGGGGAGCAGAAATGCCCCAAGAACACTCAAAGAACAAAGCCCAGACTTGCTCTTTCTTAAATAGTAGGTTTAAAAGAATTTTGCTGGCTTGAAATTCTGGAAAAGACAACTCCACCACCCCAGCAGATGAGAATCTAGCTGACTTGCTCCAGCCTGGGTTATGCCTAGTTAGTACTTGGATGGGACACCACTAGGAAATCCTAAGATATAGGCTAGACTGGGAAGTTGGAAGATGTCCCAGGAGAAAGTAGTGGTGCTTCTGATACATGTCTCAATGGGTTTCCTATGCACAGTTACAAGAAAGATTTAAAAGGACTTATGGTTTTGAATATGGTAAGGCTGAATTTGAAGCAGAATTATATACTAATGATGAACCTGTTATTGCTGAGATGTATAAACTTTTATTGAAACTAGAGACCAAAGATGAACAAGTTAAGGACTGTATGATAAAATGGGCTAAAAACTTTGGCTATAATATACAGATGGAACAATGGGAAAATATATGGCAGAAAGGACTGAAATTTACATTGTGCTATAACGTTAAAGAGAATTTTTATAAAATGATGTATCGTTGGTACTTGTCCCCAGAAAAATTATCTAAAATCTATAAAGGTACTTCGAATGTATGTTGGAAATGTGAACAACAAGAAAGGACATTCTGTCATCTCTAGTGGACTTGTAGAAAAGCAAAAGAAAAACATTGGAATGAGATATATTTGCATACAGAAGATTTTAAAGATTAATGCTCAATCAAAACCAGAGACTTTCCTTTTGGGATTGATGGATAAACCGTTGGAAAAAACTCATGGAACTTTGTTCTTATATATGATAACAGCAGCAAGGCTTTTATATGCACAGAGGTGGAAAGATAAGGCATTGCCTATAATGGAAGAATGGATGGCGAAGATGATGGAGATGGCAAAATTGATGGCTTTGATTTGTGATAAGAATTGTGTAATTTTAATGCTAACTGGAAATCTTTTTTGGACTTTGTGCATGGATTTGATCATTAGAAATAATGCGGGTTAATAGAAATAAGGGAAGTTATATTTTTAATTTAGAGCAAGAGTTTAATGTATATTGTTACTTATACCTGTTGTAAGGAGAGTCGGAAGTCAATTCTTTTTTTTTTTCTGCACTCTTGATCTTTACTATTCTTTTTTCTAATTTCTTTTTTTCTTATTCTTTTTCTTAATATTAGTTCTTGTTAGTTTTTACTGTTCTTTTTTTTAAAAAAAATTAATAAAGTTATTATAAAGGAGAGAGAGAGAAAGCAATGGTGCTTCCTTACTATTGCTAAGAAAACTTCATGGATGTGTTCAGTGAGGAGTCAAGTTCAACTGAAAGGAAATTTTATCTTTATATTACATAGTAGTCTCAACACATCTGAGAGTGTATCAGCCCTCTGAGGCAGGCCAGGTCAAGAAACAGTCATAGCAGGGACTCCAGAAATTCTATTTTTTTGTACTAAGGTAGAATAACAGAATTCTGAATGCCTCTCCAATGCCTCTTCTTTCTAGGCCAGCTTACACTAAACAATATCAAGATGGGGTTGTTTTGAGTGTGTTTTCTCACACACTCCTGTTTCTCAGGACTGAGAAATCTTTTTTCAAAGTCCTCCCTTAACAGCTCACTTATTCCTACCCCATTCCCAAGGCATCCCCATTCCACATTCCTTCATAGAGTGCAAAATTGGGGAAATAATATGATCGTTGTCAAATTTCACCTTTGCTCACAACTCAGATAGGATTTTACACACTGGCTGGAATCGAAATATTTTGTTTGGAACTAGCATTGGTTTGTTTGTCTCCACAATAAAAATAAAATATAACTAAAGAGGAAGTGATCTGGCAACGTTTAGCCCCAAAGACCAGATATTGGCTATCTCTGTCAGGTTCCAACTAGCCACACTGGTTTACTTGTGAAAAGAGGCTCAACTATTTACATTTCCTTCCCTGTTCATTGTTTAAGACAGATTGATAGGGAAAGGGGGCATTTATAAAACTCTGATCTCTATTTGTAATCTGCCCAGAAAACTTGTGTCTGTCAGGGTATGCAAAATGAAATAAAATAAATAGATTCATATTTCAATGTCAGAAGCTCTTAGAGATACAAAGTGTCAGAGGCGAGACACCAGTAGTCCTTGAAATGTCTTCCTGAGAGTCACCTTAGTCAATATCTAAACACGACCGTGCTTTCAGAGGAAAGACATCAGAAGAGAAAAGGGAGGAGGGAAAGAATATGTCCTCATATTCCATGAAAAATGGTCAGATCCAAGAGTTTTTGACAATCAGAACATTAGTGTTTTAGCACCATCTAATGGAGGATAAATGGAATGCTGCTATCATCAAGATGTACTTCTAATAAAAGTGTCCTATAATAAACTGGACTGTGTGTCACTTGGTTTGGTACTTGATCTGGCACTAGGTAAATAAAATTCAGTGAAAATTTGAATATCTGCAGCAGTGTTTCTCAACCTCAGCAACTTTAAGATATGTGGACTTCAACTCCCAGAGGTCCCCAGCCTTCTGTGTGGAGTTTAAGTCCACACATCTTAAAGCTGCTGAGGTTGAGAAACACTGAACTACAGATAGGCAATTGTGCCTTCTGCAAAACTGGATTAAGCAATATTTGTAGTTTTGGGGCCAGCATTCATGTATAGGTGACATCATCACAGTTAACATCTACTGGAGACTGACTAAGGCCACAAAACACCAGTCAATGCTGGGTGGCAGCAAACACTTCATATGTCTTTTTGCTGCCCTTTAACAGTCATTCAAAGTTTTGCAGCCCAGGTAAAGTAGCCCTCAGCCTGAGGTAGCCTTCTTTAAAATCAAACATTTTTGTGGGCTGGTAGAAAAGATCTGCCAGAAACAAATTTAAACATCATATTTTTCATTTCTTCCCAGTGCCTCTGAAATAGCATCAGAAGAATGCAATATCAAGGATATGTAGGGAAGTAAATCTCCATACCCACACAACACAGCCTCTGAAAATGTTCTTCGGTCAAGCTTTGTGTCCCAAGCTCTACTTCTTCCTGCAGAGTGGATAGTCTTAAAGGTTGTTGTTGTTTAGTCATTAAGTCGTGTCCGACTCTTCGTGACCCCATGAACCATATTGCGCCAGGCCTTCCTGTCCTTCAGTGCCTCCCTGAGTTTGCTCAGTTTCATGCTCATTGCTTCAGTGATGCTATCTAACCATCTCATCCTCTGCCGTCCTCTTCTCCTTTTGCCTTCAATCTTTCCCAGCATCAGGGTCTTCTCCAAAGAGATCTCTCTTCGCATTAGGTGGCCAAAATATCTGAGCTTGAGCTTCATTATCGATCCTTCCAATGAGCAATCAGGGTTGATTTCCTTTAAGATTGACTGGTTTGACCTCCTAGCAGTCCAGGGGACTCTCAAGAGTCTTCTCCAGCACCACAGTTCAAAGGCATCAATTCTTCGGCGCTCGGCCTTTTTATGGTCCAGCTCTCACAGCCATACATTACTACTGGAAAAACCATAGCTTTGACTATGCGGATCTTTGTCGGCAAGGTGACGTCTCTGCTTTTTAATATGCTATCTAGGCTTGTCATAGCTTTCCTCCCAAGGAGCAAGCGTCTTTTAATTTCATGGCTGCAGTCTCCGTCTGCGGTGATCTTGGAGCCCAAATAAATGAAGTCTGTTACTGCTTCCATTTCTACCCCTTCTATTTGCCAGGAATTGATGGGTCCAGATGCCATGATCTTAGTTTTTTTAATGTTGAGTTTCAAGCCAGCTTTTGCACTCTCCTCTTTCACCCTCATCAAGAGGCTCTTTAGTTCTTCTTCACTTTCTGCCATTAGGGTGGTATCATCTGCATATCTGAGGTTGTTGATGATTCTCCCTGCAATCTTAATTCCGGCTTGTGATTCTTCCAGCCTGGCATTTCTCATGATGTACTCTGCATATAGGTTAAATAAGCAGGGTGACAGTATACAGCCTTGTCGTACACCTTTCCCTATTTTGAACCAATCGGTTGTTCCATGACCGGTTCTGACTGTTGCTTCTTGGCCCGCATACAGATTTCTCAGGAGACAGGTAAGGTGGTCTGGTATTCCCATCTCTTTAAGAATTTGCCACAGTTTGTTGTGATCCACACAATCAAAGGCTTTTGCATAGTCAATGAAGCAGAAGTAGATATTTTTCTGGAACTCTCGTGCTTTCTCCATGATCCAGCGAATGTTGGCGATTTGATCTCTAGTTCCTCTGCCTCTTCGAAACCCAGCTTGTACATCCGGTAGTTCTTGGTTCATATATTGCTGAAGCCTAGCTTGTAGGATTTTGAGCATAACCTTGCTAGCATGTGAAATGAGTGCAATTGTGCGATAGTTTGAGCATTCTTTGGCATTGCCCTTCTTTGGAATTGGAACGTAAACTGACCTTTTCCAATCCCGTGGCCACTGTTGCGTTTTCCAAACTTGCTGGCATATTGAGTGCAGCACTTTAACACCATCATCTTTTAGTATTTTAAATAACTCAGCTGGAATCCTGTCATCTCCACTAGCTTTGTTGTTAGCAATGCTTCCTAAGGCCCACTTGACTTCACTCTCTAGGATGTCTGGCTCAAGGTCAGTGATCACACCAGCATGGACATCAGGGACATTAAGATCTTTCTTGTATAGTTCTTCTGTGTATTCTTGCCACCTCTTCTTAATCTCTTCTGCTTCTGTTAGGTCCCTGCCTTTTTTGTCCTTTATCATCCCCATCTTTGCACTAAACGTTCCTTTTATATCTCCAATTTTCTTGAAGAGATCTCTAGTCTTCCCCATTCTATTGTTTTCCTCAATTTCTTTGCATTGTTCATTTAAGAAGGCCTTCTTATCTCTCCTGGCTATTCTCTGGAAATCTGCATTCAGTTGCTTATATCTTTCCCTTTCACCCTTGCTTTTCGCATTCCTTCTTTCCACAGCTATTTGTAAAGCCTCCTCAGACAGCCATTTTGCTTTCTTGCATTTCTTTTTCTTTGGGATGGTTTTAGTTGCTGCCTCCTGTACAATGTTACGGACCTCCGTCCATAGTTCTTCAGGCACTCTGTCTACCAAATCTAATCCTCTAAATCTATTCATCACCTTCACTGTGTACTCACAAGGAATATGATCTAAGTCATACCTGAGTGGTCTAGTGGTTTTCCCTACATTCTTCAATTTAAGCCTAAATTTTGCAGTAAGAAGCTCATGATCTGAGCCACAGTCAGCTCCTGGTCTTGTTTTTGCTGTCTGTATAGAGCTTCTCCATCTTTGGCTGCAAAGTATATAATCAATCTGGTTTCGGTATTGACCATCTGGTGATGTCCATGTGTAGAGTCGTCTCTTGTGTTGTTGGAAAAGAGTGTTTGCTATGACTAGCTTGTTCTCTTGACAGAACTCTATTAGCCTTTGCCCTGCTTCATTTTGTACTCCAAGGCCAAATTTGCCTGTTATTCCGATTACTCCTTGACTTCCTACTTTAGCATTCCAATCCCCTATGATGAAAAGGACATCTTTTTTTGGTGCTAGTTCTAGAAGGTGTTGTAGGTCTTCATAGAAGCGGTCAACTTCAGCTTCTTCAGCATCAGTGGTTGGGGCATAGACTTGGATGACTGTGATATTGAATGGTTTGCCTTGGATACGCACTAAGATCATTCTGTCGTTTTTGAGGTTGTACCCCATTACTGCCTTTCCCACTCTCTTATTCACTATGAGTGCAACTCCATTTCTTCTAAGGGTTTCTTGCCCACAGTAGTAGATATAATGGTCACCCGAATTAAATTCACCCATTCCCGTCCATTTCAGTTCGCTGATTCCCAAGATGTCGACGTTCAATCTTGTCACCTCATGTTTGACCACATCCAGCTTGCCTTGGTTCATAGATCTTACATTCCAGGTACCTATACAATATTGTTCTTTACAGCATCGGACCTTCTTTTCGCTTTCCAGATACATCCACAGCTGAACGTCCTTTCGGCTTTGGCCCAGCCGCTTCACTCTTTCTGGAGCTACTTGGAATTGCCCTCCGCTCTTCCCCAGTAGCATATTGGACACCTTCCGACCTGAGGGGCTCATCTTCCGGCGTCATATCTTTTAGCCTTTTGACATTGTCCATGGGGTTTTCTTGGCAAGGATCCTGGAGTGGGTTGCCATTTCCTTCTCCAGTGGACCACATTTTGTCAGAACTCTCTGTCATGACCTGTCCGTCTTGGGTGGCCCTGCACGGTATAGCTCATGGCTTCACTGAGTTACGCAAGCCCCTTCGCCACGACAAGGCAGTGATCCATGAAGGGGAGTCTTAAAGGAGTAGTCGTCTAATCTGGAATCTAGCTTTCCATCATCTGAATCAAATCCTGCCTTGGAGGTTGACTAATCGGGCAAGAAACCCCAGGATTGTGTGGTCTTTGGTAAGAGAATATATTATTTGAGAAGCTCCTGGCTCTAGACCCAGCATCAGAGGTCAACATCTCAAGAACCTGCTCTAGATAATTAATTGGCAGATGGAAGTCAGGCAAGAATTTCGGAAGGAAGGAAGGAAGGAAGGAAGGAAGGAAGGAAGGAAGGAAGGAAGGAAGGAAGGGCCAAGATTTCCAGCCATCTTATCAATCTTAGAAAAGAAAAATCTAACTACTAAATCAAAATTTGGCCTGCAAAGCAAGTGGTGAAATCAAACTATACCCTAACCCTAACCCTCTCTGATCTCTTTTTGTTATTTCTTATTTCCCTAAGATTAATCTACCGGTCATTCATCCCCAACTTTCAATTTCCAGGTGAACTGTTTGTTAAAGAGCTCTGGTAGAGCCATTTGAGGAACATGCATGAGGTACCCAGCTGCCAGACAGGCAAAAACCATAGAGGTAGGTCCATTCAAAACAATTAAAATAAGACCAGGCAACAGCAGGCAAGTATTTGAGAAAATGCCAGGAATCTTGGCAGAACTACTTTTGACTCTCCCTCCATGTAATGCATTTCCCACCATCTTATCTCATGTCACAAGGTTATCCCAAACAGCAGGATATAAATAATTGCAATAAATGTTGTGGTTTTCACCATATCAATATACAGAGGTCTACCAGGCCAAGATACATTGTCCATCTGCCAGCCCTAATAAATGTCTGCCCTGAGTGCAGTTCACTGAAGCAGAATTTATTGAGAACCCAAAGGTGTTAGGCTGTGCTGGTGTCTGCATCAAGAACGATCATTCGGACCTTGGTTTGAGTTCTCTGAGTTAGCAGTCTAACTGCAGGAAAAAAGGCTTTTGTCTGCGGTCTGTCTGACACACTTGTTCACACTCACTCCATGTGCCCACAAGAAAGAACGGTGGGATTTCATTTCTTAAAAGATGCACCCAGTGTTATGAATAGGATAATTACCGCCATCTGGCTCAGCAAATACAATCTGCCAAGAGAGATGAGCTACCATTAGGAAAAATGAGGACAGTTCATAATCAGCAGTTGGGTTTGCCCTCCCCATGAGGTAAGAATCAGTTAATTGCCCTTTCTTTGGAATTTATGAGCAGAAACACCTTGGGGGGGGGGGGAAATAGTTTCTTTTCTTTTCCCCCCTGCATAACTGGAGTAACTGCTTCTGAAGCAAAGAGGTGAGTTTTAGGGAGGAACCTGAATATAGCCACAGAATATATGAAATCGAGTTCCTGGGTGAGTCAGTGCTCATAAGGGGAGGAAACAAAGATGGGGAAGGGAGAACTGGAGAGAACAGCAAGATGGAGAGAGTCAGCAAGATGGGACTGAGATACGAAGCGAGGGACGGGGACGGGTCCGTGCCCAGGCAAGTTATACAGAGGGAAGGGGAGCCACGACCTGCTGGTGGAAGTGAACTGGTCTCTCCCTAATTGTTTCTACCCACCCTACCCGATCTGGCAGAAGAGGCATGCTCTGGGTACCATCAGCTAGAGAGCATCAGCTGGTGGGGCCCAGAAGGAGAGCCTTTTCTGCCATGGCACCCTCTTTTTGGAACATCATCCCCCCTGGGGTTAGGTTGGCCCTGTTCCTGTTGGCCTTTCATAAGGCCTTGGAAATTTGGCCTGGGGCCCTGGGTGTATGACACAGCCCGTCTGCTGGCTGTGTGGCTGACTGATTAGATGATGACCTGCTGCTGTGTGTTTTATTTTTATTTTCTATTTTTATATTGTGTGTTTATGTATTTTATTGTAAGCCTCCTAGGGCAGTGTTTCTCAACCTTGGCAACTTGAAGATGTGTGGACTTCAACTCCCAGGATTCCCCAGCCAGCATGGAAAAATGGCTGGCTGGGGAATCCTGGGATTTGAAGTCCACACATCTTCAAGTTGCCAAGGTTGAGAAACACTGTCCTAGAGTCACGTAATAGTGAGGTGGGCAGCTATATAAATTGAATGAATAAATAAATGATAAATGACGAAGCAAAACAAAATTGGAAAATCCAACCAAATGCATTCCATGGCAGAATAATTTCTGGTGGCCATATCCAGCTGTTTCCATAACCAAAACAAGTGTGAACTAAGGATGGGTCTGTTTTATTTTCTCTTTTGGGGACTCTGTCAAAGCTGGTGTTTGAAACTGAGAGTTACCATGTCAAGTTTGCACAAAATGGGGACACATTTCGACACGCTGTTCTCCGAAGGCCTTTTTCTCTGTGATTTTACCTACTTTTTTGCAAAATATTTTTCACACAGTAAGATATTTTTGTTCAACGCATTCATTAATTTTTCATACATTGATATAATTGATATTTACAGCCCACCTCAATTTGGGTGGGATATAACCAAGACTAGGAAGAATACATTTAAAAACAGATACAAATGGTAGCCATCAACACTTTAAAACAAACACAAAACCAAAACGTTTACTTAATTTTATTTTATTTTATTTATTTTATGCCATTCCAAACGACTCTAGGATGGCTTATACTTAAAAAGCAGAAACAATAAAAATTAAGAGGCAAATCCTATGAATCGAGAAGGCAGACTTCCCTGTCCCAAACAGGAGTACGATCATCATGTTGCCCGAAGGCCTGAAAGAACAGCCAAGTTTTCAACGACTTTCTGAATGTCATCAAGATGGAGCTGCCACGGTCCATAAATGTACACATACTACATTTGTCCTCAACATTATCCAAATGTACCACACATAAAATAGTACATCAAAGGCACCATGCTGAGTATGTAACCTAAGAGCCAAAATCAGCTGGAATAAGGGTACACTGGCCTGTCTGCCAGCTACTTGAAGAAAGTCCACCTGTACCTTTGGCAGAGAGTTCCATAAAATGTGGATCACCACATGAAGGGGCTGTCACCCAGCCTACGTCCAATGAACCTCTTGAGTAGGGGGGCACCCACAGCATCCCATCTCTAGATGACAGGATCAGACAAGCAGATTTGATTTTGGCAAGGCATTGCTTGCTATATCCTTGTGCTATTTTCATGAATATATGCACAGATCCTCCTTCTTCTCCTTCTCCTTCTCCTTCTCCTTCTCCTTCTCCTTCTCCTTCTCCTTCTCCTTCGCCTTCGCCTTCGCCTTCGCCTTCGCCTTCGCCTTCGCCTTCGCCTTTGCCTTTGCCTTCTCATTTCAATATTCAAGGAACTTCACATTTGGACTTTTAACTAATGTTTCAGTCTTTGTATCCCAAAATTGCAAATTTAGCTAAGTTTGTACAAACTGTCCCCATCTGGCCTGGAACACAAGGAAATTCCATACTCTAGTTCTGTCTAAGGAACCATCTCCCTTTACGTCTACAAATCAGAGGCCGCATCCACTCAGCCTGTGAAGTTTAATTAATCCATCACTTCAAGTCAGCACAGAGAGCACCACAACCCTACTAGGAAGCTCAGCAGCACCATCTACAGGCAGGTTGGGGGATGACAGCATAATGAAAGCAGCATGAGCACCCTCGTGACACCAGCCCTCCCCTTCTGTCTTTGCTTCACGGCACAGCACACACGTCCAAAAGAGGGAGAGCTCGCATTGTGGCAGAATGACGTTGCTTTTGTTATTTTGATGAGAGCACCAGAGCCTGCTTTGACACCCACGTTGCTCAGGCTAAGAAATATTGACTGGTCCAATGTTCAAACATACAGTACATTTTTTCCACTTTCCTAACTTTTGAGAAATATTCATTCATTCATTCATCCCTCCCAGTGTCACTGGGAGTTAGGTGGCATATAAATTTAATAAATTATTATTATTATATTATTATTATATTATTATTATATTATTATTATTCATTCATTTATTCGTTCATTCAATTTGGCACCGCCAACCTCCAGAATGACTTTGGGCATCTCACAATATAGCGAACAGAATAAAAATACAAGATAAATAAAAGCAAGATAAATAAAGAACAAACTAAAAAGGGAAATAAGAAGATGATTACTATGGCCAACAACCCTAAGAACATGTACAATCAGCATCCACCAAGGGGCTTCTTCTTTAGAAGAAGAAGAAGAAGAAGAAGAAGAGCCAGGCCTAAAAGGCCGTCTGGAATGCCATCAGGGTGGGAGCCACCCAGTTCTCAGGGGAAACCTCATTCCCGAGGGCAGGTGCTGTGACAGAGAATAACACTTAGATCTCAATAAGAATGTTCAAAATTATACATACAGCAGCATAAAAATCTCTCTAAAACTTTAGAAGCCCAGGTCAAAAGCCTCCAATGGCAGTTTGACCAAGAACATCTCCACCATAGGACCTAGGGCAGAAGATCTGGTGGCCCAAAGTCCACCCAGCCCCAGTGGAGTAAAACATTGAAAAGCACAGCCATGCTAAACCCTATATTGATAGAAGCAGTGGAAGAACTGTAATGCTTTATTGACTTTGTTCATTAAAATTTCTGGGAAAAGTCTCCTCATCCTTGATCCCTCCTTGATGCCTTAAGAATGAAGAAGTGATGGGACTATGGACTGACCAGCAAATATGGTTAGAACTGCTGCTTGTTGTAAGGCACAGTTCAAGATTGGGTAGTTGTCAGCTTAGGGCCATGGTGAGTTTCAGTTCTAACTTCATTGAGATATAGGCACCCTACAGCATATTGAATTTTATTACTCCAGTGTGGGTACTGATTTTATCTAGACTAGGGAAATGAATGCTTCTTTGCACCATGTCACTCCAACGCAGTGTTTCTCAATCTTGGCAACTTTAAGAGGTGTGGACTGGGGAATTCCCCATGCTGACTGGGGAATTCTGGGGGTTGAAGTCCACACCTCTTAAAGTTGCCAAGATTAAGAAACACTGCTCCAATGTAAGAAAAGGGTAATATTGATTGAGACTCTGCTAAAGGCAAACACTAAGCAAGATTGGATCTGATTGGATCACCGGGAAACACATGCTAATAGAACTGGTAAATTGCTTCCATAATCTTGCCAACGTCCATGTAGTCAGCAAGTCAAATTCATCTCAAAAGAATATTTCTTTATTACTCCAGTATGAGGAGATGTTTGATTTTCTTCTGACTCAAATACTACTTGGTGAAAGATAACCACAGGTTTCTTCCTCAGAAGTTGGGACTCCTATCACATCTTCCCAATGATGAAATGACTATCTTACCTTTGGGTTTCACTGTTAGTGAGCAGTAAAAATTATTGTCAACAAAATCATTACAATTTTCATGGATCTAACTTTGACTTCCTGTAATTCTAGCTTACAGCCCTAGGATTTCTTGGGATGCTAACCAGGTCCAACTCATGAAAATAAACTGAGATGATGTAGTATTCAAAGGAATCCACGTGATGGTGCTAAAGGACTTTCTCTATTAAAGGTTTTCCTGACCTGAAGTTCCTGAAACACAGATCAACATTTTATATGAGGAGTTCTCTCCGTAGTTTTCAAGCTACAATGAGTGTCTGTAGCCACTATGAATTTACAATTCAGGCTGTAGATACCCACCCTACTAACTCTCCATGTGCTAGGAGAAACCTTGTTATGACTGGCAGTGAGAGTAGTAGGTGAGCATGTTAATAATTCCTCTGATTAGCTTCAGTTCATCTTGAAACTTCTAATGATGTTTTTCCATATTCCTCCAACAAGTTGCCCGTGGCCAATTCAAAAGTCAGCCCCAGTTCAAGATTTGCTGCACCCAATATTGGACTGATTCAGAAATAGGGGAGTTGAATTTTCTAAGACCAAGGAGCACTGCAGAGTTTGAAAAGAATGACCTGCGCAATCTTTTGTTCAGTTTTCAACCCTGATATGTCAGGAGCTATTTCAGGCTTTGGGGGCCAATGTGTGACCCATTCAATTATGCCAGTGTCAAAAAAATAATTTAAAAAAACTACAGAGCAAATTTCATGAAACCACCAACGTCCGCAAGATTTAAGCATTTCTGAAATTTGTGTTGGAGCATTGAGACCTCTTGAGATTTGTTGATATTGTTGGGAGATACGCCTTTTATTTTGTTGTTTCATTTTAGGGCCCCATCCAGACCACAGTGCCAGGTCATTTGCAGAAGAAAACTGCCACCCTAATCCTTAGTAGGAAGGGGAAGTTTATCATAGCCTCAGGTTATTTTTTCTGAATTCACCCCTTTTTGATTGGTTGATTGATTGATTGATTAAATTTATATAGCCGCCCATCTCACATATGTGGCTCATTGTGGGGAGGCTGGGAAAGGAATGGAAGGGAGAGAATTCAGTCATTTGGCAAATAAGTCATTTGGCAACTTATCTTATAAAAGGCAACTTAGCCCAGGTGACAAGAAATCTGAGAAGAAGCATTTAAAGGCATTCAGAGAGACTCTACTTCAATGAACTCACAATACATAAGGCTGGGAAATTCCTCTTACAGTTTCTAACATTCATCTAGTTCAGGGTTTTTCAGAATTCCCCAGCCGACATGCTGGCTGGGGAATCCTGCGCGTTGAAGTCCACACATCTTAAAGTGGCCAAGTTTGAAAAACACTGATCTAGTTCAACTCCCTTCCGATTGCAAAGAAAGATAGACCTACTCAATTCCTCCAATCTTCTCCAGCAAAATGCCCCCTGTTTTCCACCAGGAAATTCTTAATACCTGGACATAGGGGCAAGTTTATATCTTGGGATCACAGCTCTTATTTAGCCAGTTTGGACCCCTTTGTGCACACCAGTTATAATACAGAATTGAAAAGTTGCTCTGCCTTCCTTTGGAAGATGCAGACCTAACTCAAATGGAGGCAGGATGAACTCTGGGAAAGTCTGTGCTTGATGTTGATTTTGGACGGAAAGTTGCTCATTTATTTATTTATCCGATCTATATAGCCGCCCATCTCAGTCACGTGACTCTGGGCAGTGTACAAGTGACAAACCATGAAAAACAAATATAACAACCATTAAGGACAATTAAACAAACCTAAAAACCAAGATTGTGGGAGATTAACAACCTCCTAAGTACAATGCAGCCATCTTGAAGGCTCCCCATGAGATCCTCAAGGTTGTTGGAAAAACCATGTTTTAAGGGCTTTCTGGAAGACTAATAGAGATGGGATAACCTCACCTCAGGGGGAATAATGTTCCAAAGGGTGGGAGCCACAGAAGAAAAGGCCCGTCTCCTGGGTCCCATATTTAGCGGATAGGACCCATAACATACCCCTCCTGCTGAACTGGATGGCATAATCAGGAAGAGGCCCATTGCTGAGGAAAAATAATCAAGCAGGAATTGCCTTCCTTCTCTCTTAGCTACTGCAGCAGAATTGAAAGCCACATGGTGCCATCTCTGATTCTGAGAAGATGAAGCTGGAATTAACATTGTTCACACATGTCTCATATTTGCAGAGCGCACCCTGTGGAGTCCGTGTCCGGGATAAGGGCAACCCACACCTAATCAAAGGCTGAAACAATAAATGGGACATATGTTGGAAGTGTAAAATCGTGGAGGTGATACTTCCCAAATGTGGTGCTAATGGGTTCCCCTACCATTTGAGTTGAACAGCCATAATTTTGTTAAGATGGTTCTGGGAAGTTTAGAGAAGTGAACACAGATTTGAATCATATAGGGGAAAAAAATGGGATGTATGACTCTATGAAGAACTATGGATTTATTGACCATGGGGCTATGGTAAAAAAAAAAAAAATTACTGTTCAGGTCCACCTAGGATTTATGATTTAGGGTTGATGATACATGTTCACTCCCTACTTATGAGTGGGCTTGTACTACTATGTAATGGAAAGACTGACCAGTGATACTCTACACCAGTGTTCCTCAAACTTGGCGACTTTAAGATGTGTGGACTTCAGCTCCCAGAATTTCCTCCTTTATTGTAATTTCCAATAAAGTTATTATATATAAAAAAAAATCTTGAGGAAAGGAAGGCTTAGCACTCAACATCAATTGGTGGATTCTTCCCATGGGCTGCAGGAACGCTGGAGTGGCAGGAAGGACAGGATAGAGGCTGGCCACGGGGACAGTGATTTTCCTGCTAGCGTCCTATCCTTTCCACAGGACAGGCGGATCACACTAAACTGAGATTTGGGGAAAAGTCCTGTAGCATCTTTGAAACGGCAATAAAACCAGCGTTTTCTTCAAAATGCTCATCCTCTGCAGAAGTTGTGGGTGGCTCATTTGCCTAAGTATGTGCCACCATGTGCCCAGACCCTGGGCTTCAGCCACCCACGTGGATCTTTCAGAGAACAAGGTAACCTGGGACCTCCCCTTATTACTGCCTTCCAAAAATCCAAGCAGCAATTTTTGGAACGCACTCGTGGAGTTTTCTCAACAACAGTGGAGGATTAGTTTGTCCTTGTCTTCTTCCATGATGATGATTTATAGATGCCCCAGTCCAAAAGACTCTGGGCAGCTCTTTGCTTGATTTCCCATTTTAACCAACTTGCTTGGCATTCTGGAAGTCTCCCATCCAAGTATTAGCCAGGACTGATCCTGCTTAGCTTCCAGACAACAAACAAGATAGGTCAGATAGGAACTTCAATTTCTTGCAGCGGTTTCTTGTGGGGCGGGGAGGGGAATATGTATACCAGAATAATATATTCATGAAAATGATGGACAAAACTCTGCTAGATTAGAATAATAGTTTGCACAAGCTGTGTATCTCAGGCAAAATTATAAAGCAAGTATCGCTGGAAACTGTGCCATGTACTGTGCACTAAATTCTACCTAGATTTTAGAGTAAAATTATTTATTTTTAAAGTCTAATTCAAAGTAGTGTGTGTGATATAGCCCTAAGCAGAGAGAAACTAAAGTTGACAGATGTAACTATCTTTACACATCGTTTCAGAAAGAAGAGTCAGTCTGGACATCCAGAGAACTACTATGCAGAGCAACCCCACCTCTGTGCTTGGAGCACCCCAACATCAGAATGCCCAACATACCCAATGATGGGTTTATAATAGTCCAGGAAGAAGCTGGGTCTCACTTTCCAATTATTTTGCTTCTAACAATATTTCTTCTTATTGCAAGCACTGGGAGTGACTGTTTGCATCAACTCGGATCTCATTTAAAAATTAAGTACATTAAGTGCGGCCCCCAGATGACAAAAGTTGTATTGTACACCCCTGGTTTGAATCATATTACTTGTTAGAGGAGATGGGTAAGTGACTGTCTGAATGACCATCAGGGTTCCTGAACTGTTTTCATTCCCACCCACTGCAATTAAAACACATAACATTTAAAAGAAGTGGTGTCTAGTTTGTTTCCCATACCCCAACCTTCTCAGGCCTTTTTCCTTATGTTATGTCTGTGGGGTTGAACTGTAAAAATGTTTAATATAGATAAAGTCTCATCACCTCCAACCAGCATAGCCAGTGGTGACGAATGGTGGGAGGCATAGTTCAATATCATTGAGTGAGCAAATTCCTATCAGATATAAGAAATCTGGTCCCCTCCAGAAGTTTGAACTTCAGTAACCATTAGTACCTATAAGCAAAGGCAATGGGAAGAATTATAGGTGTGATGATACATAACATCTGCAGAATAGATTGGGGTAAAGAGATGGATAAACTGGAGAGCTCCCCAGAACCCATTGGAGGATTTCTACCATAAATGGAAACAATTTCCTGGACAACAGCCACATGATCTAATCTAGCAGTGTTCTTCTCAGGAACATAAAGCTTGATACATCAGCCATGTTGTCGTGGTGGCCAAATATGATTCTCATATATCAAGAAGGTACTATAGATCACTACACATGTGATGCTAGAGTTGAAGTGGGAAGCCACCAGCTTCTGACTGTTGTGGAGTCATCTCAGTAGCCATCAAAACTATTTGATACTTCTTCCTGGATAAATTATTCCTTCCCTCTCCAATTTAACACTGCAACATTGCACAACCCATGAAAAGAGTAAACTTCAGGGACAAAGGTTTGGATAGATCAACCATGCTTTTAGGTGATGGATCCCATTTTGATGTGAACATTCATTTCTACGCAACTATGATTGTGCCTCCCTACCCATCAATTCATTCATCTACTTAGACTTAAGTGAATTGCTTAAAAAAAAAATCAGTAGCCAGGAGACTATTGTCCAAAATGCACTTTCATTCTTGATCACAAGAGACCTGGAAAATGTTTTGTTGTTGGTGTTTTTTGCAACTCATCCCCCAGTCCACTATAACATCTGAACTGCCCCTTTTCACAAACAGGTCACACACATCCAAAGTGTAAGTTCTTGCATGTGGAAGAAGAAAAAATCAGAAGTTCCCCTCTATTCGAGCACAATACTTGCTATATTCTCAGATGCAAATCCTCTACCCTTAGCAGATTGGATTCACCTAAGACTCTAAACTGCATTTTGTCTTTTGTTTAGGGCAATGGGTGAACACCAAATATACCTGTTCATTCAGAATAATCCACCAGCCTCAAACCAGCATTGCTTAATGATTAATAAACTACAGCTTACTATGATGTGATAGCTTCTTGGTTTAATTCTGGTTAGTTTGCTGCTGCAAATCATGGTTTGCAAAATGGAAGCAGCTTTACCCTCTTCCTTCAGTTTTCTTTTCTTCCACCATAACCAGGATAATGGCTCCAGATTCCCAATCAATCTTACCTGTATTTCAAATCACATTTTCAATCACTGGTTTACCAGGAAGCAAAAGGGCCTCTGCTAGAACTACTCCAAAGCCCCAAATTCAGTTCCCATTGTGGACCACCAGGCACATCTGGAGGAGGCCATAAAAGGAAGATCAGAGCAGAAATAATTCTGCGGTTCATAGCCATCCCTACATTTTCAACTACTGTAGTTAATCCCATGCGCTCACTTTGCGCTGTGAGAAATTCTTCATTTTATCTCACTTTGATTTCATCAAAAATAATTAGTAGTAACCATAGTAGCATTCCACTCTTGTTATTGTGGCTGTTATAAAACTACCTTTCCACATTAACTGTGGTTCTTCTCAGCCACAGCTTTTGCATTCCCCCCCTGCAAAAAAACCCTGAAGATGCAGGGAAGCAAACAACCCACAGCCAATCACTTAACCAGAATTAAGAACGTATTTATTTCAAGGATGTTTCTACACCTGGAAGTTCTCCAGCTCACTTTACAACCCAAATTGGGGGGGGGGTGTTGATCTGCATCAAGGCACTCTCTGCATTCACCCCTCCAACTGTTTGTCATTGATCATTAAATCACAGTGCAGCTTGACAGACTTTAATCGGCATAACTTAATTCTCCAATTCTATTTTGTACACAAGATGACTCCGGTGCCGTTGTTCTTAACAGCCTTGACAAGTTCACGAGCTATTGCAAACGGGATCAACAGCGCCGCTTCGGTTTGCAGGGGTCCTCTTGGATAGTCCCAAAATAATTCTTTGCAGTATCTTTTGATACGTTGTTAACCATGCAAACCTAAAACAGACTCACTGCGGACCAAGTCTCTGTGACTTTTGGCCTCACAGGCTGTTCTAAGCCAAAAAGGCAATTGCTTGATTCTGGCTTTATGTGCTGTGAGAATCCATGGTTCAGTCATCCACAATTTATGGCTTTGTATGTTGCAGAACCCAGCCACCTTTGATTCACAAACCATGGTTAGCAAAGCCAGGCTTAGCACAATGAGCATTTGGGGTTGATGGATATGAGTCCTAATGTTTATCAGCTAAACAGCACGTGACATTAAACATTCTGCTCTAGGGCAACCTGTCAGAGGCTGAAGTTTCAGGATTTAGTAACAACATTATGCACTGTCATTTTCTTGAATTAGAAACAGGGGTTGGCACCCTCTAATGAAAATACAGGCCCAAAATCACAAAATACAGGAACAGACACCGGCATTGCAAGTACAGAGTAACTCAGGAGCAGCACGGGGGGCAGGGAGGAGCAGTTCTTTAAAAACTGAAAGAGAACCTCCTCCTGAAAACAAAGCTATCAGTTGCAACAGCTAAAGTTAAAACGGAATGCTAAAAACACTGCAACCATGCCATTTATTGCATTCCATCAAAATACTACCCCAAGGAATTAAATACCTCTCCATTTTGTATAGCAGAATACTTAACAACAGAGTTCTGAGCATCCGTCAGCACTAGGAAGGGAGAGAAATTAATTCCCTGTAAATATTTCTTCAGAGAACGGGGTCAAGATTGAACTCCTCCGCTGTGATCCAGAAGGAAAGATGTAACCGTGTGCACTGGGCGACTGTAACATGGGACAAAAATGGTATTCTCAGAATAATTTTTGTCAGCAGCGGACGTTAAGTTCGTGCTCTGAATAGCATTACGTTAAATATGAATCTCCAACTTTTCCAAGGGGTTTTGTATCTTGGTTCTGCTGGCCATCAGAAGGAGGTAGAGCAGAAAAGGCTGGGGGTCAAAAATGGATTAACCCCCAGCCCTTTCTCAGAATTTTGAGACCCATTCCACAAACGTGGTATGTTCCTAGTCCCTCAGATTTATACCTTCCCAAAATGTAAGTTGCATTTATGCTTATTCTTGGAGGGAACCGATAGTCCTGTTCTTTGCTCCATCAATGTGATATGGATATCTGTATATTTATTTTCCTATCTACATCTGGCCTGTCCTATCATCTTCCCTACATGGTGGGCAAATCATTATCCTGATGGTGAAAACCACACTGGGGAAATCCAGCCGCAGCTTCTTCCATGACAGCTCCAACGGACACACCAGGTGTTTCAAAAACCGTTACATCTTTGAGTGGAATCCACACAGCGGATTTTCATGGCAGATACTACAATTGCAGTGAATATGGTGCATTAGTAATCTGAGCAGCAAGGAAACGGTGGGAGAAACAGGCAGATCCTAATCAATCCCAATTTTGCAAATCGCTACTGAGCCACGCTTTTTGCAGAATGAGGATCCCGCACTTTACCGATGCAGGCTGCATTCGGATCTCGTACGCAAAACTCCCGGTTTGTGCATCTCAGAGTCCTATCCAGGAGTCTGAGTGCGCAGCACCTTTTCTACCACTGTAACCTTATATAGCATAGATCAGAATTCTATCACACCATTCCAGGTACAATTTAGATTGTTTACAAGAACACCCATGAGAACCCATTTTTGTAAGCCGGTCGTCCAGAAACTTTTCTAACTCACCGTAAGTGAATAGGCGAATCTCTGAATCTCTGCTATCTACATCATGAAGGAACTTCAAATAAACGTATTATTTCCCTATGATCCTCACAGAGTAGGGTACACAGAGTGGGTGGGGACAAAAACACGGCCGCTTTTTTGCATTTTGGGACATTTGGAGGATTTATACTGCTTGCAGGTACTTCAGACACACATTCGATTCTTTAAAAGGCCTCAGCCTCCCTCCCACTTATGCGCACCACATGTGTACCACATGGCCTAGAGTTGACCTTGAACTGACAGATGTTGCACACCCTTATATTAGAAAAATCCACGTGTGCATTCTTAAGCACAAGTCACCTGGTCTTGATTTATAATGTCCAACGAAGGAGCAAGTCATGCCTGTCCAAGCTACAATCCAGCTTGCTCTGCATGCATGCGCTAAAACTATGAATGATGGTCATACGAAATGCTCTACTTGGGCACAGCCCCTTTTTCCATACATCCTTATCCATGCAATTCTGCGCTGTACATGAATGAAGCATTAGCAAGCAGGACAGAACCAGTTTCATCTTTATTGGGAATCGTCAGATGTGCATAGCCCAATCTGATTCTACGGGGTTCAAACCCTCAACTGCAATTCCATATACAGAATTCTACCTCTCTCTTCCTCCAACACCACTGAACACCAGAACCTGGACAACTTCTAAAACTAACGTGCTGAACATAGCAATCTAAAGAACAACAGCCCATGATTGCAAGTCTCCATAGAGGGCTTGAACCCCATAAAACGATGTGGGGCTACGTACATCTGAAGAGTCCCAAATAGGATGAAACCAGTCGTGCGCTGCTTCCTGGTGCTCAGTATAACTGAATATAACCAAACAAGATATGCACTGTGAAAAAAGTAAGTTCCATGTAAATAAAGTCATGAAAAACCTCGTCCATGGGGGCATGTTATGAAGTAGCACCTATATAACTCTGACAGCTTAAGGGAAGGTGGACTGTGTATAGCGGTGTTTCTCAACCTTGGCACTTTCAGATGCGTGGATTTCAACTCCCAGAATTCCCCAGCCAGCAAGGCTGGCTGGGGAATTCTGGGAGTTGAAGTCCACACATCTGAAAGTGCCAAGGTTGAGAAACACCGCTATATAGCATTATTAAATAAAGCAGTTGAGATTTTCTGTTTCATTCCTCCCTTCTCCCAGAGCTGCAGCTTAGAAAGCAGGAATAAAGTCTGCAGAATGGCATTGGAGATATTCTTGTCTGAGTGTACTAATGCAAAAACATTAAAAACTAGATTTGCTCGATATCAAGCCAAGCCACTTGTCTATCAGCGTTGTCCATATCGGTCAAAACCGACTCGCCCAAGTATTTTTTTTTTCTTCCCAGTCCTACTTAGTGGAAATGGAATCTCCAATCTTCTGGGTGGAAACTCTGCATTAGGGGCCCCCTCCCCATCTCCACCTTTTGCAGGTGCACACCATCATGTTGTTCTCCCATTCATGAGCCCACGGTTGCGCCCTTAATATTCCCGCTTCAAGGCACAACCGGCACAGAGCTTTTCACTTATGCACACTCCGCTTCAGGTTCACCGGTGCAAGCGGAGAAACAGGATCTAGAAATGATTTCGTTTGGGAACTGATCCGGACCGATAAATCCCATTTTCCTTTCCAACGTGATTTCCCCTGAAATAACAAGAGTTATTCTGCCTGGAAAAAAGCTGGCCCAGAAGAGCATGGAAAAGCTACATTCCAAAGTGATCTCAATTTAACACTTTGCCCTGGCTGACTGTGTCGTGGCCTCCCCCAAATCTTGGCAAGGATGGGTTCTTCTGCAATGAGACAATGACTCTCAGGCAAGTCACTCCCCAGCCGCCGCCCCCAACCTCCCTTAGATGTTAAAACCTTTCAGGGTGCCCCGAAGTTCGACACAGGGCCTCCAACTGCGAAGGAAGGTCCCCAAGTCTGCATTAGGCTGGAGGAGGAGGAAGATGGGCGATGTAGTCCAGCCCATCCAGAGGACATCAGGCAGGGCAAGGCTGTCCCAGTCTCTCCTGTGCAGTCTTCCTTCAGCCTGGTGTCCTACGAGTGAGTCGGGCCCCACTTCCAGGGGTCCCTGGCACCCCCGCAGCCATACCTCGCCCGCTTTGCCCCTTTTCTCCGGGGACCCGCCATTCCCAGCCCAAGTCCCCCCGCCCCGCTTCCTCGTCTCTTCCTTCCCCGGAGGACTAAAGGCTGGCATAAGGCGCGCCCCGGCTGTAGCCCGGCGCGTAATCGTAGGGCATCGCCGGGGGAGGCGGCAGCGGGCAATCGGGGAAGAAAGGTGCCG